>NW_023501003.1:0-600000 GCF_013461495.1 Botrytis fragariae
ACTTGAAAAGTATTTTGACATACAGAACTCATGAGTACTCTACAGAACTCTTGTTCTTCTAGAATGGCGGGTAAAAGTAAACAAACAGACTTACAAATTCTCAAGTCCAAACGCTAACATTAAATCGTGCTTATGCTTGTCCATGGAATCCACATGCTTATCCACATCTTTTTTCTTGAATGGCCAGATTAAAGACTTCAGCTTTCCGATATGATTTTGCTGTTTCAAAAATGTAACGAGTTCCTTCTTGATGCCATCAAGCTCAGCCTTACAAAGCGACAAAGTCCCCGTTTTGTTTTCCAAGAGAGTTTGGATGTTGATCGAAAGGGTATGTGGCAGATCGTTAATAGACTTTAGTACGGTTTCGAGATTCTTGATCGAATGATAAAGCCGTCGTATATCATCGCGAGCACTCCTGACTCCTTCATAGTATTCCATTAAAGCCCCCCCGACAGCCTGAGCCATTTGTACCACAGCGATAACACTGGCAGCAGTACTGAGGCCGTCCATAGTTGTTGGGTTTGTGACGACAAAAGCAAATGCGTGCTGTTTATGTTAAAGAGATGAAATGAAAAGTATCTTTGGATCAAATCATCCAAGCTCTCTGTGTAAAAAATTGTCTGAATTGTTTTCATGAAACGAGGAGAAGGCTGAAGTGCTGACTGCCCAAAGCCTCATGTTACCCATCTTTCGTTTGCTCACCAATAACGGCCGATGGGTAAACACCCACTTGCCCGAAGTAGCATCTTACATCTCGAGAATACAAGGATCAATGAAGCGTGGTAAAAGAAGATACATTTTGTTTTGAGCGACGTGTAAATAAATGAGTTGTAGGATTCTTGGAGGTTAATGTAGCTTTGAGGAGGGGAAATAGGTACATAGCATCTGAATCTGTGCGTCAAGAAGTCTGATTCTCAGAATTAATATCACATGACTATCATGTGATGGCGAACCTACCATGTCCGGTGGCTCTAGAAGGTCCCGGATCGGAAGTCAGAAACTTCACATCGATGTACCCGGGGCCAAAAGGGCACACTTCGTGCACCTCTTCCCTCCCCTCGTAAATGTGCAGTTGATCAAAATCACTATAATCTATGATCAGCTTACTTGAGCTTGGGATTTTTTCATATGATTTGAACCCAGCCAAACTATTAATGGTTGTGAACTGTGGCCTAAAACCCTTTCACTATTACTTACGGTACTTCGTACTGACATAGTACCTAGTCTCAGGCATGTTGAAGATCTTCGTATTTGCAAATCACCTGGGCTTCCCCTCCCCTTACAGTCTTCGGACAGATTGCCCACGCAATCCGATGTTAGTGCAGATTGCTCTTAGAGCTTAGAGATTCTTGAGCGAACGATTATGCTGGTAAACGGTATAAATCATTCCCTAACCCCTAGCCAACGCCTCACCAATCCCAAAGTCTATAAACTCCCCGCCCTCAATCTCTCTCCTAGCCCACTCCATCCTCCTATTCCATACCTCATCACTTTCATATGCATATCTCATTCCCTCCCAATCATTTTCCACCGCTCCTGCCATCCACCACAAACGTTTCTCATGATCTGCTCTCCTTACCAACATCAAAAAATAACCCACTATACCCATCATCCTCAAATCTTTCTCCCTTAACAATTCCACGAATCTTGGGGGTACCAATGCCGGGAATTTAAGAATAAACTTAGTGATTTCGCCTCCGCCGAGGATGTTTAGATACTTGACGCAAAGAGCATAGGTTTTATAATCCGGAGCATCAAGCGGCAAATCGTCGAGGAGAAAATTGAATGTCGTAGGATAATCGTTATCGGGATCCGGCGACGTTTCATTCTGTAGAATGACCCTAAAATTGGCTTCTTCCCATTCAAAAAGTGTTCTCATGCCTTCGTTTTGAACATATGTTGCGGCTAAGTTTATCATATCCTTGAGACTTTTCATGGGGACGAACCAATGGAGTGGTACTCTACATGTTTCTCTGTGTCGTTCTGTATTGCTGCTGGAAGAGAGCGCTGAATTATGAGCTTGATTAAGGAATTTTTGACTTCCCGTAGCATGATACGTGATGAACAAACAAGATCCCAGAACTGCATCGGCTGTCTTTTCCGTAACACCCTCCTCGATGATTAATTTTCGATGTGTAGCAATAGCTAACCCCATATAATGATGACTCGCTTTTATCACTTCTCTCTCTGACTTACTTTCCGGTATTGTACTGGTAGGAAAAGCAGAAGAAGACGATGAAAATGAACTCCGGAGATGAAATGCTGAAACACCCAACAAAGCTTCCATTACTGAACGATGACGACAAGCGAGCTGAATGATCCATAGCGATATGTTGCATGCAGAAAATAATTGAGGAACATCGGTGATATTTATGAAGTGTTGAAATAGGCGGAACTCGAGTGCTTCGTCTACTCCTGACACGGTAGTGGAAATGGAAGTCGGGAAGTAGAAAGAAATGGGATTGCGTGGGACAGGACGCGAGAAATAAGCATTTCGTCGCGCGACAGTCGCTGTAGTAGGAAGAGGTAACTTCTTTGTGGGAAGTATTTGAAGCGTGGGATGATTGAGAGGTAAGAACATATATTCACATTGTATGCTATGCCTCGAACAATTTGTACATGTTGGTTTAGTTTCATCGCACTAGGGACGCTATTAGAATCGGGGATTGGCGGTGTTATTGATCAAAAATGGGGGTTCAAACCTTTAATCGCCTTGTCTTGCAGCTTTTGCACCCATACCTAGACTTTCTATGGGGTCGTCTTGTCGCTTCTTTGGGATTTGAAGACGCCATATTGATTAGATGAAGTCGCAAAGTGGTCTAGAGATTGTAAACTCATTGTAAGACAGCCAATGAAGGGGTGATGGGTACGAGATATCAAACCATATCTTACGTGATTTCTCATTGGTGGATAGCCAAAGGTGGAGAACAAGCACTGTGGCTTCATAAGCAATAAATCAACAGGCCAAATTGCAGAAAGCTGTAATCTCAAAACACTGGAAGCATTCTTGTCTTTCAATGGCACCCTGCAAATTTACCCAGTATATATTCATGGGTTGTATTCCCATACATCTCAGAAATGATAGATGGACCGCGAGAGGAACCCATCCGAATCTCCGGACAAATAATCAAAGTAACCCTTTAAAATCATCTCTTCCTTCTCCGTGATAGGAATAGCCTCAAAAGACCTGCACAACACACAAAATGCACAAACAAATGCACCCCAGGACCTCCCAAACCCTTCACCCCCTTTCCAAATCCTTCTCCCGTGACAATCCTACCTCCAGCTCTAATAGCAGGAGCAACATGATACAACGACAAAGCACCCGCGACATTACGACTTGTCCTATCGACAGATCGCGAAGCGAATATAATTGAGATGAGACATGAAACGAAAAGGAGCGTCGCGTATTGTTGGATGATGGTGTGAGCTTGTGGTGCTGGGATGGAAAGTTGAGATGAAGGGTTGAGGAAGAAGTTTACGGAGGCGGGAATTTCGATGAGGGTGTGGAGGATAAAAGGGAGACGTTGGATGCGAGACATTGTTACTTGAAGCGTGGATACAGGAATGTACGTTGAGGGAGAACATAGAGGGTATCCAGTACACTTCTGGAAAACACTAATCATCTTTTTCGAATGATATTTTTACATAAGCGAAACTCCACCCACAGCGAAGCTTGAATTCGGTTCAAAGTTCAGACTGATATCAAGCGGGGCGCTAAATAGATCTACACTACATAACCTCTCAGACGATCAACCTACTTGTAACGATATGTGTTGTCGAATTCCCTGCTTTCCCGCTGGACTTGCGCATCTTCCGAGATCTGATGGTCGAGCTCGAGCTATAGATTGCTTTTTTCAAGATAGCACACGCAACTCGGCAATGATTGTTTCGAAAGAGGAAATGTCGAATGTTGATTACATGATTAGATGAGGATGTCGCTTTTTTCATCTTGGGTATCTATGATGCTTCTATTGATCGTCCAGATTGTCTTTTCACTCATGAGGTAATGGTTGCGAGTCCCTAGATACTATTATTCGCTTGCTTACCTCTCCGTTGCTATTGTAAGAGCTACCCTTGTCGAAACGACTCAGTGACATACGCAGTAGCCACTCTCGATCCACTACGGTCGGTTTGCATGGATCAAAAAGATAATTCGGATGAGAATTTCTTAATCGAGTTGCATGGTTGAGAAATGGAATCATTTTGATTGGCATGTGAGAAATCGATAGTATATTGTTCCGTTATCTGATTTTTCCTTCAAGTATCTATCTGATAGCAATAATAAATCCTCATCCAAATTGCATCTCAATAAATTCAAGGAACTAGGTATCGGAAATCTACTTGGCAGTAAGGTTCTCATAAGCCATATATCCTCACGTTCTTCTCCCATCTCACATCAAGGGACCTACTCGTATGCACAAGGCTGGTCAGCTATTTTGATACATCTCACGCCCCAACCTCGGCTTTCCTTTTATCCTTTACCTCATCAGGGTAAGATACCTGGTGTGTACTCTACTTCCCTGCTTTACAAGTTACAAGTCACAACTATTTTATATTATAAGCTGTTAAGTATACTCATACAATCACACTCTTTAGATACTTCTATCTTTTGTTTTCACACCACACGCTCGTTCAATAACAGCCACCAATTCTGGCATTGTATTCTCTGACAAAATTTTAAGATAATTTCACATCCACACCTCTCAACCATGTCGAACAACACGGAAGGGCAAAACGCCCAACAACAATCTACCACTCAAAATGGATTCGGGAATCTCAATCTTTCAATCGTTGGATTGGGAGTCGAATACCCTCCATTTCTACTGGCACCTGCAGATTTAGATACTCTAACCAAACGTCACTATCCGGACTCTCCAGCGTAAGTTTTCCCTTTCTCTATTTCTCCCCTCCTCTCTCAATCCCTCTCAATCCCCCTCAAGTCCTGAAGGCCCAGTGTTCAATGCTCTCTACAACACGCCTCATACCTCACACTAACCCTCAATTCTTAGAATGAAAAAAGTCTGCACAATCAACAATTTCACCGGCATCGAAACCCGCTCCGCAATCGGTACCGTCGACCACCCCATGGCGAACATGGATCGCGCCCCCACAATCACCGAACTGTGTTCCATCTTCCTCAAAGACGGCGTTGCCCTCGCCGTAACCGCCTGTCGCAAAGCTCTCCACGAAGCCCATCTCCATCCCTCCGACATCACCCACGTAGTCAGCACAACATGTACCAATAGCGCTAATCCCGGGTACGATCATTTCGTGTGCAAAGCTTTAGGAATAACACAACCGGTTGAAAAAGTTCTGCTCCACGGAATTGGATGCAGCGGTGGTTTGGCAAGTTTACGAACCGCGGCAAACTTGGCATTGGGACATAGTTTCCGAGGGAAAAAAGCAAGAGTTTTGGTCATGGCGTTGGAAATTAGTTCTTTATTGGTAAGAAGTGAATTGGATAGTGTACATGAATTGCAAGAGACGAGAATTGGTGTCACGCTCTTTAGCGATTGTGCCAGTGCGTGTGTACTCAGTAATGGGATTGGTGGGACGGGAGAGGAGGAAAGTGTTTATGATTTGTTGGGATGGGAACACAAGATGATTCCAGATACTGAACATGATCTAGGGTTTGATGTTGATCCGCTTGGTATGTTGATATTACTTTTTCCGAGTCCTATATTCACCCCGATTTTTGGTGCCACACTTTCGAGCAAGACAGCTAATTTCAATCCCCATAAACAGGTTGGAAAGTAATCCTCTCTCCACGCGTCCCTAAACTCGCCGCCGAAGCCGTCTCACCCAGCTACCATTCCCTGATTTCCAATCTCCCCTCCCTCCCCTCCGAATACCGCAGTCCCTCTGACTTCGACTGGGCACTTCACCCCGGCGGCGCCACCATTCTCACCGGCGTCGAAAAAGCCATGTCTATCTCCCCCGAACACATGAGAGCCTCCTACGATACCTACATGAAACACGGCAATTCCTCCAGCGCCACAATTTTTAGCGTTCTAGATCGTTTACGCTGTAAAGACATGGATGGTCTTACACCCAATAGCAGAGGACCCAAAGAAATGATCGTAGGCTGTGCATTCGGTCCTGGTATCGCGGTGGAAATGTGCATGTTGAAGAGGAATTTACATCATGTGAAACGAGAGTGGGATGGCGGGGTACAGAGCGGGGTAGGTGGGGAAGTTACACCGCCTTTGACGGAGAGTGAGGGGACGAGGAGTGTGAGTGGGAGTGAGGGCGAGGTGGAAGTAGAGGATTTGCAGAAGGTGAAAGAGGAAGGGGAGAAGTTGGATCGGAAATTGAAGATGGTGGAGCCGGGGGTTTTGGAACAAAATGCAAAGCTGGGGGAACAGGGGAAGGAAAATGAGAATGAGACATTGGATAGTTTGGAGGAGGCGATGGATGGGGTCGAGCTGGATTGAGTGATGGGGAATGAGTAATGCGGAAAATAATTATGATGGGAAGTTTGGATGATATATAAGATGCATGGGTAACGAATAAGCTGATTGGGTTTTGGGGGGGGGGCGGCTTATAGCATATCAGAGTCAGAGACAATGAATATTAGACTGCCGACAGCGCGTAGATAGACTGATGTCTTGAAATAGACTTCTTTACAGCGTGCGAGTATATAGAATATTGCGATGCGAAGTAGGTTTTGGAGATTAAATTTCTGGAGTTTAGATTCTTCTCCTTGCTGGAGAGTATAGCGATATCTATGAGAGGGCTAGGGGGTGTAATGATTGGTACCTCTTCATGAAATTATAGATGAGATGAGAGGAGAGGAGAGGTGGTGGTAGAGATACATTGAATTCTATTCTCTCGAATTCATCTTTCTTTTTCTCTTTGCTTTACTTGGATAGGTAATAACAATATATCGTAATCCACATGGGGTATTTTATACTTGCTATTATATCGATATCAATACACGCCATACAACTCATCCCACTATGATAACTACTCTCCCCTCTCTCCTCTCTCTCCCTAATCAAACACAACCTTCTTTCCACTAAAAGTCGCCTTGGCCTTCTCATCCTTCGCCTTCTTCGCCGCCTCCCAACTAGGATGCAAAACGCCCACATCATCTCTCGTCTTGACCTTCTCTCTCGGCTTCACTTGCATCATATTCGCATTATCTTTGTCATTTCTAAAATCGCCTCGTTTGCCTTTACTCAGATCTCTAGCCTTTCTCCCGCTCTTTTCCGCACGCTTTATTTCGCGTTCTTGTTCGACCGAGAGCCCGCCCGCCGCAATGTGTTTTGCGCCTTTGCCGAATTTTTTCTCCCAAAGTGCTTGTCGGGCTTTTTGGCCCATGCGGTTTTTCCGTACGACGGGTTTCATGTCGGTGTCGGAGAGGGAGGAGGCAGATTCGGAACCGGACCAGTAGCCCCCCATGAGGGTGGGGAGGAAGGTGCTGTTTTTTGTGGATTCGGTGGGAGTGGTGGTTGATTTTTTGGGTTTTTTTAGTTTAGGTTGGGGTTCTGGGGAGGGGGAAGGGGAGGGAGAAAGTTTGCGACGGGGGATGGATGGTTGGTCATCTTCTGAGTCGGAGAGGGAGATTGAGGGGACGGGGGATGGTGATCGTGATGGGTTCGGTGAGAGGGAGAGGGAGAGGCGTGGATTTGATTTCGAGGTTGAAGGATTTTTCTCCAAGTATTCTTTTTCGTCGAATGATTCTTCGTCTGACGATGCGCCTAGTAGAGCGTCGTATCTTGAAAGTGTTTCTTCGTCCATTGATTCGCCTCCTTCATTATCCTCATCATCTTCAGAATCATCTTCGTCTTCGTCGTCGCCAGGTGAATCAAACCCTTCCCAAGAATCCTCTTCATTCTTTTTCTTTGACAATTTTTGCATCGTGTTTTCCATATCGACATCACTATCATCGCCCTCATCTTGCGCCGTCTTCTTCGAGTTCTTCTTCGAATCTTCCTTCACTTTCTCCTTAACCTTATCTTTCCCCTTCTTTCCCTTATCCATAACCGGCGCCGGTATTCCCATACTCATATAACTCCCCCTAATCACCCCCTCCCAAACACTCTTCACATTCTTGAAATTCCACATCCCACTAACAACATTATTCCAAATCTTCACATCCTCCTCTCCCTTCTCTCCTTCCCATCCCTTCACCCCTTCACCATTCTGTCCCCATCCCGGAGGCAAAAAGCCACTCTCACTCATAACTTTTATTTTCCCCAGTCCCCTTGCCAATCGCTGTTCCGTAACTTTATCCAAATCCATAGTTTTCAACGCTTCAATTTCTTTTCGTATCCGCGCCATTTGCGCCGCATCGCTTGCTTTAGTCGCATTTGTCAAACGTTTCCCGAGTCGTTGTCTTTCAAACCCTTTTGCGGTTTTGAGTGCGCTGCGAAGTTGTTTGCGGGCGGAGATGAGATGGATATTGAAGTCATTTTGACGGGAATTGCGTACGCGGTCGGTCGAGGGAAGAGAATCGTCCTGATCGGCAGAAGAGCGCTTACGTTTAGGCATTGTTTGTTATATTCTGAGTCAATTGCGAAGGAATTGAGGTTTTTGATATGGAAAATATACACTGAGATTGAATTGGGTGAAATAAATAATTTTGGAGCGCAGAAAATTAGTGCAAGATGGAGAGCTCAAAATTAAAGCAGGGTTCCGTTCACCGCTCTCGCTTCTGGTGGGATTGTGGGCAGAATGAAAAAGGTTTCATTCGCCAGGTCGGGAAGTGGGGGTTGCGCCGGGAAGTGGAGTGTAACGGTTGATGATTAGTGAGCGAACGCCCTTTAATTGAACGATGTTATTGAGGGACAATTAAGTATAAATGATAGCATGAACGGTTATCATATATACTTTCTTTTATCTAGCTACCTGATATATCATTGTTGGATTAGCAAGTTCTGAGTTGCTTATATCATATCATACCGCATCATACCAAATAACAACATGGCGACCTCATCAATCCAAGCAGCTAATTTATTCAATGTCAAAGGACTCGTAGCTGTCGTCACTGGCGGCGGTAGTGGTATAGTTTCTCCAACTCAACTAGGTGCCTACCTCTCTAACGTCAAGTTCTAGGTATTGGTCTAATGATGACCCGTGCTCTCGCTCTTAACGGTGCCGAGAAAGTATACATCATTGGTCGTCGAAAAGAAGTTCTTGAATCCGCAGCATCTTCCGTAGATACCGGCAATATCATTCCAATCGTCGGTGATGTAACCGATAAAGAAGCCGTAGCTTCTATCGTTTCGAAGATCGAGTCCGAAGTAGGATATATTAATGTTTTAATCGCCAATTCCGGTATTGCTGGTCCTCAGGCTACAAAACCCATTACCCCATCTTCTTCAGTATCTGAATTTGCTTCCTCGTGGGGAAGTGCTAGCATGGAGGAAATGACAAAGACTTTCGAGTTGAATACTGTAGCTGTTTTCTCTTGTATTATGGCTTTCTTGAATTTGTTGGATAAAGGAAATAAGAAAGGCAATGTCGAGCAGAAGAGTCAAGTTGTTGCTACCAGTTCTATTGGTGGTTTCAACCGAAAAGCACCTGGTGGAATCATCTACGGTCAAAGCAAAGCTGCGACTACACATCTGATGAAACAATTATCTACACAATTAGCACCGTATGAAATCAGGTGTAATACTATTGCCCCCGGATGTAAGTTTTCAGAATCTTTCCGATGCATATCCCTAAGAATAATGCTAATCGAGTTTAGTATTTCCATCTGAAATGGCCGCCGGGCTAATTGGTGATGGAGTCTTTGCTAAAGATCAGATTCCGTTACAGAGAGCAGGCACGGAAGAAGATATGGCAGGATGTATCCTCTTTTTGACATCAAGAGCTGGTGCTTATTGTACTCACGCAGTCATTGTGGTTGATGGAGGACGATTGAGCGTCATGCCCAGTACTTGGTAGACCAGATACAGACGAGTGTATAGGGAAATCTAAAAGGCCATTTTGATGAAAGCAAAACTTTCTTGGTCTTATTGTAGGGCGGTTGCAATGGTGCCTGCAGATTATTGCTGGACAGGCATCGTTGCTGGAATCAGTTGTCTCTTCAAATTCTTGTTGTGATATCATTTTCAAGAATTCAAGAGAGAGCGATACTTACTATTGTATCTCATTAAAAAAGTCAAAAAATACCTATGTTTCTCACAAGCTTAATCAGCAGCTGTCTCTCAATACTGTTGTAGTAGTATAATTATTCATGCTCTAGAGTGTTGTGAGGGGCGAAATCAGTTTTCCAAGATAAAAAAAACCTTCATAAGAAGTTATACTTGAATTGAGTGTAGGAGGAACACGCATTCACTTAACTTACTTATTCTCCCATCTAACATTTCAGAACTCATCCTCACGGTTACTCTCATGACACGACATAGACTCAACGATAGCATCTCACTTTCACTTTTTCTCTCCTCACTCCAATGATTGCTGCATCACTATCGTCCCATGGGGAAAAAGTAGTATCACGAAGACTAGAGATCTTAAACACTCGAAAGAGTAGAGCTAATGGTAGGAACCCCATAAGACTAGTCCAAATCATTGAAAATCATTCTATCATGTCGTTTCGCTTCATCAGTCGAGAGAAGCATAATGCTTTCCCGATCACATTTCTGTTACACCAATACCTTATCGGTGTGACACTACAGCAAATTCGCCCCAGCATTTTGCCTTGTGTAATGGGACACCACCATATGTCCGTCCCAAAAAATTGCACTGTTTTAATGTGACTTCATCTAATATCGTCTCACTTAAACCGACCAAATGACAGTAGTATAGTAAATACCAGATTCTTTGTGTTGAGTTAGAAAAAGGGAAAATGCAGTGATACATATTTGAAAGACATTTTCAAATACGCCGGATATACAACGATAGAAGTTTACCGTCAACAATTGACTGATGACCTCATCTCGAGCAGCTAGAGGTACAAAATGACACAAGGGAACAAATGTCTGCTTGAACGAGAAAAAGGCAAATGTATGTTCAAACATTCTAGTAAACAATAACAATAACGAAATAACTGGGATAATATAATGAAAAGTCGACAGATGCCTAGACGTGTAATCAATCTTTCGAACCCGCTCGAACCCGCACGCGTTGGGTACCGTAAACGTATTTACGACAACACATATACCGCAAACGACTATGCTGAAAAGACGGCGACAATCAAGATAAAGGCGACAGAAATTGAGACTTGCAACAAAATAAGGGCGTGTTCTTCGTGAAGCATGTGCATTCACGATCTGCGTAAGATTGTGCAGTCAATCACTACTTACACCATAACGCCTTCGAAGAAATGCCTTTGTCGACTTTTGAATAACAAATGGTATAAGAAGAATATGAAGTGTTTTGTGTGTTCCCTCACATTCCATGAGTCTCTTTAATGAAAATAAAATCTTTCTCCAAATCCCGATAAAAAATGAAGTAGAAGAAGTTCAAAGAATACGAATAAATGATCAACAAACATGAGCGTGAGGAGGAAAAAGAAAACATAAGGGAAAGGGATGTATTGAAAGAGTACCGATTAATTGTCCATTCGGGTGCAGATGCCGACACAAGCCGCCAAACCCATTATCCAGCTTACGCCAAATACACGAATGTCAACCCCAGATTCTCATTCGGTGCCTGACATGATATTCACATCTAGCTCCACGCGCAGCTTCGTGAGATCTGCAGCTCAAAGCTATCGGCTCAACGTATCGGTTGCTGCTGCCGAAAAAGTGCAAGTGGCGTTGGTTACCAGAAGATAGATGTGGTTATCTAGACCGTTGATTAATTCTTGGCTCTGATCGAGAAGGATTTCATAGACGTCAGTATAGACCCTTCAAAATGAAAGATAGGAATGCGGGTATCCCGAGCCGAATGTGATCGCTGGCAAGAGTCGACAGCTATGTGTAGTAGAGCAGGTGATATGCTTGGCAGGGTCCTATTCCTTGTTCATAGGTACTTCCGTAGCGCTGGAGGATGAAGAAATTCTGATGAGAATCCAACCCCTATTGTGATAAGAAAGCTCTTGGCACGCATTCAATAGTCCTGCCAGATGAGATACATTTCGTTTATTTTTCTGGCATCGTTTCTGGTCTGAGAATCGGAGTAATTGGCTCGTCACGAGAGCAAAGAGGACCCGATAAGATTCTTCAGCATTCTACCTCGGTAGATATATCTATGTTGAGCTAGAGTAGGTTGACAGTGTGGCTTTGAATTGTAACATGATTGGTTGTGAGCAGATGTTACTGACACTGGGTGAAAGTTGGGTACTCATTCTGACCTTAATTTACTCCACTGGAACTCACTCTCCGTAAAAATGTGATATAATCCACTTTTTAAAGTACCTTTGTACTAGATTGATAGAAAAAATGAACCGTGACTTCTTGCCAAGCATTTCGCCTCCGAACTTTAGTCGATTGATGTGTATATTAAGGTACATCCGAGGCGGCTCGCCGGTCCGCTGGTAGGCGCTTACATGAAAAGCTAAATAGAATCCACAATTAGCCTCTCAACTGTCGATAACTCGGGGCAGTGCAAAACCATCATGAAAGTAATATTTGATATCACTGTTTAGCATTGATGGATGCATTATGCACCTCAAAGAATGTATCGAATTTAAGATAACAAGGATTCAAGGACAATCATCAATTGGTGATCTTTAAAATGCAATTTCCACATGGTAAAAATCTGTATCGGACAGATGGCGGCACATGGGTGCGTGCTGTGGCACTTCGGAAGTTCCATTTAGCCTATTTGGCGACTTTCTAGATCCGCAGTTCGTTTGGAACATAGGCGGTAGATGAATTAGTTTCTCCCCGCATAATCCGAAGTGACGCCCAATAATCTACAGATAACTATACGGGGACCCCACAATATGTCAGGGAAAATGTGGGGAGGCTCGATGCAGAATCTGAGGTGTCGTTTTCAGCGGTTGTGGTCTGGTATATCCCGGATAATTAATTAAGCTTATTGGCGTCCCCGGATTATCTGGATCATATGCAAGCAAATCTCCACAACGATGAGCATTATTGGATCATCTTACAAAAAACTGTCTATTGTATTGTAAGATCCTGCTTATCACCAGACGTCAATTTTGCTAAGTCTAGCGAAACGGATAAACTCAAATAATCCTAGCATTGTCGCCGTGATAACAGCCATAATCGAGTCCGGGAATAAATCCTAATAGTAAATTAGCATTTTACGAAAGCCGAGGTGTCTCAATTGTGAAAGCGGCGATGTTCAAATGTTAATCAATCTACAAACCATGCATATTTGCTCCGTACTGAGTAACTTCGCCATTACTTTTTTCCCTTGCGGATACATTTCCTCCGCTCCGAATATGATTGCTGATCCTGCAGCAAATATCCGTGATTAACACGGGCTTGGGCAGCTGTTAGAGCCATCCCTCAACATAGGAGTTGAGTGAGTAGAGCAAATTATACGCCAAATCATTTTTCTGCAATACTCAGCTGCCTTGATTGACCGGCTGTCTGCCCGTACTTCCATATTCATCGATTGCCTCTGAAGATCTCAGTTAGTAAATTATGAGAATGGACTTGATGAAGTACATCCAGCGTGATGAGAATATCTTGGCAAAAATGAAGACTATATAATGGATCTGTCCTCGCTGTCAGTAATTCTACATCTTTCAAACACAATCATCAACATCCATTCAAAATGATTTCGAAAGTACTTGCCTTCACTTCTCTTCTAGCGGCCGCCCGCGCACAACAAGTCGGGACGCTTACCACAGAGACGCACCCGGCCCTCAGTGTCAGTCAATGTACTGCTAGCGGTTGTACTACCTCCAGTCAGTCAATTGTCGTCGACGCCAACTGGAGATGGCTTCACTCGACCACTGGTTCCACCAATTGCTACACAGGCAATACTTGGGATAAAACCCTTTGCCCCGATGGAGTAACTTGCGCTGCAAATTGTGCTTTGGATGGTGCGGATTATTCTGGAGTTTATGGAATCACCACAAGTGGCAATTCGCTCAAACTCAACTTCGTCACCAAGGGTGCAAACACCAACGTTGGCTCTCGTACCTATTTGATGGCTGCTGGATCGACAACGCAATACCAGTTGCTTAAGCTTTTGAATCAAGAATTCACATTCGATGTTGACGTTTCGAACCTTCCATGTGGTCTTAACGGTGCCTTGTACTTTTCTGCAATGGATGCTGATGGAGGATTATCCCGTTTCCCAACCAATAAGGTACTTCAAGAACTAAATCCCCAGTCGAGAAATAATGCTAATTATTATCAATAGGCTGGTGCCAAATACGGTACAGGTTACTGTGATGCTCAATGTCCACAGGACATCAAATTCATCAACGGCGTAGTAAGTATTTGATTCTCTTTGTATTCTTCGAACGTCCACCATATTCTAACAGTATCGCAGGCAAACTCTGTAGGCTGGACTCCATCTAGTAATGATGTCAATGCTGGTGCAGGACAATATGGTTCATGCTGTACCGAAATGGATATTTGGGAAGCCAACAAGATCTCTGCCGCTTACACTCCTCATCCATGTTCTGTCGACGCACAGACTCGTTGCACTGGGACCGATTGCGGCATTGGAGCAAGATACTCTTCTCTGTGCGATGCTGATGGTTGTGACTTCAACTCTTACCGCCAAGGTAACACCTCATTCTATGGTCCAGGTCTTAAGGTAGATACCAGCAAAGTTTTCACCGTTGTAACCCAATTCATCACCAACGATGGAACAGCTTCAGGTACCTTGAAGGAAATCCGACGATTCTATGTTCAAAATGGAGTCGTGGTACCAAACTCGCAATCTACAATTGCTGGAGTTCCAGGAAACTCTATCACCGACTCTTTCTGTGCTGCACAAAAGACTGCTTTTGGCGACACCAACGAATTTGCTATTAAGGGAGGTCTTGCCACAATGAGCAAAGCTTTGGCAAAGGGTATGGTACTTGTCATGTCCATCTGGGATGACCATACCGCCAACATGTTGTGGCTCGATGCTCCTTACCCACCAACCAAGTCCCCAAGCGCTGCAGGTGTCACTAGAGGATCATGCAGTGCTACTTCAGGTAGCCCAGTTGATGTTGAAGCCAATTCTCCAGGTTCTTCCGTCACCTTCTCTAACATCAAGTGGGGTCCCATCAACTCTACCTACACTGGTGGAAGTGGTTCCGTCCCAACGGTTCCAGGCACTACAACCTCAAGCTCGGCACCAGCATCAACTCCAACTTCTGGAGCTGGTGTTGCCAAGTATGGCCAATGTGGAGGTACTGGATGGACCGGAGCTACCGCCTGCGTTTCTGGCACCACCTGTGTTGTAGTGAACCCTTACTACTACCAATGCCAATAGATTGTTTCCCTCAGGAACAATTAGGTCTTCAACCTGAGCCGATAATCTCCACAAGTCTGTACATAGGATCGGCTAAATGCTGACCATTCATCTTCTTTCATGTATTTAGTTGTTGACAATTTGAAGTTGTAAGTCAAGACGGGAAAACAGAAGCAGGAAACATATGGGGGTATAAGAATGTCAATCGTTTACACAAAACCTTCATTAAAAAAATCCAATCTTCCAATTTGACCTCCATCAGTGAGTCTTCGTGAATGATACAATTGATGTGGTGGATGAAGTCATGATAGTAATTTTTACATCCGCCAATAGTGCACGTGCTGTGATGTTTGCTTATATAATCGAGAAATTTGTTAAATTTCTCAAGGCCTAAGCAGTATTTCACAACTCACACTTTTAACAGACATACCTCCAGCAATCAATGTAACCTTTTATAAAGAGACAATATCTCATTAAGAAGCGATAATCATATTGTACATTAATGCCCACTCGATTGTCTATAACAGCCAAAAATCCGATATGCTCATGTCCACAATCTGTCCAAAATGTGAGATGATACTTCTCAATTTTCCGCAAGCACGGCTTGACCAGGCGGCCAGTGTCCCGTGCAAATAGACTGTCAAATTGCAAAATCTGAAGATCATAGCTACGAGAAAGATCCAAGAGTTTGAAGGGTTCTAGCAGAAGAAAATTATGTGGCAATACTTCGCTCCACTCGAATGCTTATCCTACGGCAGATGATATTCGTGTGTTGAGAAATGTGGCCTCGGAACCTGTCAATGTGAGGTTTCGCACAAATACCATCACCCTGAAAAAGCAATCGTCCATCGAAAAATAATCAACTGTTTCTGCGAGAACTGGTTTGGAAACATCCCAGCTAAATGAATTGACTAAAGGACATACAAAAAATGATGGTAATGGGCAAAAATTGATCTCTACGCATGCAAAAGCTATGTCAAGTACCAACTCGCTGTTTTTACCAGATTATGCAGAGCTGAACATATCTTTTTGTACTTCTAGACCTATTCTCCAGCTCTTTGTCATATATACAATCTGAACACTTTAATCGGAATGGATTGCGAGTTAATTTGCGATAATTTTGCCAGCAGTCGAGAGTTCATCAAGTATGGATGCCCTTGTCGATATTTCGCCAGCGAACTTTCGATACTTGGAATGGGGTTTAACCCATATCAAACTCCAAACTTCAGACTTCAAGGCTATACTCTCCTGTCATACACGAACCCGCCGTTGATTTTCCCCGGGTTATTATTCCAAACTAATAACCACAAGATTCTTTGTTCACGCTCAATAAGGCGACTCCATGTGTCCGATTTTTAGGTCGGATGATCCCCCACCATATTGCCAGTTTAGCTTGCTGTCATTGAAACAATGAAGACTCTCTAAGTCACTGACTGGCGCAATACTATCGCATGGCTATCAACCCCTCAAATTTATGATATTACATTATCGGACGAGGGAAGTTTAATATTAACTTTTCTTTCGAAGCGTCAGTTCACTCTCACCGAGGTCCTTCTTGTCATCTAGATCTTCTTCCCCTGAATTCAGGGTCCAAATTAATTTGGTAGATGACCCCATAAATAACATCCTAGTATGTACTCTTTTGTACTTCTTGTACTTTCTCGTACTTCCACTTCGTTTTCAGGGGATTTTAGCTTACACCGCTCTAGGTCCCTCCTTTCCACTCTCGCCACTGTAACTGTTTCATCCTGATCTGGAACCACAAATAGCCTAGACACAGCCTGCTGATCCAATATCGGCAATCAATATCTGATGTGGATTGCATTCCGGCTAAGACCTCCATTCTCGAACTCTGGAAGAATTCAAAGAACCCTTAAAAATGCTTATCTCCACTAATAATCCACATCTCAAGCTTTCCCCGTCCGTGTCGCCGTATCCGCGTAATACACAGATGTAGCTCACCACATCCACAAATCACAATCTCTCGAATTCACATAAGATGTTGATCCTCTCCACCAAATACGCCCCTCGCCTCGTAAGAAAAATAAAGCAAAAAGACTCAAGATTAGAGGATGACAATGTTATTAATAACACTGAGACGTTGCGTAAACATGGTAAATTAAAGCACCGACTTCCGATGTCATTACGCGGTGCAGGGCTCACTCAGCGGACGATTCCTAGCTGAATCAGGGGAAATGATATTCTCTTCATATGGCACCTTGACAATATTGATGGAACGAGCTCTTACATGGTAAGGTCAATGTAAAGTATATCTTTGAGCCACTCCTCCCAATATATGCCATGGTCTTTTGAATCTGTTCGAAAATTTAGCTCCCTTTATACTTTGATCAATTGACACTTGCATTGATCGATCCGTTTCAGATAACGACGCACCAAACGTGAGATCTACGACTCGAAAATATACAAAATCGATTTTTTTTCTCTAAATTCTCGAAAAAATATCGTCTGAATATTTTATTCAAACTGCTCCCTTTATCAGCACTTCAAATCGACATAAAAATCGAAATGTTTTTCTCACCCTTCATCACTGGCCTCCTCCCAATTCTAGCAGCTACTTCCACACAAATCGAAGCTCCCCAGCATCCCAGCATATTTATTCTCAGCGATCATGCATCCAGTACCTCAGCACTGGGAAATGCCCTCCAAACTTTGGGGTACACACATATTTCCGCCGAAACATTAAACAGTTCGTTACCGCAACTCAGTACTCACACATTTACCGAAATCTCTACGAACGGCGCGTCAAATGAGCTCATGATCCAATACCCAAACACGAAATTTATCGTCCCTGTCTCATCGTCGCGGAAACATGGAGGTGGAGAAATTGATGTAGAGAGAAGACCCTGCGCCAATAGCTGGCTCAATCACTTGGCTACATGGAGTAAATTATCGCAATATACCTCAAACGTTCATGCAGCTATGGACGTCAAGATCGCTCAACCCGAGAAATCAGAATCCGTCACAAACTCGCTCAAGAAGGAAGGAAGATTATTAGAAATTGCTCTCGATGAGCAAGAGAACTATAGAGGCGAGAAATGGTTGAGATTGTGCAAGTTTTTGGATTTGGGTTATAGTGTGGTGGAAAGATTAAATTTGAAGGAATTTCCTTCTTCGATGGGACAGGAGAAGAAAGCGGCGGGATGGGGCGGAATGTGGAGATTGGTCGTGCAGGGGAGTGGTGTTTGAAAGATTGATGGATTTATGAAAAACTTCGATAGACAAAGTCTTGAGCTGGATACAGAAAAATCCGTGGCTAGGATATAAACACGGCTGGTCGACCTACAAATCTCCTGATGTATGCCGATATTCACAATAGATCCGGCAAGGAGAAAAGACCGTCACGTGGTATCCGTCAATCGACACGCGAGAAGAACTCAAGCCAGAAGCTCTGTTACCTCCACGTATACAACAGGCTCGAAAACTCAGTGTCGCGTTCTCTCTTTCTCAAGGGATAGACGGGAGTGCTATTCATGGGGCACTTTAAAGACACATAGCTCTGAAATACCGACAGCGAGCCTTGGCACAACATTAGATTACATAGCTGAATCGAGATACTATACTGCTCATATTCATTCACGACTTTCATTTGTATTCAATACGTGGTGATGCCATTCATTTTACACTGAATATTTCCTATCCTCCTATGGATACCTACCAATGCAAGTGTGCTGGGTAAGTAAATGAAGTTCATCACAACATCGCTCGTCAAGAAGAAAGATAAACCAGTAATAAAGCATAAGGCCGAGAAATATTCAAATAACTCGATATCATGATGCGTTATTTCTAACTCCGTCCGAAAGTTCAAACAGCCGTACCTACCCATTCATTCATTCAAGAATACGTCTTCCGGTGCTAGTCCATCGGATAAATCACTAGTTTCGACTCCGTCGCATCCATGAGACTAATGCAAAACGTGGGGAATGACACCAGCTGCCGGCATAACGTATCGAGATATCTGAGCGATAAGGGATGATTCCGTTGTGTTCACGTGAATTTTCTTTGAATGATAATTATAGTCATAGGATATGAGAGATCAACGGAGATATATTTTTCACATAGGAACCATTGTTGTTTTTACAGTGAATGCATCGATAATCATTGCATGTGATTTCACTTAAAACTATCGTCTGCTCAAGACACAAAAGATAAGAAAATACGACATCGCAATGTCCTACATTCATAATGAAATTCCATGAACACATTCTGGATCTTATCAATCTCCATCTTCATCTCC
This sequence comes from Botrytis fragariae, assembly GCF_013461495.1. NCBI lineage: Eukaryota > Fungi > Ascomycota > Leotiomycetes > Helotiales > Sclerotiniaceae > Botrytis > Botrytis fragariae. Next base: position 19,550 of record NW_023501003.1, read on the forward strand.
ATCTCCTCATCGCCCACCCCGAACAAAATGAATGTTCGTATTCCACTCCTAACATCTCGACGCGACAAAGACCCTCGTCTCCAGCTGATGGATATACTGTTGCACACTCACATTTTCCGGAGACTCGCTAAGATAGGAATTTTGAATATAATTACTCGCTGCAAACTCACGTCAGCACTTCAAATACAATCCAACATGCAAGTTCTCAAACGTACCAAAATCTCTCAATTCATTCCACTCATTAACAATCTTCTGCATCTGTGGTCTCGCCAGGATCATGGGAGGTATATTCTCCGTATCGTTATCGATCAACTGTTTGATCGTCTCAAGATCCGTAACCATGGATTTCCATGCTCCTTGGAGTAATTCGAGTGTGCGCATTGCTGGTCTGATCTCACCTGTGAGATTGTTTACTTGGCTCTAGAGAGCATCTGGATTAGTACTTTGTGTAACCTTACAGAAGGTCCAATTTCTTACATTGACAAACCTGATGTTGAGTTGCAAGCGAGAAGCAGTTTTTTGCTTGGCTTCATACTCATCCATCACAGCCTGGATCTGTTCCATGGCTTCTGTCATACCCTTGATTTCGTTCTTGGCTGCTTGAACGAGGCCCACGCCGATAAATGTTCCAACTGGCCAACTGGATATGATTAGCTGGGTTGGAGAAAGAGGGTTTGGTCTGATTAACTTACACCCACATGTATTTAGGAGCATCGGTTATCACTTTATTCTCTGCGAAGTAACAAAGTAAAGTCAGTAAAACATCCTCAACAGAGAATGAGAAGCTCAAAGTTTCTTACTTCCGTCAATCCTAGCCTGGTACTCTTCCAGCTCGGCCTGAGCCGCATCAATTTTTTTTTGCATACTCGCAATATCATTACCCTCTCTGATTAATTGTGCCTCGAGAGAAGTAGCATTGACTCTCATTCGAGCTTCATGCTGTTCGCATTGGCCGTGGAAACCTTCCAACCCGGCTAGTGCTTGTTGTGCGCCAGCCTGTAATTGTTTGATAACCCTAAGTTCTTCGTTGACTATCCATTGAATACCCTCTTTTAGTTCTTTCAATTTTGCTTGATCAGGGTTGGGTTTGTTGTTTTCGTCGTGGAAGTCGCCGATCCATTTTAGCATAAGAACTGTGTAGGAAGTTTCCTCGGTTCCACCTGACATTGTGGCGTAGATTCTGATTTGCGCTGCCATGTCGACGATATTGCGCCATGTGTGATCTCTAAAGTAAACACTGTCTGTTTTGATCTATTTTTGAAGCAAGATGATGTACTTATTAGTCAACTTTCTACTACAAGACTTTCTCCTCGAGTGCACAATTTGAACCACAGTACTTTGGAGAAATTATGGCTCAATTGAGATACGTACCTTTGTGTAAGTCGTCACGAGACTGTCTACTTCACTCGCAAGGTCTGTACTGAGGGGATCGGTTGTCAAAATGCCCAATGATCGTAGATAGTCATTGCGGGTGGTTGGAAGCAATCTGCCCGTCCCGAGAAAACGGTTCAGTGCCTTCATATCGGAAGAGTTGAAGATGAAAGCTCTTTCATCGTCGCTGGCATCAAAGCCAAACCTGGAATTAGCACGATTATCGACGAACATCCCCTTGGGGAACCAGACCTTCTCGTCATCGATTGGTCTTGAAGGATCGAATGACATGTTTACTGATAAATTTTAAGAATGTTGGATAAAGTGAAGTTTTCGATTGATTTTTAGTAAAGGATATTGATATCAATGAGGATGATGCCGACGATAAAAGCAATGAAATCTTCCCTCCTTTAAATGCCCTTGGTCGAAAAGGATCTCTCTACCAATGCACACTGGTTGCACAATCATTGATCGAGATTCAGTTCTCAAATATTGTGGCTGGCTATGAATCTCTTTGGTTTTGGGAATCCTCACGTTATGAAAACATGTTTATGTCCTCTTGCATCACAATCGGTGAAACAGAGGCTGCTTGTGTTTCCCAGCATGGGGTGATAATTGCAGGATGAATTCAAAAATAGTCGGAAAATTGCAACGCTAATTAGAATGTGACATACATCTAGCCATCAACACCTCAAGAACCTCAGTGATTGATTTCTCGGCCATATATCCACTATCATTCGATGCACGCAGCTATGTGTGGAAAGTTGGGATATTTTCAGTGCAAAAAATGAGTGACACAGCTTGCACGCAAAGGGAAACACAGGATGATTGATTAGAGCTTTTTCTTGTAAAATACCGTTTGAGGCATGCCACTGGGTGGTAACCAGCCGAAAAGCTAGGTAGCTAGAAAATCTCACTATCTTCTTGGCGGCGTTCAAATTTGGACCTACAGACATGTGAAGGTCGAGATGAGAAAGTCTGCGTCGCGGGGTGACATCGAGGTGGGCGTCGGTATACAACACAATTGATGGCTATGAGTACAAGAGATTGCGAGTATTACCTTCCCCACTATGAGTCAGTGGCAGAATATGCGTAAAATATAAATGTAGGCCAATTATTTGCATTGTTGGGCAATTTGTCGCGCTTTCGTGGCACTTCCTGCGTTACGAAGCCTTAAAAATCAGCCCACATTCAATTGCGGATAAGTTGTCAAAGTAGACTTTTTAATTTAATCCGAGGGTATACTGAAGATCACAGCTCACACAAAACAGAGGTGGACGTCGCAAATAAACATTCCCCGCATCGCTGCCGCAAGCCACTCGGTAAATAAGCGCAGCAGCCGCAAAACTTCTCACTGGGTATCATGTATGCGGGGAACTATTCTTCTTTTGGATCTAATCGGTACTCTCGAGCATGACATCTAATTCCTCGAGTTCACAAGCCGAACAATGGTCTACTTACACAGCAGATTAACTCGTTGGGACCTGATAGCTTCTCGAATTTGCTTACCACAGTTGCACTGCAAGGCGGGAAAACCAACCCCTCATTTTAGTTTACTGATTATTATCATATGGTGGAAGTGGTGGGGGCTGTGTTGCCACGTAAAAATATCTTGACCTCCACTCAAACGAATGAAATAATATTTCTTTCAATCGTTGAACAGTTGAACTGATGAATCAAGCTTTTCGCATTAAGACGGCTTGAAAAATAAACTCGTAGATGAGGGGTTCAGCCATTCATCACGACCTTGTTTGTCATGGAAACGACATCGGTTATTGCCCACTTGCATATCAGTACTCCCATTACCTCAATCAAAATTTCTCCAGGTAGCCACCAGCACAACCACCCGTAAATTTAATTACACTTCTTGGTAGCTGAGCTCGTGCAGCTACTCATAATGTAGATATCGATTAATTCAGACTTTCTTTACTTCCCAATCAGTTCTGTAATGTCCCTTTAACTCCTCCGGCTTGCTACCTTGCATATAACGTGATATTATGATCCAGCAGTGCTTTGAATGACTTTTCCTTACATACTTCAAGTAAAGCTGGCTCTCTATTATTGACGAAGAAAAAGAAATTGAATCGAACCAATGTTGGGCGAACAGTTCACTGCTCTACCAATCTCGATAATTGAAACAGAGCATCATGAGAAATATCATCATCCCGCAACCAAACTCACCATCTGGGTGGCAGGCTTATGCGAATGAGAAAGCCGTGGCCAGTATTCCACTACAAGCAGCTCAAGATGTGAACCAGACTTCGGTAAGTGACCTTGTCTGTTGGCTTTGTTGTACAGTAGTTGACTTTGATCCCCATTATTCAGAGAATCGCGACATTCCGCGGAGTTTTCCTTAGTGCTTCCACGGTTCTTCCACACTCTATGAGCCGAGTAAACACCTATTCCGATGTTCTTGCCCTAGAACAAACTACAATCATTGCGCCTAACGATAATGGAACGATCCTTATTGTCTCCAGGGTTCTCACTTCCAACGGTCCAGTGACCTTCACAGTCCCAAAAGGTCTTACGACAACATGTGTCGTCTCAATCTATGCGTCAGTGATTAACCAGCCAATCACAGTAGCCACCGGCGATAATACCAGGCGTGTTGTCATCGATCAGATAGGAACTGGAAAGGTCAATGCCGGAGTGATTATAGTTTTTAGTCCAAGCGGCCTACAAGTCGAATACCAGAGATACTACCCTTCTACCACCAGTAAGGAGCTTCAAGCAAGTTTAAACACGCAGCTACAACTTGGTCTTATTCAATTCTGGCGAAACAGTTCCATAGCAATTTCACTATGCTCTCATGTTGCAAAAATCAGTACGAGGCAACAAGCCTATGCCCTCATCAATACGCAAGCAAGAGCTCTTGGACAGCAACTGGCTGGCCAAGCAATGGCTGGAAAAAATATGAGCTATGCACCAGTGTTGGTTCTAAGCCGATATAAAGAGACGACTCAAGCCGCATTAAATGCTGCGACAGCATTTGAACAACAATTTGAACGTTTTGAGGATAAGGCACAGTCCTTGGATGTTCACATGCAAGCATGGAATATTATGTTATCACAAGCTATCAATGAGTATAACATGCGAATCAGTATGCGCAACTTAGCACTCGAGAAATACGAGTCTTCTGTTAGAACAGCTACTAGCTGTTTTCAACAATTTGATAACGACGTTTTTGCTTTGGAATCTCTACGGATTGCTTTCCAATTGGGGTTGAGTAACTGGGCTTTCGAGCAAAGGTTGAAAGCTGTTTTCGAGATTCTGAAAGCAACCGTCAGTAAGTTACTTTACAACATGATGCTTTGATGATAGCTAAGAACCTCCTAGCTTTTGCAATTGCAGTTGGTCAGCTGTGCCTTGGTAGTCCCGGTGGAGTTGCCCAAGGCGCGATAGCTGGAAGACAGGCGATCGGAGCTGTTGTTGCAGCAGAGAAGATCGCTGGCCAGGTGAACAAAATTTTGTCTTCTGGTACATTGCAGACTCTTCTGGACTGCATTGAGGCCCTTGGTACTTTGTATCCTTCTGTCGATACTATAGTGCGGACACTGATACAATTTGGAAATAATCCAAACATCAATATTCCTACTACGGGGGATATCTCCGGTACAAGCCGAGGGGACGCTGATGCTGCTGCTATCGTAACCATGGCTGCATGGGATAGATGGCTCCTAGAAGCTGATGATCAAATGTTATTCGCGGTTTCACAGGGCGTTGCAGGCGCAAGTGCGTACCAACTAGGCCTACGAAAGCACGCTATCAATGGGAAACAATTGGCTCAAGCACAAGCAGAGGCAGTTAAATCTGGCTATGAATATGTTCAGACGCAGATGGAAGTAATTCGGTGTTCCCAAGACATTGCAGATCTTCAAGCATTAAAGGCCGGGTTTGTTGGTCAAGAAGCTGTTTACCTTGAAGCCAAATCAATGTTTTATGACCGGGCCATGGCTTTACGAACTAATGTCGTCCTCTCACTCCGAAATATGGCTTGGGCATATCGCTATTGGGCGCTTTCTGATAGTTCAATTACTCTCGATGGACAAAAGCCTTTGGTCGAGTATCAACAAGATCTCTCTACTGTCATCATGGAGTTGGAACGTGCCGACTCAAGATGGGCGAGTGATCATCAACGTAAGTACTTGATTGTATTTCTATCCTTTCACGCAGATTCACTAATTTTATGTTAGCCTTTAATTATGACATTCCATCAAACACGGTAGGATCACCCTTTTTGCCAAATCAATTTCCTGCTCAGTTTGGCAGTTTACTTACCGCAAGAGGTGTTGACTGACCTGAGGTTACAGCTCCCTTCTAACCAAGGCCAATCAATGATTGATGGCATCAAGAGGAGTGATAACACTGCTAGTTTTACTCTCCTTACCGATAAGCATCTTGCAAGTCAATTTGTTGAGGGGTCTCATTACCGATTGAATGGTATGGATCCTACTTTGAATGGGATTCTCCCTAGACCCGAAGCAATGCAAGGTGGCGTTGTTGTTGTGAAGCTGCAAATCACAACATCGGGTATCTATTCAGATATCTATAATAACCAAGTATTCCATTTTTCCAGTATTCCCCAGGTAAGAAGGTGCTCATACGATCTTTATTCCGATGGCACGAGAGGTACGACACGCGATGAGCCTATATTCGAGACTAAAGATCATGCCGAGCCTACTCCCTTCACACAATGGAAGATCAAGTTGCTGAATCCTGGGGAAGTCAATCTGAATGGATTGAATGGAATCAATTTGAAATGGAAGGGGCGTGTTCGCTTTGGCGAAAGACATCGATTGATTCGTGGTATTGAGGAATTGTAGGGATGTCCTATGGCATGAAACATCAAGAATGGTTATCAAATTGCTTATTTTAATGGAACTTGAATTTTCGCAAATGTACAGTCAATATGACTGGCCGTCTGATATTCGTACTTGATGTCGTCGAACAAATGATAGTAAAATGATAGGATGTAAATTGTAAATTCTCATCGCTTTGGGTAGATATTTGTTAGTGTTCATCACGCCGTAAGGCTACGGTACCGACGACCATTTTGCGCACGGATGTATTCCGTCTTCACTAGCCCGAGACTAGTTCCCTGGCGAGCCGAGTAACGGGATATGTTTTTGTCCACTTCTGACGTCGACCAAATTATACATTAACTCTGACTCCTGACGTCTGTCTTTTTCTATCACTATGCTGATTCAGATCAGGACCTGCATCTCGAATTCCCAATGCTTTCCGCGTCTATGAGCCGGCAGTGGCTCAAGACTCCTTTGATTTTCAACACCTTGTAGTCTTCTCGGAACTTGTTATGATTTCCATGGCACTCAGATACAGTTCTTGTGAGTATCACGGGTGATATACTATGCAGTATGAAGACTGAAGTACCTCACGACTGATTCAAATATTCTAACATTCTTTCGAGGCACTCTAACCTACTTTTCAGAGGTAAATCATTCCACACGGAATCACGAAGATACGTAGCGAGTCAACCGTATTTTCCCGAAGAACTCTTCTTGCCAGAATCACATCAGCATCGTTAATTAGGGTGCATTGACCAGACTTGTCCTCTTGTTGAATGGTGCACATACACGTCCAACTTCCTTTAGCTCTTCATCAATGACTACTATTGCCAATGATACCATCTCTCCAGCTTCCCGTCTTTCACAATAACAACTTCCATCTCTTGATCTCTACTATACCTAGGTAATCTTACTTTTTAATTCTAACTATTCCCTCTCTTCTCGTAACTCATGAATTAATTCACTTACTCTATAACTCTATTCACCTCTCTTCATCTAATAGACTTCATACCCGACTCAAGATAATTCTTATAACAGCCCCCTTTACTGTAGCACCGGACGAACCGTAGCTCTTAACGGATACCTAAATCATAGATTAGGTTTCAACTGTCGTAACTAAACAGATCACCAACAAAACACTTCTCAGAGTGGATTGAATTTATTCAACTTTCTAATAAATATAAATGGCCTTACAAGCCGCGGATTCAAGCATTGTTCCACAGCCATACAGTAATTCTCGCTTTCTAAGCACCTCCCATCCATTCTTCTCAATCCTTTTAATCCTCCTCTCATACGCCTCGTCTATCTCCTTCGAAGTATAAGTACAGTCTCTATTAACAGGGCATTACGTGCACACACTTCGCTCATGACGAACCCAGCTTCTAAGCCCTTTTTGATAATCCTTACTAGAGATATAACCATCTTCATCAATGAATTCTTTCATTTCCTCTCAGAAATCGTAGACGTCCCTCCACATCATGACCTCCTGTATGTGGTTTTGCACCTCTTCTTTTGTAAAACGAATCGGGCAGGAATGTTGAATTCCATTTTTTCCCAATTTCTATGTAGTTGTCAGTTTATTGGACTAAAGAAAGGGGGATATGTGTGACACTGAGGTAAAAACTATCCTTTCAAATCTTATCAAATGTTGTCTTAATTTTACAATGTCTCCATTCCAAGTATCGAAGTCATCATCGAGAATTTCTTTTCGTACACCTGCAGCAGGCACATTTTTCATTTTGTTAAGTATAGGACTCTGGTCAGCATTTTCTGACTCGTAGACATCCTTTCTGAAAAATCCCCAATCTATGCGCCTGATGCGGCGGCCGTCATGTGCAATCGGGCTACTCTCCTCGAAATTTGCCAACTGCATCGCACGATTGTACTTCGTGAAAATCGGATCGTCAAATTGAAGGAATAAGGGGCCAGTCCATGCGAATTGCCAATCAATAAGACTAGTTAGTGATATGGTCATCTTTGACAAAAACATGCTTTGAATTAATATTGGTATGCCAAAGATTAGACTGAGCCATCCTTGCATCTTCTGGAATAATAAAGCGATGGATGGCCAGAAATCTGTTGTAAAGATCAATATGGGCACTAGGAGAGTGTTGAGAGTCGAAGATTGCTTCCTTTTTTGGCGATTCTGCAAGATTACTTTGTCCCAACCATTTGATCCAATTATTAGCTTGAGATTTGAGAAATTCATGAGCAGTTTTCCCTGAGCAAGAGTAGTAATTAATAGTCATCGAAAATGATTAACTTTCCATTGCTTACAGGGACCGTGGTTGATTCGCAATGCTGAAAGCTCGTCTTCCCGTGACGTGTTTTCTACCCGTGGACGAATTACAAAACGCTCTTCCACTTCTTTCTTCACTTCAATGGGGATGTCATTCATAACCTCTGCTTTTTCACATCCAGAAAACCAGTCACCGGTGAAGTAGATACTACCATGACTATCGGGATGTCAGTCAGTTTCCACAGACCCCATAGCGTTTGTTGAGACCAACCGTTTAAGGACTACAAAAAGTAGCTTCTTCTCAATGGCCACTATATCAGCAACGAATTTTTGTCTTGAGCCTAGCTCTGTGACAAGTTCTTCTCTTATCACAACTTCCTTATAGCTTTCGCGATTTCGATCTACCAGCGATATTTCAGGTGCTTCTTCCATTATGATATAGTCTGTTGCAACAGGATTATTGGACTCTGCGTTCCAAGCATAGACTTTAGGAACCGGGATTTTGAGAATGGTTCTAGCCTAAGGCGATCAAGATATCAGCTAAAACTTCGTGAAATGAACTAGGGGTAGACTTACGAAATCCATAGTTGCCACCTCGAAGCTGTGGCTTTAGAATCTGGACAAAGGTTTCGAAGGGTTATACGTGCAATTGCAACGGAATCGTTATCCACTATCAGCTTGAACACTCTGTGCCGACCCGATTCGCTTATCTTGGTCATTGAAGAGCAAGATTTAGCACCGACACTTTCGATCGCAATGCCCTTGAGTGCCTCGACGTTGAACTCTTGATACCTTTCAAAAAATCTTTTCTCTCCATCCTGTAACCACTTACCGCGAGTATAGCGGAAGAAGTGATCATAGTTCTGCGAATCAGTATGTGTTGACACGCACCTATGTTTGAACGGAATGAGACGTAGTGTTCTGGAAGACGTGGGTAGAATACTCAAATTGCGTATAGCAACGGGCATAGATAATGGCCGACATACATATCGACGACCGATATGGTGCCACAGCATGATGGGCGTTTGTGATTTCAAACTGCTGCCCTTGACAATAGGAGTCTCATTTTGTGCATGGGAACTTACATGGAAGAATTAATTCTGCGGGTTATTTGAGATTCAAGAGAATTCCATGTGCTCATATTCACTTGAAATACAGTAGCCTCAGGAAGTTGTTATAATATTCCTAGGTAGTCAGTTTTGAAATGCGATACTAATAATAAGAAGGTAGGCAGTACCACTTCGCCATTGGACGTTTGTCTTTGGTCGTATACTAGTCATGATATCATCACGTGAGTGTACTCACATCGGCAACATCGATTACATCATCAGCAATTCGATCGAGCCATCCAATGAACTTTCAGCATTTACTCAGGCTTTCGGTAGGGACACATGCTCCGAACGTTTAAAGTTTAGTGCCTCTTGTGCCTCCCAATTCACTAAAGTGACGTCTCTTACCGGGAGGGGGTACGGGGGCTACAGGGGTTTCAGCTAGCCCACACATCATTTTTCGAGGTTTCAATGAATAATGAATGAATAATGATCCATCAAAGAATATTGGATTGGTTCAAGACAATACCATACGCTCATAGTGATACGATACATCGACTTCATTTTCTATCAACACACATACCATCACACAACTTATCGACTGACTGGATCATTCGACTTGTTATCTACCGGAAAATATTCTGCATACGATTCAAAATATACTCCCTACACTTACTTCTACTCCAGTTTTTACTCACCGACTAGACTTCAGCAACCCAAATTAATCTATTCGGCGTCAGTCAATACATCGCCATCCACATCCACATCAACACCCACCGCTTCTTTCCTTTCCTTTTCCCAGCTGTGCATTGAAACGCCAGCGAGGTAATTGTGACTCAAAATGGCCGACCATGCATCTGCACTCAGGAGAGAATTTATTGCTGGACTCCCCAAGATTTCTTCATCTTCATCAATTGCAGATATGAGGATTACCGAATCTCAAAAGTTGAAAGTCCTGGTGGCCGCAAATGGAAGTAAAGATGTCGCACAAGCTCTCGCCCTCATCGTGAGATTATCTAAGAATCCTAAGATCGAAACTCGAGCGATTATTGACGAAGAAACGTGGCCATCATATCGATTATCCCAAGAGGCACTGGCATACCAAAATAAAAGATTCTTGACGAGGGAGACGGATGAGGCAAGGAAGGGTATAGAACGAGATCAAATCGAATATTTTCGACAAGAGGCCTTTGAATTGTGTGACTGGGCAGATATACTGGTACTTGCACCTATCGATGCCGACACGTTTGCGAAAATGTTGCACGGCATAACCGATTGTCTATTGCTGGAAATTCTCCGTGGGTGGGACGTTTCCAAGAAGATATTACTTGTACCAGGAATGACAACATCCATGTGGGAGAACCCGATTACCAAGAAACAATTGAATAAAGTACGGAGGAAGTGGCAATGGGTTCGAGTCATGCAACCAATACTGTGGCATTATGATGCGAAGGGACCCGGGAAATGTTTCGTCGGGTGGGATGGATTCAACGAACTTGTCGACGTTATCAAAAATCAAGCGGAACTTTTGACAATTGGACATGATGTGGATATCGCTGCATCTGGTGCGGCAAGTCTCGCAAGATATAATTTGAAAACGGATGCGCTCCTTCCACCAGAGATCTGGTCCCTCATTTTCGAATACGTAGGAGATTGGGAGGTTTCGAGAGCGCTCAATGTGTACGCCAAAATACCGAGGCCAATTGAATGGCAGCGAAAGCCCGATGATGCAAAAGATGAATTACAAACTTACATGCGATCACTCGAGTGGGTTATTCTCACATCTCCTGTTTACAAAATCATCGACAAACTAAATACAGCCCCCGAAAACATGCGAGAGCTTTCCCCGCTATGCGTTAAACTCATCATTAAATTCTGCCTCGCGGAAGTCCTCTCATATCTGGAAACAAAATTGAAGGACGTGTTTTGGGCAACTTTTGGCCAGAAACTTTTACCCACAAAAGCGTCTGCTGTTTATGGACGTACCGAAATTCTAGAATGGTGGCGCACATCTCCTTCTTTCTTGTCCAAGGACTATACTGCAGAAGCAATTGATGGAGCCTCGAAATCTGGATATGTACATGTTCTTGATTGGTGGAGAAAATCCGGACTTCCTTTGAAATACACAGAATTGGCACTGGAACAAGCATCTTCCAAGGGACATATGCTAGTTCTTGAATGGTGGAAACAAGCTAGTCTTCCCCATAACGAAGCTGAACGACGAACTCGACATGCAGAAGCTACAACAAATACCTCTGATGTTCTTCCGGCTTTACAACTCAAACCTGGTAAAGCACTATTAGCCGCAGCGCAAAATAATAAAGCTCTCGTTCTCCGCTGGTGGGATAATTCTGGGATTCCTATCGCGCATTCGGAATCTGTGGCCAAAGTCGCATCGGCTCATGGACATGTCGCATGCTTAGATACATGGCGTGAACTCAAGGGCGAGAAACTAGCATTCGATAATCAGGTTCTAGTAGGTCCTACGAAGAATGGTCACGTAGAAGTTTTGGAGTGGTGGGCAAATCTGAGTCATGGATCGAATGGAAGACCAGGTGGAAGAGTCGAATATAAAACTTGTGATATAGAGGAAGCGCTGGAAGATAGTGTAGGGAATGAAGGAGAGGAGTTGGAGGTTAGGAGATGGTGGGCGAAGATGGGGTTGAATTTGGGGGGATCGGTTAGTGAGTGGACGAAGGTGAAGGTCTTGTAGATAGGGCGATGGGAATGGGAATGATATGATGTCATGTTTGTAACGCACAGAATATATGGGTACGGATGGTCTGGGGTGCATGGACTTGGCATAAGCATTCAAGGGGAGTTATTTAGCGTGTTTGATATCTGAATTACGTTGAGTAAAGTACGATAGTTTGATTTTGAACAGCCTGTATTTGTTTTCAGATGTTCCTCCTACCGAATGATCTTCTGTTCGGTGAAAAGTGCTAGTGATATAGTCAGTCTCTTACCGTTCGACAAAACCATATATCTGTATAATTCGTAGGAAAGCATCTTAAGCGTCTATGATCAAACTCGCTTTTTTACAGTCCGCGGGTAAATTATGAATCATATACCATAACGCGTAATCGGGGAAATAACCTCACATAGGTATATTGCCATACGGTATGGCATGTATGATCATGGGACCTGGGTGAGGTATGAGGGGATAGAAATGAGGATAGAGACGGGGATAGAGATAAATGGAACTTCGTGGGGTGCTGTGATAAGGGGTGATTGTATGGATGTTTGTTAGTATCTAATAAGATATATCTGTATAGTGCAGACCACTCACTGAAGTTTGCACTATAAATGTACGATATAACCAGTATATATAGCAATAGTATATCCCGCGCAACGATTCAAGTAAAATGTATTCTTTCATGTCAATTATTGGGGTCTAGAATTCGACGGCACATAGACAAAATAGGAAGAAACCATCAGGCGAGAGAATGAAAAGAGAGAGATCTTGTGAATTAACCGAATCGTTGCGTTTCTCTCGGTTTCCTACTTTTTATTCCTTTTTGTTGTATGGATAGATTGGAAATTCTTTTCATGTATAGATTGGGTAGAAATAGATGAGTATATACAGAGCTGAAAGATAAGTATTGGAAAATATGGCTGATGGCTTGCTACTTACCAACAAGGCCGGAAGTGGTCGTATAGTCACGGGATGTTTTCACTGGACTTTCACCTTGTGGATGATCAGTTGCTTTGAGGCTATTATCAGATACATCGCTATTTTGCGTACTGGTGAAACTTTGTTAGCGCTCTTGCTCATTGAAATAGCAAGTTCTTCGACAGGTGGCGTATACGCTCGAGAGACGTGCTGTCTAATGGTCTATGGCGAGGATTCCACACCCAATATCAAATAAAGGTGCATCTTTAGCTGTGAAGAATGATGTGGAATGTCGATACTCAAAATTCATTCCTCATATCGCTTTTTTGAAAGATTTCATTCAATATAAGGGAGACGGCTTCTTCTCAACTGACTTGACACGAGTTCGTCCATGACGCCCTACAAGTAAACAAATTGTTCAGCTTCCAGACAACTCAAATTCAAATCCAGCGTAACTTACGCTCTGTTAGCCTCATCCACTATAGGAACAAGTTAGTCTAATCCAATTCTTTCAATCTTGGAAACCTACCTTCTAACTCCCTCGCCTTCTCCTCCATAGCCACCAACGCCGCTTTAAAAATCTCCATATCCCTCTCCCCAAGTTTCGGATAGTTAGTCTGCACTATCCTCTCCACATCTTCCAACGGTGACTCTCTTAGTCCCGCCATACCTTCCATTCGTGGATCAGCTCCAAATTCCAACAACAACTCCACAATAGGTAAATTTTCATATCGAGGCATGAAATCGAAATGAAGAGTATCAGTAGCATAATGGAGTGGTCGACCCATACTCTGTTCAGGGCGTGGGGCTTTATCTAGTGCATTTGGATCAGCACTAGATTCAAGAGCTGCGCGCATGTTGCCAAGTTTTTCGGCTATAGGGTGACCAGATACAATCTCCCAATGTAGTGGAAATCCCTCAATCCACCTGAAGGGCTTAGTTGGAGGACCTGGTGTAGACATCTTTGAGAGCTATCGGGATGGACTTTTAGTTGTTTGATCAAGCGTGGTGATTGAACAAGAAGTTTTAAGTCAACAAATTTACCGAGCTTACCGAGCTTATCTAAAGAGACCAAGCTCAAAGCGGTCTCTTTTATTTATTGAGATTAACGGCCAAAAAGCAAATCAATTAGATAGATTATACAGGGGATATTTGTCTAGGAGTGAAAGGGTTTGGAGTCACTGTGGTGTGTGTGGGACACATTTGATGGACGAACACGTGATGGAGAATGCTCAAGATTCTTCCTATTAAATTCATTATTTCTTAAATACAAGGTAGATATTGATAAAAGTATCGAATCTATATATTTATTAGTATCTTTAGAACTCTCTTCCTCGAAGTTTGTGGCTGCTGATTTATCATTCACTTTTTGTAAAGACACGCCTAACAATGTATAATGTGTTTCAGATGCACCAAGCAAACTACAGAATTTGTGCCTACGTGATAGCGATTGTGGCAATTACAGCACTTTGCCTTGCTTGTTCTGCGTTGCATCTCCTCAATTTACTCACATATTAGTCGTGGCTAGTCATCCAGTCGTAGCCAAAGTTTCTAGAATTCTACGTACATGGTTCGACAGCTATGGATATGTCATGACACTTTCCCAGTCTGCCGAGCTATCGAAGACCGATTATTAGTGAAACACCTCTATAATTTGTTTCATACGGCTCAAATGAGTGTTTGCTACCATCAACCAAGTGACTGTACATTCACATGCTCTTTCATACCAGAGAAATACATTAGCTATAAATATCCCGATGCTGCTGTATCCACTTCTCCAAACCAATCGAAAATGAATGGCAGTATGAGAGATGAAATAGTTATAAAGATGGGCAGTACTATAGCTTCTTACTTTTCATATATCAACAGCTATTCACACTCGACTATAGTTCCTGAAAAAAACATCTTTTCAAATAACATACACAACATAAACTGGCATAAAATGTCTCTAATCCAACCACAACAAGAGTTTGTGATTCCTCGAAACCAATGCGTACCAAACAGCAACAACACTTTCCCACCACAACTACATAAGTCTTTGATGATCAGAGATCTTTGTGTAGGAAGAATTGTTTTCCTCCCAAGAAGTTCCAGAGGTATTGATAATGTCAGATGTATTCTATCTCATAGTCCATGCCTGAATCCTGAGTTAGATCCAATGGCATATGACCACTTCGTCATGATCCTTGATGTCTTTCAACAAGACGATGGACAAGTAAAATGTTACATCTGTTTGGTAAGATTCCAGGAAACCAAACAGCAATATTGAATCCCACTAACAATTCAATAGTTAACGACCAAGCAAGTTGTTCAGAAATACAAACGTCTAGATAAAAGAATCCCGATCAAAGGATTCTCAGCACGACCAAAGTTGTCACTAGAACAAGTATATCTCGAACAGGGGTCTATGCCCAAACAATCTTTTGTTCGCGTTAGCCACGTCTATGAGATTTCGTTTTCGCTTCTGAAACCAATCAGAGAGGAGAGTCAAGCGTATTATATGAGACTCTTGAAAGAAAGCTATTATAAGTTGATGCAGGAATTCAATTTGAAGCCGGGTGTGTACGAAGATACAGGGTCGGTGATTCGGTTTGGAGCAACGATTCGCAGGGAGGATTCCGGACCATCACTGAATGGTCCCGACAGTGGGGAGCTGGGAACAGAACTTCCGGATCGTGAATCATCTGGATTTACATCATCCAGCAAGCTTTCTCAAGTTTTGACAATTCTTGCTCGGCCAGAATCTCAAGCAATCTTGAACTACCCGGGTCCTCAATGTGGTACAACGATTTCGGCTCTTGATCCGTCATCTACCAAGGCGTATATCTCCACATCGCCGCTCAGGGGATCAAGGATCAAGCAGAACAGCGACAAACATGAGAACATCACATCGCCTTCACAACTCGAATCGTCTGAGATGGCTCTGCTAGACTCACAGCCTGTACCAACCAACTCCTCAACACCACACAATATCACCATCGCCCCCACTCACACACCCCCACAATTCCCCCATCTCCCCCACCCTCCCCCTCTCAATCTCAAAAAAGCCCTCAACCTCCTCTCAACCCCCCTCTCCCGCTTCCCGCGCCACCTCCTCAAAGCCATCCTCTTCATCAGCACCCAACCCTGGGGAAAATTGTGTCTCTACTCTCTCTTCCTCCTCGCCTGCTACTACACCGGTACGCTAAAATTCGGATTCCTAGCTATCAAAGGGTTAGATGGATGGTTAGCGACTTTGGGGAATTGGTCTGCACCGAGATATGTAAATGTTGTGAGGGTTTTGGGGGGTGGATTAAGGTTTGGGGGAGATTGACGAGTCCGGTTTTAATAAGGATGGTGAAGGTTGTGGGGGGTTGTTGAAGAATGTGGGGTGGTGGGCTGTAAGGAAGATTGTGAGACGAGGTTGAGGGAGTTTAGTTTGGGATAAATGATGGATCTTTGGGATAGAAATCTTGGTAGGGCTTTATGCTTACCCGGCTGGATTGGGCGAACTACATAACATTTGGTTGGTATTTGTCCTTTAATTTGGAGTAAGATTGAGAGTTCATGTAGTTACGTTCATCTTTCAAATCATGACTCCGGGTGTACCTTTTGTTTCAATGTGAACACATAAGCATCGCATGTGACATAGAATTGTTAAATCTTGACTTTTGGTATCGCAATATATTGCTAAGAGACAGCTAACAGGAGCTTGGTATATTATTGAGTCTCAAAGTAAAGTTCTGCTCCGAAGCATCTGAACATAGAAAGTCACTCATAGGATCCAACGTGATGGGTAAACATCTGGAACCAAGATAACCCTCAACTATGAGTGAGTTTCAGGATATGAGAAGCCGAAATTGAGGATTCGGGAATGGACAGTCAGAAGCCCTTGAAAAAAAAAAAAAAAAAAAAAGGGTTGTACGTTGCCAACCTCATGCTTGAAAGAATCGAGATGTTTCTCTTCATAAAATGGTAGAGCTCCCTGTCGAGTAACTTTTGCGTAGACATCCCTCATCAAATCTGACTTGAAAGAGACCACGGCGATCTACCACGTGCATCTTCGTGCTGTAAAAAAATATGTGTTACAAGTTTTGTGGGAGTAGTAAGATCTTCATAAAAGTACATTTGTTATATTCAAAGCTTGAATACCTTCCAGTCCTTGACGCCCATATAGCCAAGGACCCCTCCAACTTCGCCTTGCTCTTGTTTGCCATTTCTCCACCTTTTCGGTCCAGAAAAGTAGTTTATGAAACCCTCCGGCCCCGATACGAAGAGTAGTTTTGAATTACTTTTCTTTATGACTGATCCAGAATCTACTGCTGAACTGGACTGTATGGCTTGTGATATCATCTTCTGATTGATGAACGTTCCCTCTTCATCCACCACATAATTTACTTGAAGATTTTCTGGGTATTTTTGTTGCATCCTTTGCAATTGCTGAACCACAGAGCTCCGCGCTGTAAGTGTATCTGACTTTGAGCCAGATTTGTACGTTTCACCCCCAACACAATCCTCTCTTCTCCTATTTGCCCAAACTATACAAATCCGTGGTAGTTTGCCTTCTGGCTTTCGCACTTCCAGTAAGGTATGAGCAACTTGCATAGCAGGAGCAATTCCCGTCCCACCAGCCAAGAAAACAACCTCGCTCACATTCTCTGGCAAGTCAAATTCAACGTGGGGGCCTCTGAGCTCAATCTCGGAATTGGCTTGTAGCCTAAATAAATAGTTTGACATTTCTCCATTTGGTTCCTTTCGAATCAAGAAACGAAGTTCACTATTTGTGGCATTTTCATCGTGTGGTAATGGCGTATAAGATCGTGCAATTTGCAATAATGGTTGCTTAAATTCTACTGACCAGAGGCCTTTCTCCCAGTATGAGGCATAAGGATCTGATTTTGTAGATTTTTTCGGTTTAATAGTCAAAAGTTTACTTGTCGATGAGACAGTTTCCTCTGCAACAATAGAAAACTTGGTGAACCTAGGTGAGTCAAATGGATTTGAATCCGTGGTTTTAAATTCAATTACAGTTCCAAGTATTATTGATCCCAAGAAAACTATTTCAGTAATGAGTATTAAAGCTCTCAATGATTTTTCATCCTTCACGCTTTTTACCCAATACAGTACTTCTGTTCGTGGGATAGGAATTATGAGAGGACAAAAGACGCCGAAATGTTGAGGTCCCTTGGGTGGCGGTGCTTTTCCAAACGTCATGAGAGGATTTTTTGGAGGCTCATGCCAGGGATAAAAAAAGTGGCGTCGAAAAGTGTGAGAGGGGGAACATCGTGCAGTATGGACTGCTGTTCTGTAGCCATACAAAGGTTTTGGCCACAACCTTGCCGCAGTAGGAAGAAGAGTTTGCCGTCGCATTGAAACGAATCGAGGAAATGGAGATGATATGCTTGACATCTACCAAGGTAGGTAAGGAAATATCGATGAGCAAAGACTTCGGATTATAGTACTTCCGGTGGAAAAATTACCAGAAGGCGGTGAAGAAGAAATTACCACACTGCACACTGCTCATGATTCAAAACCAAAACTTCAATGCTCATAAATCTTTCTACATACGAATTTGAGACCGGTACGGAGCAGTCTAACCATATATATCACTTGGTTATAAAATACCAGGTGCCTATTACCACAATTTATATTACAACCCAACGCACGAAACCTTTTACTTTCCGAATTAACCAAATTCTATCATAAGATTCACATCGACATTTGCGGAATACCCCAAAAATCAACGTCTTCCCTTTTCATTCTGCTTAGTCTTCTTCCCCAAAGATCTCCTCGTCTAGTTTCAGGGGCTTATGTTTCAGTTTATGTACTGTTTATTTCCTCTATTATAGAGATTTTAACAATTCTCTACTCGCATATGTATATTGTGATATCAGTGTACGTTTGATTCTTTCCTCACAACCTCAAGTACTTGTCGCTATATTCTCTTTATTTTATTCTTTATCATTAAAACAAATGACTGGTATATATATACATGTAAATATAATTGAAGCATCCAAGATCACTTGGACACTCAATGATTGCTTGTCTCCACGAAAAGTACGTACGCTTTTTCCTATACTATCACGTATTGGCCTACCCCTCAAGGTGCTTTTGCCTCCTATTCATCATCCTATATTTTTGACGACTTGGGTATCTTATTTTCTCGTCAAATCTCGGACTAATGGATGTGTATCATCCACCAATGCTGCATAAAAAACACAGTCCACGTTCCAAATTTAAAACCTCTCGTCTCCGCTCTTCTTTCTATCTCCCCGCGGCCGTACTTCCGGATAATTCGTAAGATATATCGTTGCCATGCAATTCTCCTCCTCGTTGATATACCGTCGTATCTGGAGCTTCCGTGACATAAGGAGGAGTATTATAAGGTTCATCGCTATTAGGCTTCTCGTAGTATTGCGTTGGTCCATCAAGCTCACCTATAGGAACAGGTTGTAATCCACGAGGGCGTCTTCTGAGTCTTCTGAATAAGAGAAAAGTTCCCGCTGCAATGATTAGAACACCAAGGGCGACTCCGATAGCTACACCAGCTTTGGCGCCAGTGGACATTCCTGTACTCGATGATGCTGATGACGTCGATGCTGAATCTGTTGCTGATGATAAATTACTTGAAGACGAAGTTGCGGATGCGACAGCGGCTGAACCACTTCCAATCGGTGATGCTGTCGAGGAAGATGTAGAAGATGAAGCTGTACTTGATACCCAAGAAGGATCGTCCGAAGCTCTCTCTATGATTACACCATAAGCTGCCACCTTGTCAACCCCCGATGTGACAGTTATGGTCGTACTGGCGTATATGACAGGATATGAGGTTGTGCTTGCCGCAGTAACAGTATCGAATAATACGCTGTTGATCGATAATGTTTCATCTTCCGAAAAATAGGACGTACATCCATAAATCTGGTCTGATGCTCTATTCGCGAAACATGTATAGCCTCTATGTTTTTTGTTAGTCACCAACGATTATTCAAACCTGAGCCTCTCTCTTAGTGTAACACGTACGTGGGACAGCAGGTAGCTATGGTTTTGGTAGCACTCGAGCCTGTGGAATATGACGAGCATGCGGCACTATAGCCCGTTGGACAGACACCTGGAGAATAATAATCTATTGGGTATTAGCAAGAGCTATTCACCAGCATGAAATTGTCTAGATGATCCAATGAAGATACCCAGAAAATGTTTGAATGAACCCAGAACGTTGAACACGAGATTTCAAGAAAAATGTTCAACGACGACCATCATGGCAGAGAATAAGAAGATAAAATAGAAATTTAGCCTTACACGCTGTTTCACGATTGAATCCACTGGGCATACAAGTCGTACTCCCACTACCGATAGCACCATGCGCAAGCCAAGAATTTTTCAGATTTTGAGCCCAGAAAATTTGAGTACAATCAGAGCCTGTGGGTGTATAAGTTGTGGTCAATGGCCCTATCAAATGACTCGATGCCGATGCAGTTGCGGCGCTCGTGATTGTTGACATCTTTCTCGGGGCTGTGATGGTTAATCGTAGCAACGTACTTAGATTTGGAAGTTCGAAAAGTTGTAAAGCAATTGTTGGAAACCGTCCACGAACATCACGGCGGCAGTATCGTCCGTTTTGTTGTCCTAATAATATATTCAGCTATAATCCCTCCACTCTTGACCCTGCCAGGACGGATGTTACATATCCACTGCCTCCACTTTACGGGGCTTAGCGTGAGCGGGTCAACAGGGAGAACGATTGTATTGGCACTTTGGCACATGGAATACCAGGGTTTCTCGTTACAATTTACCATTTTCTACACCTTTAACGACGTAGCGAAAATAAAATGGTGCGTGCGGCTCTTTCCTGGTCAATTCTGCAGGAGATGTATGTAAAAATCCCCGGCACACCTGATGATCGTCCAAGGTGATGCTGTCAATAATAATTAAATTGGTAAGGGAATATATAAGATCGATTTTTCGATGCAGGACGGTATCCAGATTCTAGAGGTCCAGATGAAAAGATATACGTAGATAGAAGTCAGCACTAGCTGATTATGGAAAACCACATCGATCCTTCAAAGGCCACAAAACATGAGCGATACCGAAATCAGACATAATTGTGTATCGGATATAGAAATTGCAAGGATAATGAACTTTAAATCAATGATGCAACGTATATTCGTAAAATCTTCGACGTCGTTGATTTTGATCAACAGAAAAATCTAGTATTTCATAGATCTTCTACTCATATTTGATGTGAAAATTATTGGTTCATCGCATCTCTATAACTCATGAATTGCGGCTATTTAGTGATCGATGCTTTTGCGAACATCGAATACTCGCTCCACTGTCATAAAGAGGTTGCGCTGAAGTAAGGTTAGCAAAGCAGTGTCCATCTCGTCAGATTGCACAAAGTATGCGGGTTCGGAAGAAGCAGAATCGTGAATTTGTTGGCAATGGACGTCTAAATGTATTTGTCATAGCGATGTGCATTGAAAAAGGTCTCGCATCATAATCATCAACCAAGCCATCGATGGCATTCGAGAAGCGTTGGTATTTTCTGATTTCGATATCAATATTATCAATATTCGAAGAATTCCTAGAGTGTTGTTCTGTATATGAGGAGTAGTCCTGAGTCGCCAGTAACTACTCCGTGTCTGCTAGCTCGAGACTAATGCTTTTAGTGGGGTCTAACTATTATAGGCTAGCTTATCCGAGGGACAGCACATCATTCGACAACCAAACCGCCGGGCCCTCTCCGTATCATCTACTGCGGAATACAAGCTCAAAGCTATCTTGTAGGCTTAACTCTTTCGCATGGCCATTGTGTTCTAGGATGATTACATAAAAATCCTAATATAAAGAACATTCGTGATAACTGGGCACCCAAAGAGTCGCGCTTGACAGCAGGTGATGTGCTAGAATATTGATATCACCATCATGAGTAAGAAATGCTTGCTCCTTCTTCGTTGCCACCCACCTTCATGCCTTTGAGCAAGAAGAATGACTTTGCAAATACTGTGATGCTTTCTTCCCATTGCGTAGAGATTACTTCTGGAGTTCCTCACAATTTCTTTCGTACAATTTATTCCTTTTTAGCTCTTTTCATCGCACACTATCCCCAGCTTTTTGCACATCAGATTATCGAATTCTACCAGAACAAGTTCCTGAAAACGCTCAATTGCTTTCACGCCATGGTCTAAATAAATACGACTTCCCCGAAGTTCCACAAATCACCTTTGAAAACTATATTTGGCAAGTAACCCGTATGCATATAAGCTGGAACTTACCCTGTATGAGCGAGTTAAGCAAAGCCCTTCCCCTGTCTTGATTTCTCGCCATCGTCATTTTTTTAGCTTCTGTAGAAAGCTCGCTTGGGTATCTTGGCAGATATAAATGTCATGACAAATATCATCACTAGGTATCCTCATGATGAATTTGTGTAATTTTTCTCTTTCACCTTGCTGGGTGTAACTCTCAGATATCCTACACATCAAACGTGATCTAAGTTGTAAATATTTCGTTGCAGATGTATAACAGGAATACATATTCGTTTCTTGCCATGCGTCATTATCGGGGTTATATCAGAAAGTAAATCAATATAGATGAGTAAAGATTTTGTCTGCTCACGGGGTTTCTTACACAGAAATCTCATTATCTGCTCAACCCACGTTGAATTCTCACGTAAAATAATCTGTGTTTGAGCCCTGTGCCAGAATCCACACCTTGGATGGGTTGTAGGAGACCCATCAGCATGAGCCTCATTATCTTAGCGAACATACTCGGAAAGTCTATGCGAACGAGCTGAACAAACCCGTAACTCTTAACGCGGATTACCAGCATATGATCCATTCACTATACGAAGCGAATGGGTAATTTCTAGCATCGGGTGCGCAGTCTAACAAGTGTTCCTCCCCTACCTTGATATGGTATATGGCTCGCGTAAAGGTATGTCCCAATCTGACTTTTCAATTTTTTTGTTGCATATCTGAAAGATCCCAGTTACAGGCTCCATCCTGACAAGCCTGTCAGACATCTAATTGATATTCATACTATGTGCTCAGATTTCAGACCGGGCTATTCTATTAGTACTAGCGATTAAAACCAGTTTGAGTTTACCTGCCATATAAAGTCTTCAGAAAATTATGCCGCACGTCTTCAAGTAGCATACTGCACGTTGGTATTAGAGGAAAAGGCAGGATTGAGAAAAAGACGCTTGGTTAAAGCTGGTATGTATACTTGGACAATGTGTTGAGTGATACTATTGATAGTCAGATCGATATTTTGGTATCAAACCCCAATAACTCAGGATTCTCATGTCCGGGGTGCATCATTTATCAGGAAAACATTCTTTTCCCTTCCAGCCATCGAACTTCAGCATCTTCTTTCGAGATTTTTGCGGCAGCTATACAGCTTCGATCAAAAACCTCAAACGCACAACTACTTCCTAACCCAATAGCCTCCCTCATTAACTTCAAGATTGAAGGATACCAAAGAAATGCAATATTAAAAACCTCCTTCTCACATTCCTCTTCTCTTCTCTTCCTATCTATTGAATTCCCTCTTCATACTATACTACGTTACTATCCCCCCAATTCCCCTATCCCAAGAAAGAAACAAGATATAAACCCGACGATTCAAACAAACCTCTGGTGAATCACTCAAACCTTTCCCGGGGGTTTCATACTAATATTCAAAATGCTCGTGATAGAGCGACACTTGTTTTTGTATGCAGGTAGCTTTTAGTCACTATTCAATATTCCCAGGTATTCTTTTATAGGAAGTTTCTTATGCTTGGGGAGTTGGGGTTTGTGTCTCATTTTTGAAGTGGTTTGGTGTACTGTTGGGGAGTTGATGAGTTCTGCATCTCTACTTCTTTTCTTTTCTTTACTGGGAGCGGGATAGAGGTTTAAGTCAATTAAATGTGAGTGTGTGATTTGCACAAGTTGATTTGATCCAGCGAGTAACAAGATCAGGATGAAGCTGGCACTATCTCCATCACACACGATTTCACAACTTCACAAAATCAACACAAATCTTCACGTTCATCTCAAAAAGAAAGCTCCAATGTCATGAATCATTATGAACTTGCTTCGCATTAACTATATCTCCACCACCCATTATTCTCTAATACAATGTATGTATGTACCATCAACGCCCCAAAACTCCCATTACCATGTATCATTAAGCTATGCATCCACCATGCAATTTATGATCATATTACATATCATCTCTATCGATGAATGAATGAAATTTTGAACAATCATAAACTCCCCCAAGATATCATCATTTAAATCATCAAAGCCAAACCACCAGCGATACCTGCAAAACCAAGCGCAACAGCTTGTTTGCTAGCAGCACCAGTTGCAGTAACAGTAGCTGCGGTGCCAGTAGCAGAAGCGGAACCGCTCTCTCCGGATTTGGTAGCAGTGACTGTGGAAGCCTTACTTGTGAATGTGGTAGACAAAGCGGTGGTAGTTGCAGTGGTATTGCCAGAGACAGCAGTGACAGTACCGGTGGATGAAGCAGAAGCAGAAGAAGTTCCATCGGTATTGGAAGTTGAGCCAGATTGAGGACCGACGGTTCCACCTTCAACAGTATCTGGTGCGATGGCTTTGGCAACCTTGGCAGCGGCGACCTGGTACTCGTCGAGGGTTTGGGAGGCGTCGGGGTTGTTGCCAACGATGATTTCCATAGACATGCCCTTTTGGCAGTGGTCGGAAACGGAGCAGTAGAGCCATAAGGTACCGTTGACATGGGTATCCATGATGAAGGTGGGAGTCTAGCAGGAAATCATGATTAGCATTGACTTATTGAATAGGAGGAAGAATACATACAGGATCATTGGAAGATGGATCTGGACCAGAGATAACGCCAGAGAAGATTGGAGCATGATCTGAAGGAATACATGGGCTATCATAAGTGCTCTGTGCGACGCTGTGATTGCCAAAGAATTGGAACTTGACACTGTTGCATTGTTAGTAAATTTAATAAGAAATGTGTGTACAGGATAACATACGTATCACCAACTTGAACAGTCAAGGCATTGGGAACGAAAGTAAGTCCACTGCCACCAACGACGACGGATCTCTCAACTGCCATGGCAGAAGAGACAAGAGCGAAAAGGGAGATCAAAGATTTCTGCATTGTTGCGGTTTGAGTTGGTTTTATTATTGACGAAGAGATGAAGGAAGTTGTCGTTCTGATATTCCAAAGTATTGAAGAGAATTTGTTATTGAAGTGGTAGTAGTAAAGGAAGACTGATATCAAAGAAGTGGATGAAGTATGAGAAAACGAGAATATCAAATCGAGGGATCCCACAAACTTTATATAAAAGTTTCTTCTTCACTCAAGCGCATGCTGCTTCTAGAGATGTCCCGTAATTATGGACCTCCATACTCAGCCTTACAAACAGTTATTTCCCAAAACAAATTACATCTCCATTCACTCGCACCCAACCGGGTGATGCGTGACTTCGCCCGCATGTAACCCCTGTCTGGTAAACCGAGTGCTTAAATTCCCCGGACATTCAGGTACCGTGCCGCCGCGCCACTCAGACCACAACAAGCACTTTGAAGTCAATTGATCAATCTTAGTAATCTTCCAATATATTATGATACTGCGCCTGGGGTTTCCGCAGTAGATATTGATTCTGTTGGATACTCATATGCATGAACAACATGAACCTGAATACATCAGCCAGCAAAGTGTTTCTATTTTTGAATTCAAAAGAAAAGCTAAAGTCACATGCACAGCCACGAAAAAGACGCCTCCCACCTTCTACTTAGACGCAGGTAGCTATGAATAACCACCAAGTAAATATTCCCATCTCCATCTCCAACAACAGCCCATCACATAACCAATCCATCATAACCACGCCCTCTCGCAATACCTAGTACACCACCACACCGTGTCTGTCATACCAACAAAAATACGATGTTGTACAAACGAAATGTAAGACGAGGTTGGGCTTACGCCAACATCATATTGACAAATGGGCTGGGAAGGATTGGCGGGGTACCTGCAGCTGTGCCGCAATCACGTGTCTGCTATTTACTTGATCTAATTCATTTGAATGTAACGCAAATGTCTCGGGTCGATGAATACTGATGAGAAATCACTCTTCAGGGGTTTTGTTTTTATGTGGATGATTGGCTAGTGGCAATTGAGTGGTCGGTATGGTGGACCAATAAGTCGGTCGACCTGAAAATGATCATAGATCAAATGAAGACTTTTCCCTTGATAATTTCCTACATTCTTCCGCATTCATCTTGTGATGTATTGAAATTTAATTCTGGTGGTTCCAACTTGTCATTTCATTTAACTTTTAAATTAAGAAATCCAAATAATTGATGTATGCAGGTACCGTACCTGATACTTCTTGATACGAGACGCCCAAAAGGATATCATATCGCTCAAACGTTTATGTTCAAATACCAAGTGTGTATACGAATTACGTATGATGTATTATCAAAAGGCTACGCGCAAGGTTGCACGAGTTCTCGATCGCGGAACGTTGTTCGGAAGTCTAGTTGACGTACGAACCACGAATTGTGTAAGGTCCATTCTTGCTCGGGATGTTCGAGTGCGATCTGAAGGATGAGATATGATGTCAGTAGGTGGTCCTATCCATGTCCTTTTTCGCGCCTCTTTTCGCGCCTGGTTTCTCCATATATCCACGATCTACGAGAAGAAAAGTGGGTAAGAACTCACCTCAAACCTCCTCAAGAAACTCGGCACCAATTTGTAAATCTCCAAAAGACTGATATTCCTTCCAATACAAGACCTAGCGCCCATTCCAAACATCAACATCGCTCCATTCATCTCCTTGATTCTTTTCTCCTCTGTTTCCCTATCCAATCCTTCTCCTGCCAACCACCTTTCCGGCTTGAAAACCTCTACATCATCTCCAAAAATCTCTCTTCTCTGATGAATAACCCAAGCACTACACCCTACAATTGTACCACCTTTCACCCACTCTCCGGCAATCTCTATTCCTTGTTCTGGTACAACTCTCTCGAGCGGTAGGCCCGGTGCTGGATGTAAGCGGAAAGCTTCTTTGATACAAGCATCCAGATAGGGCAGTCCTTGACTTTCCGTCCAACTGACTAAACCTGTTTCTCCATCCGCAAAATATCCTTCCCTAGCCTTCTGATCAATTTCGCGCATCAGCTTTTGCATACAGTGTTCGTTCTTTAACAAATAATAGAATACAGCACTAAGAGAAATAGCCGTGGTTTCCGATCCCGCAAATGCCATGGAAACAGCCATCGTCATAACGAGTTGATCTGTCATGAATTCAGGTCTGTCGTGTTTTGCCTGTATGAATTTCGACAATAAATCTGGTTGTGATTTATTTGTTTTGACTTCTGCATCCACGGTAGGTAATATTCCATTCCCGTCTGTTTTTGGATATCGTTCTCGCACACGTTGTGCTGCGAATTTGGCGACAG
Organism: Botrytis fragariae; assembly: GCF_013461495.1. Taxonomy (NCBI): domain Eukaryota; kingdom Fungi; phylum Ascomycota; class Leotiomycetes; order Helotiales; family Sclerotiniaceae; genus Botrytis; species Botrytis fragariae. Next base: position 47,044 of record NW_023501003.1, read on the forward strand.
GAAAGGTGGCATCCACAAGACCATATTTGGCAGCGAGGAGGTAAAGAGGATTTTTGAGGAAGAGTTTATCGAGAATCGGCATTTGACCGATGGGTGCAACGTAGTCGAAAAGCTTTCCTAGGTAAGATATTATACCATCGACATCTCGGTTCTCTTCAAGAAACCCATGCCGCTTTGAGTACGTCATTTCGCCAATGACATCGAACGCGTAGAACTGTAACCATTTTGCAAAATCGCAGGAAGAATGGCTCGTTGGCGAAGTAAAGAGATCGGCAGTACGAGAAAGGAAGATTTCGGTCGTACGAGTGACAAGTGGCTCGTATTGTACAAGAGACGACATGCTAAATGCAGCATTGACTGAACGTCGTAGTTGAGCATGGAAGGGCTCGGAGGTAGTGCTGAAAAGTGATGGGAGTGCATGGCCATTGGATACAGATTGCTGAACCGGGTAGAATGCGGACTGTGATGTGTTAGTGTACAATCTGACCTAGTGAATTAATGCCTGGAAATACCTTCACAAAACCTTTGTTTAATCCATAGATAGTTTTCAAAGCTTTTGGGTCTGCAAAAGAGAGGCTATTGGGCCCAAGGCGAACAATATCTCCATGCTTTGCATGTAGCTTTTGATGGGTGACTTCCGGGCGACGCTTATACACGTCGTAGACCCTCCACCAATCTGTGAAGGAAGCAAGAGTGGGCCCTGGATATTTGTTCAGACCACGATTGAAACGATTGGTAGCGAGATAGATGGCAATTACAACAATGAATATTGAAGGCCAATGCCGAACGGACAGATCCAAAAGCGTATCTGTGATCATTTTGTTCGTAGTGTGGTATGTAGAAATAGCACAGCGTGGTAAGCTCTTGTGATAAATTTCGACTTACAATCGAGCGATTGTTATAATAAAAGAGACCCTTGGTAGCAATATATTAAGTGCAAAGCAGGAAGTCAATATTGTGGAGCACGTCAATGCTATGGAAGATTCGGGTCCAACGTCGATGGTGCAAGACGAAGATTATGGAAGGAGGTAGCACTGCTGTGTGGAATTCCACTATATTTGGTTCAGAGTATGACGGTAGGACAATATGAAAGGGAAAGAATGAAGCAAACCATAGATCTTAAAGCATACATATTTGAGGCAGGGAGCGACATATGAGATGTGATGATAAGCGACGGTGAACAAGCATCTGCCACAATATCATGCCGTACTTCGATCGGCTTATCATTCTCATACTTCTAAGCAATTAAAGAAACGCAAAGTCCTTGATTTTGTCAATAAATTTATCGCCAAAGTCGGACTAGTGAACTCTAGAGGCGTCGAGCCACGAGAGACGTCAAGCTCAGATGCAATTGCCGAATCTTTTCTCGGTTTCATGTGAGAACAGATAACCAAAGATAGATGACATTCATGGCTCTAGTGGTTCGAACTTGCTTGAAATCGTGATGTTGAGTGACTTCATTCACTAGCAGTTGTACCAATGCTCGGATTATTTCTTAACGGCCGCTGTCAGCTTAGTCATTTGAGTAGGACTAAACGCTATCGGCAAATAGCAACGGGAATGGTCTTCATTAAGGAATAAAGAATGGTGATGCATACATCTTTCATTGATACACCGCTTACCATGATTGCAAGACCGAAATAATCGTATGTGCAGCAATGAAGACCCCCTCATTCGTACACGTGGATGTGCGGCATAAGCAGGGCACCTTCCTCGTAAATTGGCATATCTGCTCGTAAAGCACCTGCGAATCCTTTCAAAGATTGAGCTCGATGCGAACATGAGCTGCCGAAAATGCAATCGTATGTAAACGGGTAATCGATTCCGAACATGGGTCAACCTTCATGCACGCATGGAGTGAGGAATTCTGGGTGAAGTGGAGGACGAAGTGGAGGATGAAGTGGAGGATGAAGTTGTGTGGGGAAGATTGGAAAAGTACTGTGTCACGGGACCAATTTCTACACAAAAGCAAGGTCTCGGTAGTTGGAAGAAACACACTTGCCGAAATGTCCACCACAATTACGAGGCAGTGTGACTATGGGCTTTTAGCTTTGGCCATTGAAATCACTTTCTCTTGTTTCGTGCTCGTTTCCAGTATTGTTGGGAATCCTTCATAGCATGATGATTGTAAATCGAGTGACAGATCATACACGGCAGTTATGAATTGTCGAGTTCGCGGACATAATTAATGCATTTCGCGATATCTATGGACGACACCATACCGAAGGAGCTAGAGAGCACGGAAACCGCAATTTAATAAGAGCGAAATTATTGAGATAGAATTTGACGGAAAAAACCCAATCATTCGTGTGGGGGGTAAATGAGAATTTCAGAGGCAGACTTCACGACTGGGAAACTTCAAAGGCGCCCAGATATTGGCATATCATGGCAAAATGATTGTAACCATGCACATACTAACTTTCGTATGCGGTATTTCATTTCGAGCAATCGTCCAAATTCTGATCGGAAATTAAAACTTCTTGTTTACTTTGGCATTGGAAACAATGCAAGGAATGACAGCCTATTTGAAACGCTTGTCGGCGAATAACATGTGGTGTCTTTCACAAATGCCAGCAACACTCTCCAGCTTTTGAAACAGGCACTTGCCTGAGATATCAAGCGTCGAACAATCGGTTGAATTGCCAGAGTTATTGGGCAGGACGTCGCTCGATGATTAGGGTTCAATGACCACTGGGGTATATGAACATCATCAATCCCGGAATTGAGTCGTTTGATAGAACATGCTAAAATGATACTCGGAGCGGCATGTCTCGGACTCCATGCATGTTCCGATTTCTCTCCTTATCTGTATCTATTCCCGATGCCGCGTTATTGTGTAGGATTAAACTTTGTTTATCAAGCCTTCTGTAGTCTGAGAAGGCCTGGAAGATTGGGCATATTTGGTATTTGAAGTAAAGGCTGTGCGGAATATGGTTTGAACTTCCATTTCTTAATTTAAAAGTGGCTGGAGAACTGTCGAGGACCAGAGTGTTTTACAGTTGATAGAAAGAAGGGGCAGTTAAAGCATGTCGTCGTGGATATGTGGAAGTTGTAATGTCGGTCAGAATTTCGACTATGTGAAATATAGGGTTCCCTTACTCTGTATTGGAGAAAACAGATTCGAGTCTGCGAAGTAGTATTGTTAACGCCGGAGAACCGAGACATTCTGCTTGTCTTATAACTTGAGAGATTCGAGATCCTGAGTACTGTGAGTGCTTCTTGCTTAGTCACCGACTTGATAACTGTTATCCCTATTACGTGTATGTCCCTGCTATGTGTACGACTTTGAAAATATCGATATTATAGCTTTAAATATTAATGATATGCCTATAGAGGCTTGTATAGAGCTTGTATTAGATTGTTTGAAAGGGAATCAAGCCTCTAATTATATTAAGATAGCTAATTTCTTTAAAATCGATTAATCTATATTCTTCCAATAATATAAAAATAAAATCATTTCAAGAAAATAGTTCTTTTTCAATATAAAATAAGTATTTTCTAATAATTAAGAAAAGGTTTTAATTAATTAAATCAATAAGTTAATATAAAAATCTATTCCTTTTACAAATTATATAATTAGAAATCTTATAAAAAAGATTTTAAATAAAAAGATAGGAAAGAATTGGATTAGTAATTTTGTTAAAAGATATTTAAAGTATCTTAAAAATTAATATCTTTATTGTATTAATAATTTGTGTATAAAAGCTAATAATATTATTATATTTGATTATTTTTATAATCTGATTTAAATTATTTTATATTGTTATTGATTTTTATTATTTAAAACGCTTTTACTAATATTCTTTTTTTTTTGATTTAGTTGATAAAAGTGATTATAAAATATAATATTTAGTTGAAATATATATATAATTAGAATAAAAAGGATTTTATAATTAATATAGAGAAAACTATAAAAAGGATAATAAGTGCTAATACTTATAATAGAAATAGAGTAATAAAAACTAAATAAAATAGATTAAGAGAATTTATTACTTTATTAGTTGTTATATGTGCTGATAGAATAGTTCTTTTTTCTGCTCTTATTTATAAAGAAGATTCTAAGGATTTATAAGATTTATAGGTTCAGAATATAGAGGAAAAGAATAAAGCTTATTTTGAAGCTTCAAGCAATAAATAATCATTGAATGCTTTTAACTTATATTAACTTATAAACGTATTTGACCTTACTATATATTACAAAACAAATAGAAAGTATTATTTATTTATTGTAGATAGTTATTTTAGTTATATCAATATAGAATTCCTTTCAAAATATAATGAATTAAAAATAATTATTTTAATTCTCTTTCCTTATTCTATATATCAATTACAATCTCTTAATATTGGAATTTTCGATCTCCTCACAATGAATTATAATACATTATTAAATGATTTGATATATAATAGCAAAGGGATTATTGATATAACAAAATATATGTTTTGAGATTTATTTAAAAAGGCCTAAGAGCTCATTTATATAAAACATAATATCTTACAATCTTTCGAAAAAACAGGTATATATCCTATAAATCAAGATTTTATAATCAATTCCATTACTCCAAAAGCTCCTCTTATACTACCTACATCATTTAGAACTCACAGAGATACTCTTACTACACTATATATATCAAAAGCGATACATAAAATAAAACTAGAATTTTATTACACTCCCATTTATAAAATCACTTTAAAGCTTTTTAAAACTATAATTATATTAGAAATTGAAACTACTATATAAAAATATAGAACTAAAGATCTAAAATAATCTCTAAAACTCGAAAAAAAGGAAAAGAGTTTGTTCAAAGTGTTTAAATCTTATTGAAGAAAAAGGAAATAGTATATTTTTATAATTACTTTTTGCTATTATTAAAACTAAAATATATCAAAAAAATAAAGTATTTAAAAAAAAATAAAAAAAAGAAGCTAAACTTTAGCTAAAAACTAAAAAGAAAGCTAAAAAGAAATAAAAAAAAGTTAAAACAAAAGAGAAAGTATTACAAAAGGAGATCAATTATTAGATTATATATAATACAAAAGAGGAGATTAAAAAGACTCTAAAATCAATAAAATCTCTAATCAAAAGAAATAAAAAGCTTCCAAAAGCTTCTTCTACTATAAATCTAATATCCATAAAGATTATAGAACTCTCTAATATTATAAAAACTAATAATTCAAAGAGAAAAAAAAGAAGATTATATTACAATCTAATAAAGATCGAATACTACAAGTTTTATTGAGATTCAAAAATTAAAAATATTTTTATATTTTTAGATAATATTCTATCTTATTATTTATTAATTAAATTGCTAGCTCTATATCTTATAAATTGGAATTATTATTAATTTTTAAAGTGATTCAAAATGGGAGATTGAGATTGTGCATATAGCAGGGCCATGCACGTAGTAGGGATATTGGTTACTAGGTTCATATTTTGATAGAATTCAACATTTGATACGAATATCAACTCACGACTGACGATATGATATAGCACTTGAACGTGGAGCTCTACACTTTCTTTTCTTTCTCATGAGAATCACTCCCACTTTCCTTCGTTAAATTTTTCTACTGATGGCATTAATTTCTCTTGGAGAGCTATTTCCGTCTCCAAAATGTCACAAGCTCTCAAACGAATTGGAGCTCGATCAACATAGCAAAATGAACCTGACCATGTTCTGGCCCAATCATGGATAGATCTCAGAGCCACAAGTGCAGTAAAAGAGTTTCTACAGGGTGAACTATGGGCATCGGAACACACAGCTCATGACTTGTGTCAATCTCGTCCAAGCCAAGAGGCAAAGTTTGCTCTTTGCATTATCAACTCGTCAAGAGATTTGAATTATTTACCTGTAAGCATCGACGACTATACTTTTCTTGGTGGCACGATCGATTTCTCGCTAGACTATTGCCATTTATTTGCTATGGTACGAATTTTAGCAGATATCATACAGTGATGCTCTGGACAATCTCAGAAAGGCTGCGCTGGGGGGTTCGAGGACGTACCAGTCGCTTGTCCAACATAGGTCGGAATTCTCATGACCCAAGATGGCCGATCTTGATTGATTCCAGATTACGGCAATTGGAACGACTTCTGCCAATTGACATCTTTCTTTGATAGCATAGAAGATTCAATAGGTCTCGCCATGCTATCACTACGGCAAAATTGAGATTGTCGTATCTCAGCACCTATGCACCGATTTTATTTCACAAGTTTAAGTACGAGTAGACTGGAGGTCACTATAGCAATGGACTCGACACGCCTTGTGGCCCGATCTTGGTCATTTTCGTATTTCGTTCCATTAGCTTAAATACTATGCAAGTCGCAATAGCTTCAGATCAGATGATACAAGTTCAAACGAGATACCTGTGGTCATATTTATGGGGGCTCAGTCTCATAGCCTTGATATTTTCCTCGCTCCTGGCTCTCGGTTTAGTGTTTGCCGAGGAACAGAGATGTCGAAAGAGCAAAATTGACACCACAGATGGCGTAGTGAATTTTCCTGATGGCACAGACACGCATGTCGAGCTGCGCGAGAACATGGATTACGTGATGCTTGACCTATATCTATGGACTTTCGATTTACACGCATAGCAAACAGGTGATTAGTGTGAACGGAATTGTGTCGTAGTCTGGCCCACCGTTTTTGATGAAAAGTTGGTAGTTGGCCCCCGGAACTAAAGCTAGCTGAGTTAAATAATGCAATATTTTTTCTTTTTTTGCAAATCACTTCGGCGCAATTCAAAGATAGATTCAGACGACAGATTGAGATATTAGGTCTGTTAAAAACTCGTCTCAATCTAGCCAGAGCTAGTAATATTGTTATTGATGACATCGAACATTCTTGTCATCGGCTAACTGTGCCTTACACTTGCTTGAGTTGCCGCATATCGCAGCCATTTCACCCCTCGAGCTGTTTTTGGAAATGCTATTCTTGCGGTACGCTTTGGTATTTGCAATGGTTTGGTTTTACAAACACTCGTAATGTTTCAGATTGTACCTGTGGAATAACACTTTAGACAGAGCTACGATTTTACCAAGGAATATTACGGATTGGCCTGATTTACCTTTGGTGGTACTTTTTCTGGGAGCGCAAAATTTATGTCAGACTTTTGACCCATAGCTGGGGGTTTATTTGCAATTTGGTGTGTCGGTACTGTCACCGGAATCATGGGTTACGTTTTTATGTGACGGGCTCGTTTTTGGAAGGGGGGGAGGAAGTTGGGTCGCTTAATGCTTTTGTAACATGATTTATGGGATGGCAGCGGGATGGTCAGCTTTACCCTTCTATTTTATACTTTACTGTCTCAATCAATCGTTTATCTCGTCCTTTTATTCTCGACTGCGTTGCATTGCATTCTCTATCTTATCTGACAACTTTCTTTTTCGCCACAGTATTTCAATCTCTTTTATACTATCAAATCGACATTCGCACAGGAGTGAAACAAAAAGTCCTTTTTACCCACCCAAAATAAACATACATCAAATGCTAAGAATCTTCCTTTCCCTTGTAAACACGACTATTGCTCAATCGATAACATCATCCGCGATTCTGTATTATTTGATACATAAACCATTCCCGATCGTTACACGGAGTAGTGAATGAGCTATGCATGACATTGTTTAAAAGCGGATGTTTAGTATTGATATGAATTCTAGAGAAGCAAGTCCAATTTGTTTGAAATTTCACTCAATTACCCTTAATATTTTATCAGCTCCATGCGCGAGCTGGCCTCAATTTGCCACCCATTGGGCAAGCCGAATAGTCTGATAATTTAGAAGTATACTATTAGTATTCTACCGCCAGACTTTTGCGATGCTCAAAGTTATAGCGATCTAGAAAGCGTGTTGAGAGCGAGCTCATGTCGAGCATTTGATGTGCATCTAACACGTGTACCATAAACTTTGCCTCGGTCACTACCCGCCTCCCTGAACTGTAGATATATGTTCCTATGAGGTGTGGTATGACTTAGAAAATGGTATAATCTTTCCTTCGAACGAATGCCCCAGACGGAGACGACAAATGTCTGCGATTAATGCTTTTCAGGCAACGCGGTATTAATGGCTGAGCTCATCGATCATCTAAAGATAAGCCTCGCCATCCAAGCTTTGTGGATTGCCATGTATTGCGGAATTGAATAATTTTAACAGGCAAGATGTAATGGAGCACAATGTGCATAAAAGAGCCAATTATAGCGCCCAAGCTTCATAATTATGTCTCGGCGAGTGGCTTCGGACTAGATGATTGGAATTGTCGCAACCCTATTTCTAGAGGTTTAGCGGCAGATGTTGACTCGCCTTGCACGAAATCGTATGCCACTAGCGCACGGCGATACCACCCCTCTACGATTTCCGGCTCATCGAATGTATTAACTGCGTGTGTTGCCTTTATTCCATGATATAACGAACAGATAACTTTATCAAGCGTCAAAAGTGTTGTATTAGCCACGCAGTCTACAACACCTGCAATCGGGTCCGAATATTGAATTGCAGTTCCATCCGTATCCCATAGATTGGGAAAGATGTGAGGCTCTACTTCGCAACTTAGCCATGCCTTCATCTTAGAACAAATTTCAAGAATATTATCCATGAAAACAGGACAAGAGCCTGCCAATAGTCTACCGGAATTCTGAAGAAAAGACGAAGCTTCCAAAAGAATGCTGGGTAGTTCGAATAGCTGATGGCAAAGCTGGATCCGTAATTCCAGAGATTTGAGTTCTTTGATGGTGATTGTGTTGCTAGGCCATGTAGATGTAGTTGCAAGGAGTGCCCGCCATTCTGGTTGGCGGAGATAGCAGTTTTCCTTGAATCTGGCAGATTGGATAACCTGTGTATGAAATCTATTGTCAGCGACGTCCTGCACTTTTTCATCGAGTCAGTACAATGATAGCATACAATGTAACTCAGCTGAGATTCAAGCATTCCGAGATCAAATGGATCTTTGTAACGACCAACCCCCCGTGCTTGGATGAGCTGAGAAGTTCCACGAGCGAGATCAATCCATTTGGCTTTATCGACATTCACAAGAAGCTGTTTGCGCATTAGTCACCCATATCAAATATAGTTGTGCAATATTGATACTCACTTCGCACATTTGCAATAAAAGAGAAGCACACAATGTTTCCGATTGAAAACGGAGACTTTCTTCGACTAGACACTTTTGTAATGAAGATAAGGCTCGAATGTAATTTCTGTAGACGGCTTTCGATTTGGTATATTCATTCGAAGACCTATCGAAATACAAACTGCAAACGCAAGTTATGGCGTCATCGAGAGCGATGTTGTGACCCAAATGACCAGGTATGTATTGGAAAAATGATCCAAACAGCCAAAGAGGTACTAGATGCCCCTTCACTTTGCATCCCAAACAGTACATCAATTTAGTAGCCAGGGGATTATTGCCATGAAATCGGGGAATTTCTAGAGAAATTACTTTAGAGTTCTCAGAAAGAAACAAATCTGAACCAGATTCCATGGGACTAAGAATAACCCTGTCTGGTCTCATAACATCTGGGCTTGTAGTATTGGATTCAAAGATGTACTTCCTCCGAAGATACAATTTCTTTAGTCTAGGCGTTTCGTTCACGAATTTCCAACGAGGCGGGTATCCCGGACAGTCCCAACCACTACGAATGCATTCTGCGCAAGATGGACGCTGCTCTCCACACTTTGTATCTCGCGTGTTAGTTCAATTACAACTTTGAGCAATACAATTCGAGTAGGAATACGTATCTACCTTTTTCTTCCTTATCCGACAGTTATCACACCTGTTGCTCGTGGGTACACCGACCATGGTTGGTTGTTGCGTTTTGGTTGGAATGCTTTCGGTATCCCTTCGTATTCACAATTAGCCAAAGAATGATTCGAGAGTTCATCATTTCTCAGGTTCTGTGAACATCGACTTCGTGAAGAGGGAATCGGCATGAATCCACGGAGAGTCCGACATTAGTGGCTTCATGTTGTGGCGCAACACAATCTACTCCACCTTGAATTGATTAGCGTAGTTTCAGCCTCACTTTCTGAGCAGTCGTATCTTGCGCGGCAGCAAATCAGGAGTCTTCTCTATGGGTCAGAGTTTTTCATCGCAAGGTACACACCTACCAGTCGCCAAAAAATACAATCTACAAGATGGCCATCTTCCGTCAGCATCGCAAAATGAAGCCTCTTCAGGAGAAGAAATATCTTGACCCTCGAGGCACGGAGTTAATAATGTAATTTGCGTGTTCGCCGCTCCTTCGATTTCGTGACGGAATTTTGAAGTAGAACTACATGGCTGTCGGTAGAGAACGTGTTGATATATAAGGAGTGGAATGTACCTCTCATGAATATCTTACAAATATTCATCATCATCGTCATTATCAAATCTCGACTTACTTCTTCCAAAACTTTTAACGAATCTCCACAAAGCTTTCTCAATCAGCACAGAGAGTAAGAAATAATCATGCCAGTCCCCAAAATTGCCATAGCCGGTGCCGGACCTGGTGGTCTAACTTTGGCTCGTCTGCTCCAACACAACGGAATCAAGTGCACAATCTTCGAGCTAGACGCCAACCGAGATGCTCGTTCACAAGGTGGCATAATCGACCTCCACGCTGACATGGGTCAACGCGCTCTTCGCGAAGCCGGTCTCATGGAAGAATTTCAAAAACACTCTCTGCCAGATGCAGACTCCATGAAGCTGGTAAAGGCTGATGGTACTGTTGCCTGGGATGAAAATAACAATAACGACAAGAGTGATTCTATCCGCCAGGCTAGAGATCGCCCAGAGATTGATCGTGCCAGACTTCGTGACATTCTTCTAGACTCCGTCGAGCCAGACTCTATTCACTGGAACAGTAAGATTGTTAACGTCAAACCAAGCGAGAGTAATCCCGCGCAATTTGATCTTCACTTTGCAAATCACGTCGAAGAAGGCTTTGATCTTGTTATTGGAGCTGATGGCGCCTGGTCAAAGGTTCGACCTCTTGTCTCGGCGCAGTTGCCCGAGTATTCCGGGATTAGCATGGTGGAATTGACCGCTCGCAACGTTTCAGAGAACAAGCAATGGCTTTCTGATTATGTTGGCAAAGGCAGCTTCTTCATGTTTGATGAAGGTCGCGGTATAATCTGCCAACGAAATGGCTATGATGGTATTCGAGTGTATGCCGGGGTACGCAAGCCCGAGAATTGGATCAAAGATTGTGGTATCGACTGGGAAAACCCCATCGAGGCCCGCAAACAACTCACAGAACAGTACTTCGGAGATGTACATGATGACTTGAAGAGGCTTCTGTCTGAAGCAACTGATAGCCTTATCGTTCGATCATTGTATATGCTTCCGGTTGGATTCAACTGGCCAAGTCGTTCTGGTGTCACACTTCTCGGAGATGCAGCTCATTTGATGACACCATTTGCGGGAGTTGGCGTCAATGTTGCTCTGAATGATGCCATGCTGCTCACGCATGCTCTTTTAAAGCAGAAAGAAAATTTTGAGGTTGATTTAAAGGGTAGTTTGAAGCAGGCTATTGAGGAATATGAGGAGCAAATGTTCAAAATTGCTAAGAAGAATATGGAGAAGACTTATCAAGGTTTGATACTCCATTTCAGTGCGGGCGGCATTGACCATAGGGTGGAGCATCTACAGAAGATGGCAAGACGTGTTGAAGAAGCTAAGAAGAATGGAGGTATGATTTGATATTGCTGCTTGTAGTAGCAGTTTAACGATTGAAATTGAGTCAGGAGTCGGAAGAGTATAGATTTGGAATACGGAGTCATCGTAGATTAGTTATTTAAATTTGATTTTGGACATACAGATAGAGTGGGTTTTCGGATGTGAGACTTTCCAAGTTTTACTGTAAATTTGAACCGTACAATGGTGTGGTGCAATGTAACCAGCCGAAGTCAGTGTTGAGCCTCGTGTAGACTATCAGCTAAAATGCTACATTGGATGACTGACTGTGGTAATACTCATGAATCCGAGCTGGATACTAAGAGACTGTAAGTTGAATATCGAAAATGATAGACACAGATAATACTTAGATTAGAGTAAGGTCTAGTTTTCTTACAGAGTATGCCAGATATGCATGCTTTGAACACTCAAAAATGTGTTGGAAATTGAGCAGTCTCGGCTAAAGTACGAAAGTAATAGAGGATCAATTCACAATCGGATTAGCTGCCAAGCAGCTGTACCTAGACAGATCTTGAATATGACTACGATTATAAAGTCATCATATTCTGGATTGTTACATTCACTAACTTGGGTAGGTCAAATAACATTCACCAATCCAGAAATGGCCGTCGGAGACCTCATCGGAGATTGCCAGTTCAAATGCTGAAATCGCGGGGTCTCAAACCCCGGATTACTAATCACTTTTCAATCTCACATACAGTAACCCCGCTTGATAGGATAGCTTTGTGCTCGATTCCTCTTACAAACAAACCAGCATAACAAGAATTACGGCTTATGGAAGGAATGTCACCGAGAATGACGACTTACGCTTACTGCTCCTCAAATGTAGGGCTTATTCTTCGTTCAATTCCACCTTGAATAACTTTGACAACTTTGCTACATCGAAAGCTACATAAGCATAACAGACAATTAAATATAAGTCGCAATGGCGTTTCAGATGGCAACAGAATGGCATGCTGGAGAGGAGGAAATGCACAAACGTCTACGAGTACCTCAGAACGAAAACCCAACCTCACCATACCTTTCACCATTCGCTGCGAACCTATTGGCCCGATCACCATTACTCGCCCTCGGCACACTCGATTCTTCCAGCAGACCATGGACTACATTATGGGGCGGGGAGGCTGGTTTTGCCTGGCCGGTCGCGCAGTCTGTCATTGCTGTGAAAGCTACAATCGACCTCCAATATGATCCAGTCTCCGAAATTTTGCTGGGAAAGAATGCAGATGGACAAGTCAAACGAGAAGAAATACTGGGGAGAATGGTCGGTGGTCTTGCGATCGACCTCGAATCTAGAAAACGAGTCAAACTATATGGTCGGATGGCTGCAGGCGCATTGAAAGAGACTGCTGGAAATTCAGTGGCTGAAGCCTCACTAGTCATCAAAATAGAGCAAAGTCTAGGTGAGCTTCTCATTGCCTTAGCAGCTATTGTTATATACTAATGCAATTGCAGGTAATTGTCCCAAGTACCTGAACAAAAAGCACATTACTCCCCGATTGCCGAAGCCCACACTGGTTTCCACGGCATTACCTCTCCCTATAGAAGCAGTCGATCTGATAACACGATCTGACCTGTTCTTCATTTCTTCCTCGAATCATGATTCTGACATGGATACGAATCACAGAGGTGGACCACCGGGCTTTGTCCGAATCCTGTCTAACGATACTAATGGACTAATAATTGTTTATCCCGAGTATTCTGGTAATCGTCTTTATCAAACACTTGGAAATCTCACGACTACACCTCAGGCAGGACTAGTGTTCCCAGATTTCAATACTGGCGATGTCGTATACCTGACTGGGAGAACCGAAATACTTGCTGGGGAGAAGGCTACTAATTTAATTGCACATACCAATCTTGCAGTTAAGATACACGTGGAAGGTATTCGATATGTTACTGATGGATTGAGTTTTCGAGGCGAAGAAGGTGAACGTTCACCCTATAACCCATCCGTCCGGTTTCTAGCTTCCGAAGCCGCTGTCGGGTTCAAGGATGCGGGCAGCAAGATGCATGCTAAACTCATTGAGCGAAAAATCTTGTCACCAACTGTAGCAAGGTTTCGATTCAAGATTTTGAGTGAAGATAAAATCAGCCATTGGAAACCCGGCCAATATGTCGCCTTGGATTTCAAAGATGAACTTGATATTGGCTATAGCCACATGCGTGATGATGATCCAAAAAGTTTGAACGACGATTACATACGAACTTTCACAGTTTCTTCGTCCAAAGATCCCACAAACACATACGATACATTCGAGATTACAATTCGCAAGGTTGGAATTGTCACTGATTTCCTATTTCGCCACAACATTAGATCAGAGTTGGAAGTACCCCTCAATGGGTTTGGGGGAGAATTTTTCATCGACCAAGGCTCTGAAGGAAAAGTTTCTTTTGTTGCTGGCGGTGTTGGAATTACGCCACTCATTTCTCAAGTTTCCGAATTGGATTTATCACGATTGCAACTTTATTGGACTGTTCGTTTAGCTGACCTGGGACTGGTTTCGGATACCTTCGAAAGGTATCCCAATCTTAGTTCTCATGCAACATTGTTTATTACAGGTGAAATGGGAGGCTGTGATGGTATGAATGAATCAACTGCCGTCAGCAAATTACGGGAATCCGGCGCTACGTTAAAAGAAAGAAGAATCGAAAAGGGTGACTTTTCCGAAGATTCTGCTAATCGATGGTACCTATGTACAGGAACTAGTTTGCGTAATACCTTGGTTGAGTGGCTTCAGGGCAAAAACCTCAGCTACGAAGATTTTAATTACTAAGAGCGTGATATTAGTCTATTCAATTAAACAATTGTTTGCAAATGAACATGCCTTTCTTTGTGTTCTTTTAGGTTCTTTGTCTGTGGGATGACCTGTTACTAAAACATACCAGTTGAATTCATAAGTTTGCATACCTCGCTAGATTCCTTTGTATTTTAGAGGTAGCTTTATTCAAGCCGTCAAGAAGCTCAAACATTTAACTTCGAAAAAAGTGCATTGCTATTTGGAGATCCGAACCAGCACAATGGCATCCAACAACGTTCATTCCACTCCCATCCAACCTAAATACGTCCTTCGCAATCCTTTGGAAGTTGGCGACAATGTCAAGAGCATTCAACTAATCAGGATTAAAGACAATGAATCTTTTCTCGGTTTTCCCATCCCCGACAAAAAGGTCTCATCCGACAAAAATCCAGAATGGAAAATAAGTCTTGCCTCCGCCATCCTCCCTACAGCTGGTGTTCCGCTCTCCCGCATTTTGAACCACCCGAACATTGTTGGCCTCGTTGATATAATCCACACAGACTCTCTTGCAGGCTCCACAAAACGTGCTGGTATAACCGCCAATATAGCTATCTACGAAGATATGAATCAAGGCTCACTTGACCTCATTCTTCCAAACCCAGAAAACTACCCCAAATTTACCGATATGGCAGCCTGGCGTGCCCATGCTACCCCAAATCCCAATCGCTTTTCCCTGCCTGAAAGTTTGTGCTGGCATGTTTTATCCAATATTAACAAGGCGCTTTTGTGGTTGCATACGGGTGTGAAACAGACGGATACAAAAGACGATTGGCAAAAACATGATGATGATTGGCAACCTATTTTGATAAGAGATGTTAGTCCTAAACAGATTTGGTTTAAGAGAACAGGTGGTGGAGCAACATATGGGCAGTGTAAATTGGGCGGGTTTGGGAAAGCAGTTGTGACGGGGTTCCCGGGCGGGAATGTGGCAAAAAGTGAGAAGAAAGAGGGATTGAGTTGGTTTTTTCAACCTCCCGTACGTCTGTTCCTTGAAAATTTGATAAATATTTCTTTACTAACAATGGTACAGGAACAATTAGCCGGAACCGAAACCTGGGGGCCAGCCTCAGAGATTTGGTCGCTAGGAGCAACAGTCTTCACAATGATGACGGGGATTCCCCCACCCCAGCAATTTGAATATCAGTGGGCAATGTCGAGGATGAGCGACAAACCATTTACAAGTGGACTGAAGAACTTGGTGGCGGGGATGCTGAAGATGAGAAGTAGCGAAAGACCTACGACGGCTCAGTTGGTGGGGAGAATTGAACAGGGTTGGGAGGAATGGAGGGCGACGGATGATGCGATTGGGTATGTGGATTGGAAGGATAGGAGTAGAGGGCGGGAAGTTAATTTGAAGGGAGAGTTGGAGGAGAAGGCAAGGTTGGGGTGGGGGATTGTCGATGCTGGAGGGATTTAGGCGATGCTTTCTTTGTGGGGTTAATAATTAGGGAGAGGAGTTTTGGGCTTGTGTTTTGTCTTTAGATGTTAGTTGACTATTCAACAATTTTCGCTGCGCATTATTCTGGCAGTTGATTATAATCTACGTATGTTCACTTTGAAGATATTCACATGCTCTCATTCTTGATCTCATTGAGAGTTTTGAACTTCTTAACTATATTAGGAACTGTAAACTACCTTTATCTTAACGTTACATCTACACTCAAAATATGCCCCCTAACGAGATGATTATGTTATGAACTCCAAGCTCTTGTTCCGCGTTGGGGTCATTCATCAAACTTGCAAAGCGAACCTGCACTCCTTTCATTCCCTCGAATCCACGCTCTCCTTTACCCTTCTACTGCAATAATATCGAGGCCCTTTTTTTCATCAAAGGATACATGCGAGGAGATGATTACCTATTGCAAACCTCTTCTTGGGGTATAGACACAGCGATATTCATTTCCACAGCACTGTCCTCTCATAACTTGCAACCTAGACTTGCTGTTGCTCGTTTGGTGAAAATGAAAGTTAGAGGTCGATTCGCTAATTAGCCAATAAAACGCACTATGGGAAAGAATAGAGATTGCTTCCAATCTTGAAATCACCGGAATTCGGGTGAATGTTGAAGCGCCAAAAATTTGAAGCTGATTGAAAAGTTTGGATATATTCACTACAGGCAATTCAGCAAGCGCAGTTGGTCGCTTAGTGTGCTTGCTGGTAACCTTTCTCGCACACAATTTTGTAAATTTTTCTTTCCTACTATCAATTCTCAACCACAAATCTTCTCTCCCGCACCTGATAGCCGAATGCAGGTGGCCAATATGGACTACATGCTTGCTGGTAATAATTGCTTTGCGGATATCGATGATGAGACTGCGAAGTTGATCATTCAGCTTCAGCTCGATGACATTGAGTACTCATCTTCGAAGGGAAAAGATCGCCCTGACGATGTATCCGACATCTCAGTTGCATTCAAAATGCAGAAAGAGGAATTGGAGAACATTGCTTTATTCTTGTCGGATCAACGAATGACGAGAAGTATTGCATTGGCCGTTCAAACTGATGGGGCTGTTTTGACTGAAGCGGTATCACGCGATGACGCTCTTTTAAGAGATCATTCGATGGCTTTACAATTATATCGAGGTCCTTCAAAATCGGCTACTACATCACAGGTTACTCCGCCTGTTGCACCAAATACACAGATCTTGAATGAGGAAGTCTTGCAAAAGCTTCAAATACTGTATGTCTCTGGCGACAACTCAAAGAACAACAACGCAGCAGAGTTGGATGGAACAGATTGCAGTTCGGTAATTGGCTTAAATGCGGAGTCTTCTACTTGGGCAGCCTCTAGATCTTTACCCTCTAAGAGTACATGCGTCATCTGTCGCGATGAGATTAGCTTCTGCGATGCAGCACGAGTTCCTGGCTCATGCCGCCATGAGTATTGTCGTACCTGCCTTGAGCAGCTCTTTCACTTGTCAATGAGCGATGAATCACTCTTCCCACCTCGCTGCTGCAACGAACCAATCACTATCGCTAGTGTCCGTCTTTTCCTCACAAGTTATATTGTGCATGCTTTTGAAGAGAAGAGAATCGAATTTGAAACACCAAACAGAACTTATTGCTGCTTACAGTCTTGCTCGGCTTTCATCCACCCGTCCAGAATCGTCAATAACGTAGCTACCTGTGATGGCTGCGGCACGAAGACCCACACCTTGTGCAAGCTGGAAGCTCACATTGGAGATTGCTCAAATGATACCGTGCTGTAGGAGGTTTTGGATCTTGCTAGGGACAGTGGCTGGCAAAGATGTTATTCATGCTGGGATATGGTGAAGCTTGAAGTTGGATGCAACCACATAAAGTAAGTCCCTCATCGCACCTACCTTTCAAGTCTTTAACATACGCTGATACTTCAAATTATAGATGCCGATGCGGAGCCACATTTTGTTATATCTGTGGGCTGAAATGGAAGACTTGTAGATGCCCACAATGGCACGAGGACCAGTTGATAGCTCGTGCTACAGAGATTGTCAACCGCAGACCTGGTCATCAACTACTCGAGCGCCCCTATCAAGCCATCGGACAAGGATCTACAATTGAAGCTCAAATTGCGGTAGCTGCGGAGGATCTTCGACAGAATCATGCGTGTGAGCACAATACATGGCGCAAACTACAAGGATCTCATCAGCGTGAGGGTTGTCATCATACTCTGGGACATTTCATTTTTGCATGTCGTCAATGCGAATTAAGAGTTTGCAACAGATGCAGACTTAATAGATTGTAGTGGGAACGAATTTGTGGGAATTATTCAATCGTGTGGGCATTTTTGAGCTTTATTCATAAGGCTACTATTACTGATATGTCAGTTTGTACTTTCTGTTAAGAAGCACTTCTTGTACATAACATTTTGATACCTTCAAATAAGAATCAAGCCATGACCGAATATGACTCCAGTGTCGCATCATTTACTCATTGGGAGCTCCCCAGGTCAGGACTGCTTTGACAGCCTTTCCACTCAAAACATCTGCTTTAGCCTTCTCCATATCTTCTGCGTCGTACCTCGTGATCAAGTCCGTGAACGGAAACATTCCGTCTTTCCAGCCTTGGATAAGTATTGGAAGAAATTCAGGTGGGTACGAATTTCCCATACAGCAGCCTACAAATTTTCGCCCAGTATTGACCGCATTAAACATATTTATCGACACAGCAGCATCAAGCTATATGTTCAATCAGACTTTTGGGCAAGGATTGAATGGGATTTAGCGACACATACCTCTCCAACTCCTACACTGCATACTGTTCCCAATTTTGCTGTTGCCTCCAATAAGTCTGCAACAACTTCTGGTCTACCAGTGGTGTCGATCGAAGCATCAATCCCCTCAAAGTTTGTTATTCGTTTCAGTGTACTTTGCAGCCCGTTTTCTTTGGTTGGTTTGATGACATGTGTTGCTCCATAATTTTTAGCCAATTTTAACCTTTCGTCCAGCATATCAACTGCGATGATTTGTCTGGGCTTTCTTTCTAGAAGATTGAGCGCCATAATAGCCGCTAAGCCAACGGCACCTACTCCAACAACGCATACGATATCTTCCGAGGATGGTTTGAGGACGTTGAGCATTGCTACATTCTCTTTTTAGTGCTATTTGTTCTGGGAGAAAGGTTGGGTCAATTAAAGAAACTCACCACCAGCACCTGCCATGATACCACAACCTAGTGGTGCAAGTGACGAAAGATCCAAATCACTTCCCGGCCCTCCAACTCTAATACAACATCTGGCATTGGCCACCGCAAAGTTAGAGAAGCCTGTTGACGATTAACTCGGTTTGCTAGATTAAGGCAACTGAGATGATGACTTACAACTCTGGCCGAAAAAGTGACTCGTGATTTCCGACCCGCCTCCTTCCTCTTCAGATGGGATTTCATAAGCCTTGCTTCCATCCTCGCCTCTACCTATTCCGAAATTATCCAGCTCCCAATCACCGCAAAAGCTCGTCTGCTTTCTCATACAATATTTACATTCTCCACAACTTGTATAACTGAGAATGACATAATCTCCGACCTCAACATTGGTGACTTTTAGTCCCACCTTAGAGATTATGCCAGCTCCTGTGATACACGTCAGTCTATCATGTGATACCAGACTTGTTTTTATGTCTTACTGACCTTCATGACCCAGAATAGCTGGAAACATTCCATCAATATCATGTTGACTAAAATTGATATCGGTATGACAAATTCCAGTTGCTACGATTTGGACAAGTACCTCGGTATCACGAATGTCGTCGTTCACTTCCACATCGCGATAAACAAACTCACCGCCGGGACTATTGACGACAAGTGCTTTCGTTCTCATGGTAGCTTATGTCTATACACAGCGGGGGTAGTAGATTTGACAAAGGTTTTGTGTATCAAGGGGCTGAGAAGAGCTGAATATCACTTATCAGTGCGTTTGGCGATTTTTTATGATGTTCTGTCCATCTTCTGCAGCTGGCCACAAAGGGTGTTGATGGCCCACATTTGGTATTAACTTCATTAGGGGTCGTTGTACTCCACACGCCTGAAAAGCAGCGTGATACACTATGTTCCACTCTACTTGTCCCGCACCGGTTGCCGACGGCATTTATATTTAGAAGGTCTACGCACAGACTATGATATCCTGAAAATCTACCACGAAATTTTCGATTCTCAGTAATCGAGTTCTTTATCTTCATCGAGAATTCCTCGAGCCCCTGTATTTTTTCTGCTTCTGTTTTATTCAATCCAGTCTCTTAAATCTAAGTTTCACCATTCTTTAACCCTAACATTGAATTCATATCGCTCTTGGTTGAACGGTATGTGTGCTCGAAAGTATACAAAATTGAGTTATCAGGAGTCAAACGTATATAATTATCTACTTCAAAAGACCTTGCTGATATTTTACATCGGAACCATCTCATGCAGAGAATTGGGCGCGGAGGAATAGACACTCAGAATGTCTTGAATTTTTATTCAATTTCATATTTAGCAAGCAGTATGTAAAATAGCGACCAGATTGGCAATTTGGCGTACATCCCAGAGTTTAAGAATGCCACTTCAGAGGAATAACTGGCTTTGAAATTTCTAGAGATGCATAATGGGAACAAAATACAATCAAGTTCGAACGTCGAATGAAAGATTGATTGGTTAGGCAACTGATGTGGAGGCTGGTGTCAACACACAGTTGCCGGGAGGGATGTTTCACTTAGTATTCTCATTCTATGTAAAAGCAGTATGCTTCTAATTTCACCATATTCTCTTCGCCGCCATCTCATATCTACTAATTTTAGAAAAATCATGTACGGCTCCCACCTTCTCCTTATCTCTCGCCAGCCTTTCCTTTTCTCTCAACTTCTTCAACGTCTCCGGGTCATCATCATAAATCCATCGTTTCTTATCATCATCGACTTCTACCATACCCCAGCCACCTACTCTCTTTCCACCAGTCTCGTAGCTTCGATGCTCACGCCTTTTCATGGTAGAATAACGATTACGTGCAAACTTTAGTAAGAGCATTCCGAGAACAAGTTTGCAGGCGAGAAGAACAAAGAATGCACCCAGGAAGAAGACAATCATGGTAAGAGATGCAATCACATCGTCAGTGCTAGGTAGGTACCATGGTGTAATCGAGTCTGGGTTTGGTAACCCGAATGTTGATCGACCGAGCGCTTTGCGGACGATGGTATCGAAATGTTCGAGAGCTGCTGTCGTTGCTGGAGATGATTCGACTGATAAAGATGTCGCTGTTGATGGAAGTGGTGGAGGAAGATGAGTCGCGAGAAACATGTGATATGTTTGAAATGCGGCCCGGATAAAAAGACAAGACAGCGGTATAACAGGAAGACCAAGACGTTTAATAAGGTTCTGGTTGACAAAGGCCTAGAACAGTTAGCTAAAATATGCAATTTGAGACTGAATACCTACATTTGTATAATAATCCTTGGCCAGAACATCGAGGAATCGTTGATAGATTGCTGGTTTGACACCATTGAACTTGCTGATGTATGCATGTTTGATCCAATCTACCAACATCTCACTGCCTATCACTATGAAAAATGGTGAAAGAACTTCGCCTGACCATACTGGAAGAATAGTAAAGCTGTTTGGAAGCATTGAGCTTGTACGCAAAGGACTAGTTGCTTCTGATGCCGATGATGCCATACTGCTGAAGCCACCCATCTCAACAATATTTCGCAATGCAATAATCATGAGCATAAGCCATAGCTGAAATCTTTCCACAACATCGGCACATGTGAGCTGGAAGAGGTTGTCCTTTTCAAACTTCTTGAAAACAGTCCCTTTGACTTCCACGAATTGATTCGATAACAATAGAGTGATGAGAGCGTTGGAGTATGAGTTTACAGCAACATTCAAGGTGACGACCTGGGTGAACAATGCCGCTGCATGAACAACATTGTATATAAGAGCAAGTATAAACATGCCAAGAGGTCGCAATACCTTACTTCTACCATCACTATCCCGTTCTAGCGTTTCGTCGGAAAATAAGCATTCAAAAATGTCCTGGCCTAGCGCTGCCGCAAGGCGATCAAATACCTACAAAAGAATGAGTTACCATGCTTGTCAGGCTTGACGGGTTGACATACCTCTAGGAGATTATATATAACATACAGTCTAATTGCTGACTGCGCTCTAATACTATGATACATCCTGCTCGCATCTAACTTCATTAAGAAAAATGAACTGAAAATTATTACAGCTCCTTGCAAAAGATCTGCTTTGTTGTATGAAGATAATGAAGAAGGTTGAGACTTCATACGTCGATGTCTACGGGCCCAACCTTGTCTTGATCTACGCTCACCGTTTAGTCTTGGAGTAGTTTCAGTAGTACCGGTACGCCTGAAAGTTTCAGACGGTCTTCCAGCTTGAGACTGAAATGAGGTTGTTGTTGACACCGAAGGTCTACTAGGACGTGACATACTCCTCGTGGGCGAAAGAGAATCGGCACTGCGACGTTCATTTCGTCGCTGCCACATCCGGCTTGTACCATGATAAATAAAACCACTAATGAAGCGACATTCCTTGGCTAGAACATGACCCCACCATGAAATAAGAATGCCTAAAGCTTTGAAAAATCGCAATGGTAAAATGGTAAAGGTATAGAGCCAGGCGTCAAGACATGCGAAAGATCCAAAATATAGGACTTGTTCAAGTTGTGGCGGTAATAACAAAAAATTCAATAAACGCTCAAATTTAACTTTTGATGATTCATAAGGAAATTCTGTCGAAGCTGAACGATATATGTACAAAGGCGATGGCCTTGTAGCGGAAAGCTCGAGCTGTAGATAAGTAGGAATTGACATTGGGGGCAGAGGAATCGATTGGGGTATTGGCGATGGTGGTGGAATGTCTGGCAATTGCGAGGATTTGCTCGCCCCATTAGTCACAATGGGGGTCGCCAACCCTTCGAGGTTGAGGTTCAATGATTCAGGGCCACGACCAATATAAAATGGTTTTCTTTTTGGGGATGTCGGAATGGCACTTGGCTTGGAGTATGATGGCCATTGAGTTGGTGGCGGCTGAGCACTAAAGGCTCGGGAAGAGGGTAAAATCGTGGGCCTTCTGGTACTAGCATTGGCCTGGATTACCCCTTGATAGCCTCGGTGTTCACCATTAATGTCTGCGGAGAATTTTACAGATTCCGGTGTAACAATATTACGACGATCTGTCGATTCAGATGGTTGGTCCTCAAGCTCCATGCGAGATACGTCAGAACCAGATCTTTTACGCCCGTGTTCTTCAGCGTTACCTTGGCTTGTATCTGGAGTCAACAACTTGCTGGGCGAAATCATTGGTAAAGATTCAGGAGCCGACGCTAATTCCGTCATCTCAGCAGCTGATAGTTTAAGAACCTTTTCTTCCACAGAACCCTTCAAGGACAATTTCCGGTGATTCTCAACTTTTTCCTCTGCGATATCATCCAATTGATCAGAAGGCGGAAGAAATTTTGATATGGGAGGCGGTAAAGCCAATTCATCTGTTCCATTATGATTGGCAAAAGAAGGAAGGTTCTCCAATTTATGGAAAGACCCAGAACTGTTATTGCCAGTTTGCACAAGTGGGGTTTCATCTGCATTCCCAGGCCGCAACTCATTCACAGACACCTGGGATTGTGATGAACGCAGTGGAGGAGGGCTTGGTGAAGGTGTTCGTAGTTGATTTGAATCCTTAATTGCTGGGACAGATTTGGGGAGCTCGTCTGCGGACTGGGCGGTAAGCTGCTTGAGATTATCTTGTTCAGGTGATCTCATAAGTTGCTCCTGGTTTCCCGCCGTCCGAGATCCCACCCCTGGAGAACATGTTACATTCTCTACCGCCATCGAGTTTTATCGAGATAATTCGGATAGATCATTAGTAACGAATCTCCGATAATTTCGCTCACACGTATCAAAACTGGGTGGTGATGTGGAGTGATTTGAGATAAAGGTGTTCGCTAATCAAAAGCTACGGTGACCTCAATCATATCGTATCCCGTGCGAGTATCAATAGTCATATCTCGTTCTTACGAGATTTCTCTTCCGAATCTCTTCAGTATACCAAGGAACCATATGTTTGAATTCTGAGTTATTTTGCAACGAATTATCTCTAGCCAGACGAGCTGTTTTAAAGATAGGGTTTCTCCATCACGTGTCCGAAGCGCTATGCTCTTCCTGTACTAGCGGAAGGTCAAGCTCCCAATCCTTAATATCAAGGCATACAAGCTTCGTTTGACGAAAACGGAATACTTTGATTCCTTGTTCCTTATTTCCTATTCATTGTATTCTATTATCTAGTAAAATTTCAGCTCATTCCATACACTATGTGTTCTCTTACTAAGTACAATTCTATTCCTAATTCCTTCTCAGATTATGCTTATAATCTAGACGACGAACGACCCAGATTTTACCGATTCATATTAATCTGTTCTCCTCAAGATTGTAGCTGATATATCGATTTGATGTAAATATGAGCGGCTTGGATCTTTATGAGGTACCTGATTTTGAGGTGCCTGAACTTGAGCCTATTGAGGCTAGCGAGAATAGATTGGGAATCCGAAGTATTTTGTTTTGGATTACAGTAGTGGTAGCAGTATACTCAGCCTGGACCATTGCTTCCCCGTTCTGGGATCAGATTTCCAATCGTCTATCGTCAAGGGTTACCGAGCTTCGCAGAAATTCAGCAAATATAATTCTTAGAACTACAGACGTTTTTACAGGTAATGCTGAAATGTAGGCACCCTTATTATACATAGCAGGCCTCATTCCTTCAATAACATCAGCTAACCTTTTCTATAGCGTGAGACCAAAATCTGAAGATGCTGTACTGAAAGGGGATGTCGTGTATATTGCAGAGCCTACCTCCGACAATATCAAGAAAAATCAGGGCCTCATTTATTTTTCTGGTAGCTCAGGTATAGTCCCGAGCAATCGCGCTCTGTGAGTTCCTGTGTACGCATAATTCGATAGCGAGACTAAATTCTAACAACAAACAAAGTGCAGATGAATTTGCCAGGGTACACTACACTGTTCTGGTTTGATCAAATAGTCTAACAAGTTTTAGGCCGGTTATATCACTGTAGTCATTAACTATTGGGGCAAGCATCAAAGGATAGATCAGAAGATAGAAGGTTCTGAATAGAAAGGCTTCATCGTGTCTGGCAAGAGCTGATAATATTAGTAGACTCCGGCCCATGGGAGACCAGGGATCCTAGTAGCGAGCCAAGTGAGAGAAAACGAGCCTCTATGATCAAGAACGCCTTGGACTACCTTCGCAATAATCGAAACTGTACCCACGTCGGTGGAGTGGGATACAGCGGTGGTGCCCTTCCACGTCAGTTCAATTCTTCAGTGAGACCAAGAGCAGTTTCAAGACACATGCTAACCTTCCTAGTCATGAATTTAATCCAAGAGCGTCCTTGTCGTATCGAAGCCGCGTTCATGGCTCATCCTGGGCGTTTGAAAACATCAGCATATGGAACGAGTAATAATGACTGTTTCATACATTCCTACAGCTTTCAGCTCTCTTTCATCTATTCATCATCTAATATCTTTGAATGATTCTAGTCCAAGTACCACTATCTCTTGCTCAGGCATGGGACGATCGATCTGTTGACGTACGAACTCGTCACGAACAAGAGAAGGAACTCATCGACATGGTTATATCAACCAGCGCAGAGAAAGATGCCATCAAGTCGGGCAAGTTGCCACCAAGAGTTCCTTGGCAAATGAACTTATTCTCGGGTGTTGAATACGCGTTTGCTGTTAGATTGCCAAGCAAAGGTCGAATGAGTAGAGATGAAATCTACGCAAAGCGAGCTGCCTTTTCTCAAGCAGTAATGTGGTTCAAAACCTACATGCCAGTCGGCGAAAAGAAGTTGGAGTACGACGTCTGATAACTGAAGAATTAGATACATGAGCGCTTATCAATCCCTTTCCAAATCTCTGCTACGAAGATTTTCTTTTTGTGCTTGAAAATTCAATTTTTTGTAAATAAATAAGTTCAAGAGATCTATATCCTTATAAATAAAATCCAAATGCCCGATTAAAAATTCTGCAAAGTATCGCAAAATATCCCTTGGGACTCCTCAGAATCCGGAAGCAACCCATCATTCTGAACCATCAATCACAATTGCGTCAGCCCTGCTTCTTCCATTATTGATTCTTTCCTTCCTCTGAATTCTCATGTTGATCAAAAATTCTTCTTCCGAGTCCATATTCTCATTCATGTCTTCCTCGTCCGCGGATACTAAATCGTCTTGATCCTTCATGTCTTCATCAACATCCACATCACTTCCTGACATTTCCTCATCTGTATCTAAATTCTGCTCACCCTCGTCATCAGATTCAAATTTTTCTTGACCTTCCTGATCTTCCGAGTCTTCATCAACCTCCAGTTCACTCTCGTCTGAAAGCTCTTCAGTTGCGTTCCAATTTTGCTTGTCCTCAGGTTCAAGATTCTCTTGGTTTTGCAAGTCTTCATCAACTTCCGCTTCACTCTCGTTTGAAATTTCTGCATCTATATCCAGATTCTGCGCGTTCTTGTCCTTGGACTCGGGATCATCATCACCTTTACTTGAAATTTTCTCATCTGTGTTCCAATTCTCCTCGTCCTCGTTGTCGGATTCAAGGTCTTCTTGATCTTCTTGATCTTTTATATACGCGTCAATATCTACGCCACGATCGTCCGACACTTCCTTGTCTGTGTCTGAATTTTTCTCATCCTCTTCCTCGCTTCCAGTGTCTGTTTTATCGCCCGTGCTTCGGTTGAATTCCCTTTCGAGTTGTGCAATTATAAGATCGTCGATTTCTTCATCAGAATCCGTCTCACTCCCAGCCAATGTCTCCTTGACCATGTCCAAATTTTGGTCGGCTTGGTCACCAATTGCAATGTATTCTTGATCCACGACATCCTCATCATCTTCGTTCTCTCTGCTGATATCTCGTCCTTGTAAAACTTTTCGCAGTTCGTTTCCGAGTGCTCGTGCAATTGGGGGTGGCACAGCATTACCAATTTGTTTGAGAGCATCGGACACTTTTGTGGTTTCCAAATCCCATATGAAGCTATCTGAGAACCCCATAGCTCTAGCTATTTCCCTTATTGTGTATGGCCTATGCAAGTTCGGATTGAGCATCTAGTATAATTCTCGTCAGTATTTCAATCTATTGTCAGCTATTGGAAAAAATTGCGGAGAACACACCCAACTGTTCGTCGAATATTGATCATTCCCCGTAGTTATTATTTTGAAGGTCTCATTCTCAGACAGTCTTCCATATCTTCCCTCCAACTTTCTATTCCGGTAATCAACATTTTCCCGACATCTCTCTGATTCTTTCCTCAAATTGTTGGACAACAATTCCTCGTTCATTCTCCTGTAATCGGCACCAGCTATGAGTGGAATGCTGCACACTCGCTCAGCCTGTTTCGCCGAAATCCTGCCCGTCACATGGTTATGCAGAAGTTGATCGGGAACAGATTTGCGCGCTTGCCTCTGAAACTCGCACAAATGTGGAGAGGCATAGTCTTGCTTTTCTAAACCGACAAGTTTTTGATGCTTCAAGATCGGGTATTGAGCAATAGTCTTACCACGATTTATTTGGCTAGACTCTTGCTCTGCCGTTTGCTGAATTTCTTTGTGAGGATTTTTAAACTCCCATAGAGGTAAGTCTGAGGTACAATGCTGTATAGTAAGTGGTCGATGTGGAGCTGATCTCCTGGTATATGGGGCATCTTTGGGGATACGATTAAAAACATTTGTCGGCTCAGGATATTTCGGGAGCTTGTATCCTGGTAGAGAGGCCCAGATTATCACACGGTTTCTAGACGAAGGTACACCATAGGCCCCTGCTTGCAGAGTTGCATATTGACATTGATATCCTAAACATGTAAGAACTCGGAAGATGAATCTGTAGTTTTTGTTAGTTGCATCCTACCTTGAAGATTTCTTGGAGTGTATACTCACTTTATCGCGCCGCTTGTCAAAAGGCCCTCGTCAGAGGAACAATTCGGAATATCACTACCGTTGAGCTGTCATGACTTTTAGCAAGATTCAAAATGTCAATATATTCTGTGTAGAGAAACCTACCGGGTGGTATTTTAGGCCAGTGACATTTTCCAATAAGCAATATTTGGGTCTATAAAACTCCACGTAAGAGAGATATGTGGCGATTGACTCTCTCATAGGACAGATGGGATTCTTCTGTATCTTTTTGGGGTTATTCTGACGGTTCACTTTGCTCCATCCTTGGCAAGGTGGCCCTCCTATAATCATATCGATATCTCCTCTTAACGGTATCTTCGACATTTCATCTCCATTGTCATCAAGTGAAATTCCTGTACCGACCCCGTCTTCAATCTTCATCGCCAGTTCCAAGAACTTGCCTGCATCACAGTTGTACACAATTGCGTCCTCGAAATTTCGTCTGAAGGTCTTGCATGCTGCGGTATCAGACTCAATGGCATAGCTAATCCCTATCACTCCGCTTTCATGCAAGCCTTGGCTAAATCCACCTGCGCCACTGAAGATATCCTTGTAATTTAATCAGTACGTGTTACAAGAACTTCTAAAGGGATTCGTGTGAGCCCACCAGAGTATTCAATTTGGCACCATCCATCTTACTCATTTCTTGCTTTCTTTCTCTCTCAAGCCTCTTTTCATTTCCTTTCAAAAACGTCAAATCTTTCTTAGGCATTAGTTCCAAGTCTTCCGCTGTAATTGAATTCTTTTCCAAGTCGTGAGGAATATATTCCTGGACCCAAAATGTGTCGTCGAGGTCCTTGTAAATGTTTAGATCTTCAATTTGCTCTATGTGCCTTACAAAGCAGTGACCGTCAAGATCCTTTGGATTTAACAGTTTAGAGTTCCACCGGAATACTCTTCTATTATCGTGGGTTGCAAACGGGATGTTCATTTCGGTTTCCTCCGATCTCTTAAGCCGAAAGTGGTCGTCATAACGTTCGTAGTTATCCACGGTCAACTTGACACAGGGCTGACTTTTCAAGCAGGTGACCTTGATATTCTGTATTTGACCAATACTGTACGGGTGCGGTTCTTTTGAACCGGAAGTAGGTTTTGAAATGAAATAAATGAAGTCTTTTAGTTGATATCTTGTACCTTTGTAAATGAACCCAGTAGCGGCTTTTTGTTTTTTATTCCAGTTCAATATCCTTAGCGGTTGATGATTCGCCTCACATCTGACTCTATTGAAGGCGCAACTCTCGCATTCCTCGAAAAGAGAATTTTCGCTTTGTGTCGCTATTTTCTTTGCTTCAGAAAAGCTTTGGAGTGAAGTATCGTAGCGAAATCGATAGAAGTACCTATCTGCGCTTCTATGATACTCTTCTTCGATAAGGTCGGGTTTTGAGTCACTGGTATTATCACCTTTACCACGGAAATCGACTCTGATTTTGGCTCTTATTTCGGCTTTCGAGATATTCGCACATCTGGAAATCATGAATAGCTCCCTTGGACTGGCCATCTCACCAATTATGGTATCGCAGCCTCTTTCAAAATATCGTATGTGGGCCATTGGTTCCCCGTCCTTGCAAAGTCAGTTCGTTCAAATCTTGAGTCATAGTCAACTTACTTCGTTGTATGAATATACGATGATGGCACAGTGAGTTTGAGACTCATTTTCAGCTTCTTAGGGTCAGCCTTTGATCAAGCAAAAAGAGATGGATATTTATCATCCTGAACCAGAACGCTGTCTCCAGCTCGACACTCAGCTTGAAACTCGATCAAATTATCTCGGCTCTCATGTAGAAATTTCTCTGCGGAATTGTGAGCCGAGACGATTTCTTCATAATATTCCTTAGAGCCTGATCCTGTCAATGTTTGTTCATCGTCTATCCTGACAGGTCTTAGTGTTCTGTGGAATAGGGTGCCAGCTTTTTCTAAAACCAATGGCGTTGCAAGCGTTTCCGACCTGATTGGCTTGATTGACTCGGCTGACTTAGTCGGCTCAGTTGACTCACTTGCCTTGAGTTTTTCGACAGACTTCATGTGAAGATCAAAGGTAGACCTTGATTGGTGGCTACCGTAGTCAGTCTCTGAGTCAGATTCATTTCCAGAGTTAACGCTGTCGATATCCCATTCATCCAATATCTCAATATCCGAGAATTCTCTTTTCGAGCCAGTAACAGCTTGATCGAATGAACAAGGATCTGCGTCATTCTGAACGATACTTCGCTCATCGTCAACAACGATTTCTTGCCTCGTTTCATCGTCACTATCATAAATTTCAATGATCTCTTTTGACTTCACTTGTTGGTTATTTGAATCGTGAGCCTCTTGATCTGGTAGATTTTTATTAATAATGATGTTCGGCCGACTCTGTTCTGGTGTCTGGCTTGATCTGATTTTCTTCTCTGGTCTTTCACTAACTTCCAATTGTTCCAGAGCCCTCTTCGGGATCCAAAACTCTCTCTCTTGAATCGATTCTTGCGTCTTTTTAGCAATTTCGAGACAGGTCTTTGGAATGTCAAAAAGATTCGCCTCCAGGATATCGTAGGCCTCATCTTTGGGATCATATTAGTATCAACGTAAGATGGCAAGGAAGAATCGAATCATCTTGGCCATCAATTGAACTCACTGTTTGTCAAGCTAGGATTGATTTTAAATAGTTGTGCGAATCTTCTGCGGAACTCGATTCCTAGCAGGAATGCCATAATTTTCTTCAGTGGTTAGGACCGGTGTAAGCAACAGGTAAAGCAATCGAAGCAAGCTTGTCTCTATGGATACGGATAATATATTTAAAGGGACTAAACATAAAAGATGTAACGAAATAAGATATTATGTAAGAAGGAAGAAGAAAGACAGAAGAACAAGATCCAAAGGGGCCTTTTAAAGGTCTCAAAAGGAAGCTAGTGATCTCTCTCTTGCCAAAAGTGAATTGCAA
This sequence comes from Botrytis fragariae, assembly GCF_013461495.1. NCBI lineage: Eukaryota > Fungi > Ascomycota > Leotiomycetes > Helotiales > Sclerotiniaceae > Botrytis > Botrytis fragariae. The sequence goes on from NW_023501003.1 coordinate 77,854, forward strand.
CGTCGAGTACCTGAGACTACATGGGTACGATGGACCAAGATTCTCTCTCTGAGAGACCATAGACTTTAAAGGTAAGAGCCAATATCTTTGACACCCGAGGTCTGTCTTCATATTATAAAGAGACATTTAAACATTGATGATAACTTGCCATGTTGTAAGTATGTACTCTATTTTGCAATGTTATACATGTTTGGTCCTAGACTTTACTTCACCAAAGCTATAACCCTATGAGATATTCATGTGGAAATAGTATGTAATCTTAAATTAATAGAAACAGTTAACGAAAGTCCGATATATATGAGAAAAAAGAGAAGATAACCTTTCACATCTTCTTCCAACAGAGAGGGCAGTTGAAAATGCTAGGAGCCTTTCGAATTGCACTGTATAAAGATCAGTTTAGATTTCTCAATCAAATTTGGAACATTCAGATGATGTTCTCTACTCTCCTCTCTTCGTGGTTATTCATTCCATAAAATTTTCTCGAGCATGAGAGATTTTAAATTTTGAGTTATCCAACAACTATCCTTCATTTCTTCAATTTATTTTCAAGATCATCAGCATATTCTCAATGCAACTATGGATCTCGAGGCCCATTATTTGATGTATCTCATGTTGAAGAAAATTGAATATCGAATCCAAAGAATGAGACTAGGACGTATGTAGAACCTAGGGCATTCGCGCAACTCACATCGCTCCACGACACTCTTAATTACCAGACCATAGCTCAGTCCCCTTATCAATCCAAGAAAATTATAGAACTTGGACTCATGGAATCAACATGGGTTCCAGTAGAGTTCTCTTCTTGTATAACATCTTCATAGTCTTTTATCATCTTTCACTAAAGGTCTGTCATTACATCAAATCTCATATCCGAACAATCCGAACCACCCCAACGAAAAGAATTTCATGGAGAAGAGATTAAATAACGTGAAATGGTCCTTCTGATCGATTCACAAGAATTGAAGTGGTGGTACTATCGGAACAGCGACCAAGTAGCCATACTAGCCCGCGAGTAGCTACTAGCTAGACCTCGAAGGACTTACTCATATCTGGAGAAGTTATTCAACCAGGCACGATATCTGTACTCAGAAACTCCGGCCAGAGAACCCTTCGATTCGCTCGAAATGTCATCCGACTACAAATATTCATCTAACAATCCTATCATACCAAGACAAAATACACAGACCTTAAATTTATATAACCGCTATGATTAGATGATAACATCAATCGACTTTTGTGAAGTTACTCAACATAATGTCAAATGAGATCATTTCTTTCTAGAATATAAACGATCACCTGATTTTCCATCTTTGGTTCATCCCATAGCACGCAAATTTGCTAACAATCTGAGTTTCCTCAGAAAAACCCCAAAGTCTTCTCGTTAGATGAACATCATTCAAATATTTCCCGCACGCAACCGCGACGACTTGGACTTTCTCACTCAAAGACCCCTAATAAAACAATCTTGACCATGCATCTAATCTAACATCATACTCTGCAGTTTCTAATTCTTAGAAAATTCTACATCAAATACTACAAGTATCTCATTATATATCCTAAAGCTTTTCATAAGCAAGCCATTCATTTGATTAGCAATAATTTTGATTGGCAAGATATCTCTGTTTCTCAGATTCCACAGCGCATATTTACAATCCTCAAACACATTACATTTTTTGGTATTGAAGCCGTACTTGTATATCTAAAATGCATTCCCATCTATCTCATCACATTCCTTCTTATATCTTCCTACTTATTGTAGCAAATGCCCATGTGAACCCAGTTCGTCACAGTTTCCCCCCAGTTCTCTCGCTTCCACAAAGAAAAATTGTTCCCATCACTTTAATCAGAACCGCAGCATCTCAGCATCCCACCTCCAACCCATTTCACTCTTCCAAACCATCAATAATCTTTCCCTATCCCTTTAGCTTTCAACAATAATAGCAAGCGCAACAAATTCTCCACATCACAATTCTTAACCTATCTACTCTATCTTGCCGAGCTGAATCTCAAATCCACGTTCCCACCCATAGCACAGCTGCCTAAATACATTGCCGATCATTCCCAGGCACACGATTGTCTAATCTCTCCTATAGATAGACAAAAAAACAAAAAGCTAAACAAGCACGAATTCGATAACTGGAATAACAAGGATTACAAGGATAAGCGTACACTACGAGCCATCATCGAACAAACCAGACCCAAACAAAGAGAAGTAAATATAGAAGTAGAACGAGACAAACGAGAATGGGAAATAGGATGGGAGGAATGAAAGTGGGATGTTGGGGATACCGGGATACCGGAGATAAGTACGCGCGCAGGAACCGGGATTGGATGATGGGATGATGGGGTAGAGAAAGAGCGGGGCGGAGAACCAGGGAGTCGGGTTTGAAATGTTTGGGATGTCAGGGTTTGGGGTGTCAGGGTTTAGGATTTTGAGGTTTGGGGTTGGAGCGTTGTGGGGAGGAGGAGGATGGGGGGTTGTGAGGTGGATGATTGTGAGGACGATTGTGGATATGGATCTTCAGTTCTTCGATCAGAAAATCTAAAGTCAAGCACCGAAACAGAGCGTTTATCGATTTCGAGTATCAGGGTATTTCTTTTTGCCATGACTTGGTAAAGATTTATAGAGTGATATCGATTATAGATCCTATTGAATGATGTATCGGCATTATGCATTATGTGCTTATATACTACTATAATCTATGACAATCTACCAACGCCCAAGATATACATATGCACACTCCTAATTTTCGCATCGAACATGCCATGAAGTAGCATCCATAAAATGCAATGCAATGCAATGCCAAGCTCACATCCACATAAACAAACAGAAACAACCTCAATCCCAATGCCCATGCAAATACTCCCCTTACTCACAATACTATCCTGACAATCCTTCAAATACCTCGCCTGTCTGGCCACCTCCACAAGTCTATCCAGCATCCTCCCATTACTCTCTCCAAACCCATAAACTTCATATTTCAACCCCGTTTCCGCGCAGAATTCCTTCACGTATCCACTCGCTTTACGTAAATTATGTCTCGGCATGCGTGGAAATAGATGATGGGTGACTTGGAATTGGAGACCGCCATGGAACCAATCCATCCACGTAGGACAATCTACATCCATGGTTGTGCGGAACATGCGTTGGATCCAGTGTTCGCTTGGTTCTGATTCTTCGGTCGACATGGAGAAGTGGGAGACTGTTAATTGGAGATGTAGTGGGAGGGTGATCATGTGACAGATGAGACAGAAAATAATGCGTTGGGAGACGGTAGGGATACTGCGGTAGACGAGGAAATAACCAAACCAAGTCCAGAAGAAGATTTGACCGACGAGTTCGAAAATTCGTTGTTTGCGGTGGAGTTTGGTGCCGAGGTCGCGGAGGATAAAGTCCCAGGCCAGGTAGTAGAGATTGAAGCGTGCGACCGAGAGGAGGAAATAGTATGTCCATGCTTGTTTTGGGACCATGAACTTTGCAAACCAATTATAGTGCATAATACATTCAGAAGCTGTCGAGTACAAAGAATCGAAAAATACCGGCGAGATGGCGATGAAAGGTAGGATCTGAAGATCTTGATCATGGGTTGGCGAATTCGTAACAATGTGATGAATATTGTGATTGCGTTTCCACCAGCCTATCGAAAGTCCACCACAAAAATTCAAAACCACACCACCGATCAAGAAATCGATGTTGTAATCGTGGGTTACTGCCAAATGACCTGCGTCATGTGCCGTAGCGACGATTTGATGCCAAAACATACCGAGGAATGCTGCACTGGTAGCATACCATTCCATACGAAGAAAAACCATCGAGAGAGAAAATAAAATTGTACATCGTAGAATTTCCGTTACATACGCCGATAGTTTGCTGTCGTATAAACCTTCGTTTTCTAATCTCGCAATTAGAGCTTGGAATCTAGTCTCCAGTTCTGTGGCGTCCATTATCTTTGTTTCCAGATCGGGAATCTCCTCGGAATCAACTGAACTTCCTTCAGTTCGATTTCGAAGTCGTAGACCCTCTTCATCAAAAATGGAAGAGGCGGTGGAGCTCGCGTCGCTGTCCGGATTTGCTTGACGCGGTACAGCCAAGAGATTTTCGGTGACGGTGACATCAACCAAAGGTATTTCGGTGATAGGTGTTGAAGGTTCTTTTTCGGCCTCATTTTCTGGTATCCGAAGTGATTGTCTTTGAATAGGGGGTATAACGTTTGCCCATGGTTCTTCCAATTTACCAATTCGATAACGGGCCATCTGGGCCTTGACCTCCTTACTATGAAATCTAGATAGAGTCAGCTCCTACAGTTCATTCCACAATCCTGCTTATATCAACAACTCACGCATCCAATTCAACGGTAGCATCTCTTCCTACAACGTGTAGAATAACTTTTGCACCACCGGGGTGACGGTTGAGCCATGCATCCAACTTTAACACATATCCCTCTGATATAACAATCGCGTGACCTTGCTCCACCAACTCTCTGATCTCCTTTAACGGCCACACCTTCTTACTCCTAACTTCAGACGACGAATCCATAATAGTTGCTTTGACCAAAGTGTCAAATTCGCCAGTTTTATTTTTCTCGTGCGACAGAGCTTTAATAAAATGTGTTTTAATGCGGTAAAGTAAGATTAGCGATTAGCGGAGATTAAATAAAAAATCGACACGACCCAATCTTAGATACACCCCAATAGTGAATGACTTGGCGTGTAGGTATGGACCACGAATTAAGGACACGCTTGTGAATGAAGAGCGTTGTAAAATTGCTAGATGAGGAATGAATACAAAAATATGCTCAAGGGCCCTGTACAACAAAGGGGAATCACGTGCATAAGCACAAACATAGACGATTAGGAAAATCAAATCAGAAGATGAGAGTCGAAATGGGAAAGCTCAGGTATATAAAGCAGTAGTACGATGATACCGAATATTATCTAAGTATATTAAGTACCATTCAATCCTACGCATGATATCCCCTTTGGTTCGCCAACACAGCCCAATTACTGTTTTCTTCTGATGACCCATTGTTTTTTTTTCTGCACCTCGCTGGCATGAACTTTTAACGTGGAGTAAGAATTCCACTCTCGGGTTTCACGGAATTCGACCTATCAGTGTCAGTCTCTACTTACGTCAAAATAAGTTTACTCCTGTGCCGGGAAACTTGTAGGTTAGATCAGTTTATCCTGTCAAGCCGCGGGTACTAACCGCATATAACGATCTGATAATTTATTATCGTTGAATACCCACTCAACGTGCCATATAGTATAGCTGGTTGGAGTTTACAGAGCACGTATTCAATACGGTCGTCAGAGCTTGGAGCTCAGCCCACTCCCATTTCACTCCCTTCTCATGGCATGGGGATTTATATTAAATTGGCCCGGGCCATCGTTGAGATCCACATGTGAAAACCCTTTTCAGATGAGAAGGAATGGAAAACCATCTTACCGGTACATCGTTGGCAAATTTTCCGTAACTTCCGTACGGAGCACAGGATTCGCTGCTTACACAATTGATTTTCGCATGTTCAATGGTGGACTCGTAAATTAGATTGGGGCTGGAGACTGTTGATTTGTTGGCTCTAACTCCATTCATGATATTGTGATCCTGCTCTGCAGCGTCAATCTGACTGTTGAACCCCTATTCTATCAGAGGCTCACTCAGAAGTCGTCACAATAGCATTGGGGATTAGGGGTGGCTTGTTCGATGCGTCGTAGTTGTGCGACTAATATATTCAAACTACTTCGTACTAAGTTCCTGTCAACCTTTCCTATTAGTGCTTAGTTCTATCCGCCAGGAGTGGGAATCTTCCTATCGACAATCGCCATCAGCATTAAGACCGATCCGCCTGACTGTTGTGAATAATGCATCCACCAAAGTTCAATATTCACACTCCAATTGTGAATCTTAACATCGATGAAGGACATCATGTGATGGAAACTAGCTACAAAGTAAAGTTTATTATTGACGCCAATTGAGCTCAAATAGGTGGTGGTTATGATTCAGCTTCAGCTGGCGCTGAGGAAAAAGAAAGCAAACAAACAAACATGAGGTTCAAAAATAGACACGCTATCCAGCCGACTATAGCAATAAATGCCTTGTAGGTAATATCTATAACGATTTCGTGAAAGGTAGTAAGGTAGTAAAGTAGGGCGAATCTTCATCATTCTATTCTCTTATAATTATAGATGAAGAGTATGTAACAGGTGGATAAGACACACAGATTGATATCGCGATTGTCATACAAAACAAACATTTTCGTGTTTTACCCCGCATTCTAGCACTCTACCTACCTACACCTACCTACCCCTTTTAGGTTTTGGGTAGCTCGGTAGGTACTGAGGTTCGGCCGATGCTTCTAAAGGGGATAGTCGCCATTACTAGTAAATAGCTAATGTTTGTTTCTTCTACTAAACATTCAATGTTATGATCTAGAATAGCATCTTTTTTTGTACTCTTCCAAACGGCACGTACATATAATATCGAGCATAGTATCAAAATCAATCGAATTGTCTATTCATATATTTTGAGCCGAAGCCGCGACAGAATACTTGCTAGTCCTTCTTAAGTTCGGAATGTCCGTTTGCTTCATTAGAATGAATCTTGGGGAATCATCAACATGACAAGCGTTTCAAGTCACTTCTGGAGCTCTGATTCCATACTGAAAGAGATCATTTGATGATGAGTCAACTAGCAACACTTGTTATGCAGCTAACACCAAACTCGGCAGGTACGAGTAGGTTTTCAACTGTTGGAACATGTGTGGATGGTTTGAATCTGATCAAAATCCTTTGTTCGATATCGTGAGACCGCTCATCAATCAGGTTTTCACCGTCTACTCAAAGCTTATCAACATCATTCTCATTCTTGAATAAGATCACTCTTTACCTTGATTGCTTTTCTACCCAGCATCCACATCACCTGGCATCTTTTCCTACAAAGACTTTTTAAATCAGCGAAGGAATTGCCGAATCTGAGTGTCAAAAAATTGTGTTCATATGACTCACTTCCTTCGATCCCCCTCCCCGATGTGTATCGTACGCTTTTCTATCCCATATCGATGAGAATTCGGAAGCTCGAATAAATTCAATCAAAGAAGTTACCGCACGTCTCGTCGCTTCTCAGATATCCAGGTCCTACCAGCATTGGGTCAGAAAAACTGATCCGGAGTCTGGACAAGTTATTGGCAAAACTGAATGGAGATTTTTTGAATCAGATCTATATACAGATGTTTCGTTGCCTGGTACAAGTTGGTAGCCGGAGGGTGAGAAACGAAAGTTTCATACGAGGTATTGGCATGGAACTATAAAACCAAGAATCAAATATTGGGCGGGTTCTCTCCAAATTGTTTCGCCAGCCTCGTAGACCAAATTTTCGATTCCTCTGAGAGAATCCAAAGATGATGATGAACTGGTCAGCTCATCTTCTGCTTCGAATAGAGCATCGTAGTTGGTGATTGTTGGCCCTTCGATGATATCTGACGAAGATGATGGGATTAATGAGATGTGAAATTCCTTGGTGTTGAATAAGATGGTTAGAAATTTCCCATCACCGTTTCCGCTGTCCCAGGAGATGGCTTGCCAGGTTAGATGATGGTTATTCATATCGAGTCTGTTCGACTTCATTGCTCATCTGAAGAGTTTCAAGGAGATGTAATGTCGGAATTCTGTTAAGAAGGGTAAACTTACTTCTTGATGGAATCTATGAGTACAAAGTTTGAGCAAGTGACTGAATATGCTTACGTAAAATTCACACGCGGCACTGAAGAGTTTCTAATAAGACCACTTTGTTTTAATTCACAACTTCATTAAGTGAAAAGACCATATGCCTCCGACAATCATGTCGGAAAAGATAGAGAGCTCAATAAGGATACCAAAGGCTCGATGACGATGATAATATCATCTTTACCTTCTTCAAACCCTCAGAGAGGTTTGTTCGGTTGTCAGGAAGAAAGGCACTATTCAGTGAGTATTGGGGTAAGTTCCTCAGTTCACGGTCATGGTGTTCACAGGTATGACTATAGTCCTTAATCGAATTAATATGATTCGGAGGGGAAAATTCGATTCATTGCTCGAGTGACTTTTATATTCGTTTAACCATTTATAATTCGCAGCTCTTCTCATATTTTCCAAGTTCGCAAACAATCAAACATCCATCAATGTTCGTTCTACACATCAAAGCTCAACAAATCGAAACTATACACAGGACCATATAAAGCTTGATAGCAAAATGCTTCAAGATTTAAGATTTCCAATTCCGGAGTCTCACGACGCGATCGACTTAGTGAAGCTTGTCAGTGATAACATTGATCGTCACATTTATGAATCCCGTACTGCGCTTGGAATCAAGGAAATTGCACTCGAATGCCTCACCAAAGGTTGCAACTACTCAACACACTCTTATTTCTCCGAAAAAGCTTACAATCCCTCTGATCATCCCGAAAATTTATCACTGAGTTATCTTTTCGCAGTCTTCAACGATCTCTTCTTCTTGGGTATACTTCCATCGCGAACAACTGTTTCTCGCTCGACTAAAGCTACCGATCCAAAGTACCGGATTATTCATCGTCCCGCCACGCCCATCATTGCTACCGCCATCTAAATTCCAGTCTATGCTTCTGGAAGAATTGATTTTGATCGCCCAGTCAATATCGTCATTCCTTTTGTGAACCCCTTAGAGGTTCAAGTTGCTGGTCTTCTGGGGGCAATGATTGATTTCTAAATCCGGTACGATAGCTGTGCAAGTTCGTCCTGTTTGCAAAATATAGTCATTCGTGGTAAGATGAGCAGAGGGCAAGCTTGGCAGATTATAGCATACAATCTAGAGATTTCGGATACAATCAGAGCTATGAGAAAAGCTGTTGGAATGGAAGTCAGTTTGAGAAAGATGGATGAACTTGAGTGGGAATTGAGTCATTGGAAGCTAACGGAACTTGAACAACTTGAGCAGTGGGTATACCGCCACTCAAGCGGCACGTGGGCCCAGGCGTTGAAGTGTCAACTACGGTGTTTGAAAGCCGCTCAAGATAGAATAAGTAATGAGGCTGTTGCTAGAGATGAAGGAAGGCGCGCTGGGAATGAATATATCCGTTCTCATTCTGGAATTGGAGGACCTCGTTCTGGAGAAGTCGAATCTCGTTCTGGAAGGATGAGATCTCTATTTTGAAGAAAAGCTAGAAGGAGAGAATGATAGCTTTGGACGGTTCTTTGCATCCCGATCGTATTACTGTTATTATTACTTAAGCAATAAAGCTAACGTGACTTTACACTTTGTTTCAATTATTCGTGCAGCTTACATTTGTTGAGTTTGATGTATCACATTGCCAATCATTATAGTTTACATATTAAATTTGACTCCTGTTAAGTTTCCACTGACATGCACTCTCACAGTCACTGGCTCATGATTCGTAACGAATGAATTTGGCTAGATAACGAATGAATGTTAACACCCAGTAGTTATTCTATCGACAATTACTTATACTATCGTTCAGTGACTCTCACATTGATTCTTCTTTGATTCCAAACAACATTTATTCTACACACCACGCTGTAACACCTTCAACCGCAACAAACAAAAGCAAGCAGTTTACGACACAGCAAACTCCACAAAGATCGTTCGAAGAAATGACAACGATTTAAGTCTCACACCAGAACTGTCCATCCCTTTCAGAGCGGCATCGTCATTACGCAATTTCGCTGCTACAACTAGAATCATCCACGATCCCATCCGCAAGATCGATCGCACCAAAGCACCCTACATAATGCTTCCTTCAGAGGTACTTCCTCTACCAACAGCAGCCCTGGAGACGATGTGAGCGCTCTCCTAGAAGCAACGATCGATCTCTATCTGCAATGGTACAACTGCCGCAAACCCAGCTGTCTGAACAACATCACTGCTTGTGGGAAGGCGTACAGAGGACAAGCCTGGCAGAAAATCGCTAATACCTTAGAGAAATCTGAGATTATGAGAGATATGCAGACTTTGATTGGATCGCAAGTGCGTTTGAGAAGATATGAGGAGTTTGTTAGGGAACTGAGCTATTGGGATATCCCGAGACTGTTAGTATCTTCGGATTTGATACGGGAATTGGGGTTGGTGGCATGGACTGTGAAGGATTTTGTGTATGCTGCGGAGGAGGAACGGGGAAAGAGGATTGCTCCTGAAGTTAGAAGAAGTTAGGATGTAAGGAGTTTGATAGCGGGGGTAGTATTTTGATCTCTTGTGTGTATTAGTAGATACTCTAACAATGAAGGCAGCGTGATTTTTACTCTCATTTGATTGTTACACTTAGAATTATTTGAATTCATATATTGATTTCTGGGTTTCTGTATACTCCGATGCGACTCTTGTCTGACTGACTAATACACCTTGTAGATTTATAATAGTCATTCATCAATTTCTGCTCGATTGATAATCAATATATATCAAATTTGCTTCCCAGATTCGAAGTTTGACAAATCGGTTGATACTCAGGTTAACTACCGTACCTGATAACATCAGTACCTAAAACAACAAATACAAACGACTTGGATCTTGATGTATAGAGAGTTAATTTTTGATTACGTAGATACTGTCTTGTCCTATCAAAGTTATTTAGTTCAATCTCTTCCTCTTCCTTACCTTGAAGTGGATTTAGTGACAAGTGTCCGAAATGCCCCTAGCCCAGTGTTTGTACTAGTATACAGTAGTGTAATGGTAGCGCGTATTAAGCCTTTGATATAATATTTTATATATGTAAAAAGAGATTGTATTGTTTTTATTGATATTTAATATAAAATAATATTGAATATGCACCACTATACAGACCAATATATGAAATACGAGCAATACTAGTAAGAACACTGCCCTAGCCAATTCTTTACAGACTAGACGTACCCAATATTTCATGTTCTATTACAGTATCGTGGTCCCAAATATTAGACGAAATTGAGGGAAAGCAGCTTGAAATACGGATCAACTTCAAAGTTTCAGACAAGTGTTATATACTGATAGAATAGAGATATTCGAAGCTTATGAACTATGTTTCTAACCATTGGAAAAATGGACTAGTCATACAGTATGTCAAATTGCTCATGTGACGACTTTCCAACTTCATTCGTTCGTTCTAACGCCAGTAAAAAGAGTGAATAATCCTCGGCAGGATGTTGGATTGTTGTTAGGGTTTTATCTGGAAAGCAACTGTAGGTTACCGACTGTTTGCTTACAATCCACGACATTCCATTTAATCTTCCCATTCACTAAACTTTACCACTGCTTTGAATCAGAGATACAGACAACAAAATGGATCAAATGGAGAGTTTGACTACCTTAATGTCGTTGCAGAACCTTGCTGCAGCTATTGTAGTTTACTTCGGCAGTTTTACTTTCTACCGCCTATTCCTGCACCCTCTTTCTCGATTTCCAGGGCCAGAACTAGCCGCCATCACAAAATACTACGAAGCATATTATGATATCGTTCAAGATGGTCAATACACATTTCGAATTGCTGAAATGCACATTGAACACGGTATAAATCAATAACTATATCGCCTCTCACATCAATACATGAAAGCTAATAATTCACAAAGGCCCAATCATCCGCATCAGTCCTTAAGAGCTCCACGTCATTGATCCAGCCTTTTTCGAACAGCTTTACCGCCAAGATGGACGTTGGCACAAGTAAAGTTGGGCTCTAGATGGTTTTCTGCATGAGGTGCTACTATTTGCACGGCTGATCATGATATACATAAGGCTCGTCGCCTACCTCTGAATGCTTTCTTTTCCAAAGTCCAAGTTGCCAATAACAAGATTTAATCATCGCAATATTCAGAAGTTCAGCGGTCGTATCTCGTAATTCACAGGCACAGGACAGATAGTCAATCTAGGCGCTGCACCGAGTGCCTTTACTAGAGATGTCTCAACGGAATTCATTCTCGGAAAATCATATAATAGTCTTGATGAAGAAGATTTTGATATTGGGATGACAAGTGTCTTCCAGGGATCTGGTCATATCTGGCGTATAACCAAACATATCACATGGTTCGCTCCTACTATGAAATCAATTCCCGTCGACTGGGTTATGAAAGTTGCCGACGACGGTACAAAGGCTTTCTTCCGCTATCTGAAGGTAAGCCATGTTATTTTGACGTAAAGTTTCATCATAACCGAGAACTTTATAGGAAACTACACATGATACGAAGGAGTTTTTGGCCGCAATAGCTTTGTCCGATCCAGATGATAAGGCTCCCCACAATATAGTCCACGAAATTCTAGACTCCAACCTTCCGGCCGAGGACAAAAAATTCGAACGTGTCTTCGACGATGTAGCTACAGTGACAGGAGCTGGTTTTAAAACGACTGCTAGCGTTTTACGCTTAATCATCTTCCACGTTTTCAACAGTCCCGAAATCCTCAAACGACTACGTAATGAACTTCGTCTGCCTCCATCTCTCCTACTGACCTAGTCGAAGTAAAGACCCTTGAGCAACTCCCATACCTGACATCAATATTGATGGAAGGTATGCGTCTCAGCCCTGCCATTGCTTCACGATCAGCGAGAATATCTCCCGATGGAGATCTCACATGTGGAAAATGGCGAATCCCTTCTGGCACACCTATTGGTATGACTACACTACTAATGCACACGGACGAGAAGCTATATCCAGACCCAATACAATTTAAGCCTGGGCGATGGATGGATATCGATGCCCGGAGGAAGCATGATAAAATTTATGCTGCCTTTTCGAAGAAAACAAGGATTTGTCTTGGCATGAAGTATGCCTCCTCTTGACTTGATGTTATATTTACCGTCGCTGAAATCATTTTTTAGTCTCGCAGGGGCTGAGATGTATATGCTTCTTGCGACTCTTGTTCAACGATTTGACTTCCATTTTGAGGGGGTTACCTCAGAAGACTTTGAATGTGAGAGTGATCAGTTCATCATTGGGACTAGTGGAAAAGGCGTGTTGAACGCCTTTGCTACTTCTTATAAATAATATGCTCTGAAGTGAAATTTAGGGCAGGAGACTTAGTTCTACGATCAGGATCCGTTGGCATGAGGCGCACGGTACACTATTCAAGAGTGGAAGTTCATAAGCTTCAGATCCGGCTTTTCAAGTTCAACATCAATTAGCTAGTATAAACTTGCTCGTGCCAATGATTATTTTATTGATACAGTTGATTTCCGGACTCCTAGATTGACATATCTTTTTAAAGACATCCTCACAGATGAATACTGACGTGGGCACATGCATATTCCTAAATAGGTCAAACGACCCGTAACGATTCGGATAATTACAGTAAAGACTTTCCCACAAATGAGGTGAATCCTTTAACATAAAAGCCACACTATGCCCAGGAAATCTTGTAGGTATTATTAAATCCAAAAACCATCCAAGCAAGAGGCCTCGATACAATGTCTCCAGTGACGCACACTGCCTTTATCTTCAGTGCCACTGGCAGTCAAGGGGGCGCTTTGTGCCAGCAGCTCCTCGATCTCGACTGGAATATCCATGCAACAACGCGCAACCTCGCGTCACCTGAAGCACGCACATTGAGAAATCGTGGTGTACAATTTACACAAAGCGATTGGGACAATATGGATGCACTCCGCAATTCCATGAGCGGCTGCGAGAAACTCTTCTTGTGTCTGCATCCCACAGTCGACGATTTAGATCATGAGCGTCGACAAGCCGAGGAAATCATCAAAGTCGCGAAGGAGGCAGGTGTCAAGCAAGTCGTTGCATCCACGAGTCTTGGAGTGAGTATGCTGGGCACTGGGATACATATTACGCCCAACTCCTTCATGGCTAAGCACCTCGCGGGAAAGAAGAGAGTGGAGCAGGCTGTTATTGATGGGAAATTTGAATATTGGACGTTTCTCCACCCGGCCTTCTTCATGGCGAATTTTCTGGAGCCGAAAGTACATAGATATCCCGAGTTACGAGATAAGGGTACTTGGACAACAGCAATGACTGCCGAGGGAAATTTTGCATTAGTTGATCACGTCGATATTGCTAAGGTTGCTACTGCAGCATTTCAAGCCCAGAAAAGTTTCACGGATGCGCAATTGGGATGGCTAGTGAATTGTTGACTGTTCCGGAAATACTTGATCAACTTGGAGAAGTCATTCAATGGCCCCTTGAAGCAGTATTTATGACAGAAGAGGAGATCATGAAGCAAAAAGACTCGAGTGTCTTTGTTAATTCGCAAATTGCCATGAGATAGATGTCGGAATATGTCGATATAGAAGAACTTTCTAGGCTCGTTCCATTGACGACATTTAAGCAATTCCTTGGAAGGGAGGAGGGAATCGTCAAGAGGACATACTTATGATTGGTGTGAATGCTTATTCTACACCTATTACATATCCAAGTAACAGTATAGCAACGACCGGGTCAGTTCATTGAATTTTTTCAAAAAGTCGCTCCTAATCAGATTATTGAATAAACTATTTCGAACTGCCGATTGCTTTTCTAACGGCATTCCCCCTCTTTGAATTTGAAATATACGATCGCAATCCCATCACGTTCGCAGATATGAAAACTTTACCGAGCCACCATGGACTGCTACTCTGGCGATATCAATGTATCTTACTATCCAAATGTCCTTCTCCAATATCAGCCACCTCTAGATCATCACTTTCTGCCCGCGTTCTTCCCACCACTGTAGTAGCCTCCCGTTTCCTGTCTATTCGCTTTAAACCCCATAGCAAAACTGTGGTCCAAATTGCCAGAGCAATGCACGTTCCAATCATCGCCCACATTCCCTTTGTAAACTTAGGTGCTTCAACTGCGCCATAGAATAGTAAACTCCACCATGCATTCACAGCATTACTACCACAATTCATACTCGCTATCACTATTGCTCTTAAGGCATCGTTTTCAAATCTCATAGCTTCATTAGCCCATGCGAAAAAGGTTGCTTGACAGGCGTAGACAGAGCCGGCCCAGTAGTATGCTGCAAAAATCGTTGCTACATTAGAAGTTGTGAGTATCATAGCGGAAGTTACAATTCCGGTAATGGCGATGAAATAAGCGACAAGGTAGCGTTTGCCGTTGAGAAAATCTGTAAGAGTGGCCCAGAAGAGGGTAAATATGATACCAACAGCTGGAACACCGGTGGGATAGTTGTTGAGTTGAGAAATTGTATATTTGCTTGTGGATTTCATGTATAGTGAAAGTAATGAGTTTGAAGAGAAAGATTCGCTCTCTCCAGCAATGATCCACAGAATAACGAATCCATACCAGTACCATGATGTGACAACAGTTTTGAGGAATGCAAAATTCCAGAGTTGATGTTCAGGTACTTCTGGAACACGGGCTTTAGCAAGATCTCGCTCAACCGGGGTGAGATAAAATGCGGATGTTGTGGTCGGAGTATCTGGGAAAAGAAGAAAGCCATAAAGGGCGATGGGGAGAGTGATAAGTCCATCAATGATGAAGAGCCAGCGCCAGCCACTCATTCCTTTTGCGCCATTCAAGGATGAATGAATGCCAGTTTGGATAAAACCCCCAAACATAGTACCAGCAAGACCAGAAGAAGTGAAGATGCCACTGCGCTTTCCGAGCTCTCGAGGAGTGTACCATGATCCGAGAATGTAATGGGTACCGACGAATGTGCTGCTTTCGGCAAGACCTTGGAAAAACCGAATAGCCATTATATCCCTAGGATGATGAACGGATGCAGTGATCATAGTAAGACACCCCCACAGAACCATCATTGATGGGAAGAAGATGCGAGGTTTAATATAGTAGAGTGCCAGATTACTGGGAATTTGTCCAATTATGTATCTGGAACGGAGTTAGTATAACCGAACATATACTAGATGGCCGAATCCGGAGAGTACTCAAAGTCACAACCAGTTTACGTGGATTGAGATGAGAATTCAGGTGTCAAATAGGACCACTTCGGCCATAGCATATAAGGAACTTCAACAGAAATCTAGTACATACCCGACAGTAAAAACAGTATTAATAAGATTATATTGATTACCCACAAACCCCAACTCTTCCTTCATTCCACTCACATACGCATTTGCCAAATTCGATCGATCTAAATAATTCGTGAAATAAGATAAACAGCAAAATGTTAAAATGAAGAAGTCTATACGTGTTAGAGATTTTTGCTTGATTGCACGAGTCATGCATGATAGATCAAGCACTCACCTAGTTTCTGTACCAGCTTTCTCTCTCCTGGATGTTCATAGGGATGGGAGATATACTCCCTCACACGTGACATTGCCATCGTCGAAGACTTCTTCTTTGGACTGATGAAGCGTGACCTGAGCTGATGGACAATAGTTACGGCTCAGACCAAAGTAAGTTTTGGCATGCAAATGAGAAAACCAAAGCTTGATATATCTTTGGCGTGGATATCTTTGGCGTGGATATCTTTACTCCGTACGGCAATCCGTGTGAATCTGTATCCCGGCAGACAAGCATTAACCCCACTTCCGACGATAACGGTTCTATCAAAGCATAACGTTTAAGATGCCGAAGATAACAGTACACCTCATTCAGCCGATAGACTGCGAGATTCAGTTTATGGTAGAAAGTCTAATGGTATTGAGCATCTAAGCTCGAGCTGGGCAAATACTGAGAAGAGGAGAAAAATCGTTGTACCCCACCCTGTCAATCTACCATTTCTCCGAAAATCACCCGGATAGCTACTCTCATAGCCATTTTGTACTCGTTCCATCCAGACCAAATAGCAATTCTAGACCATGTATCTCTTAGATTTCTGTAAACTCCTATCTTTATAGAACACCATTTTCGAAATTCCATTACGTTTGATTCTCGAGTCCCTCAGCCGGATAGACAATACATACTGTCATCGGCTTCGGTGGCTGCAACTGCGGTGGATTATCGAGTCAGTAAACCACTGACAGCTAGTAAGTAGTTTGTTTATCAGAGTCTTACCTGTAGCTTTCTTGTGTTCCTCATTGTGGGCTTTCTGGTCAATTCCATTCACATTCTCCTCGCAAGACTTTTTTGACAATCTGCTTTGCGGTGGTCTCTCCCATCGAAAGCAATATTGCCCAAGATCCATTGCGATGCGTCTCAAATGTACTCCCGTTGTCCACATCGGCTTTCCATCCATCGTTTCCCCAACTTGCCAAGGAATATCGTAATCCGATACAGAAGGTGGCTCTTCCGGTCATGTAGGCCGGTTAGGCGCCTTGAGATATTGTTCCATGATGCCACCAGATTGTCATTCTCGTACCCATTTATCAAGAAATTCGCGGAATACAGAGACATCAGCGTCCAGTTCACGATTGCAGACCCATTCTGGGAGACTCTGAACCATGTCCATATTTCGTTCCCAATGGGGGATCCCAGTGAAGTGCGAGTCGTTTGTTATAAGCTCATGTACAGCGTACACCACACCGCTAACGTCATCACGATTTTCCATCAACTATACTTTTCTACATGCGACTCTATCAAAGTCGAATAAGAGAAGCTTTTGTGTGTCGGGATCGATCATCAAATTCCGTGGTGAAATATCCTGATGCATGATTCCCAGGTTTAAGTTCAAGAAATCGACGACCTCTGTGAGTTGTTGCAACCACTCGAATCGTAAAGGTGTCTTTGGGATACTCAGACTGCCACCTGGGATGTATTTCGTTGTGAAGCCAATCACACGAGACTCCACGTCTTCGAGAACAACGCTATCAAATGGTACTAGATTGAGATGCGGTGGCAGACTTCTGACAAGGTTGATTTCGTTCCAAGCCATTTTTACCCTTAGCGGTTTTTCCAAAGCATTGAATTTAAAGACAAATATCCGGGTGTGCTGATTCTCGTCTTTGTAAGATGAAAGGTCAACAAATGGTGCAAGCTGATCGAGCTCTTTGAGCTGGAAATGCTCGATCGTGCGACATCCAGCTAGCGATTCAATAGTTGAATATGGAGGATAAGCAATGAAGACTGCCTCGTCTTCCTCTGGATCTGTGGAGATCCCACAGATGAGTCTATCATTGTCAACCTCAACTGCGCGAACTTCCGGAGATGGATAATGAGCGAATTGCGCCGGAATTGCGACCTCTTTATCCTCATCAATCGGAAATACCTTTGTTGTGCCTTTTCTTTTTATCATGCGCAATTGATCCCATTTCAAGAAAGACATTGCAGTAAGCATTCTTACCATCGCCAAGGTGATTTTGGCCCTCGGACCAAAATCTATCTTCGAGTGGGATCATATTGAAAATTGAAGTTGGAAATATTGACAAGTAATAGGAGATGGATGGAAAAGGTTAATGACCAGAGAAAATTTGTTGAATGTGTACGGAGTGTAGGTACCTTTATAAGATTAGGTAATCTAAATACGCTCGAAAATCAATTCACTCGTGATTTGCACCTGACTGGCACGGATTGATTCGAGGATTGCAACATTCACCTAGTATATCGATAGGAAGTTATTAGGTACATAGGCCCATTCACAAACCGAACACGAGTCGAGCCTCATCTCATCGAAGGATGGGGTTCAAACCTATTGGTATCATAGGCTAGAAAGTGAATAATTCGACGCCAGCCAAATGGCAATTGGAAGAGTGTGAATACTAACATAGATTTATTGGTGTCTATAATCTTGTTATCATTGGTAAGGTATCAAACATCTCTTTCATCCATTCCATCTCCTTTCAAAGGCAAGCGCAAGATGATTCACAAGATGCGCAACTATTTCATCGGCTGCCTGTTGTAATTTCTTGGCATCTTCTAGATCCAGCCCGTCAAATTCTCCAACAGATTTGCGTTTCTGATAATCATGTAGCAAAGGTAGAGCATAGAGATGTAGGTTTGGACTTTTGATATTATGACGCACCTGAGCGAAGAGCTGTTGTTCCCAGAATTGGAAATAATTTCTTCTTGGAGCTTGAGTCCTGGTAAGGGTGCACTGATTGGACATTTTGAGTGTAGATGATGGATGTGAGAGAATAGACCAAATGAGTATGTCCAAAACTGAGGAGGGCTTCGTTTGGTTTATAAACAGATGGAAGATGACAACCATACTATCTAGGTAGAAAAGCAAACGCTTTTCAGCGTCTGCCTATCGGACTATGCAGTCGGTATCCCCTCAGCCATACAATTTTCACTCAACATCCATGCACTGGAATCATGCATATTTTATAAGAGCTCTCCGGTTTTCAATTCTGCCTGGGAGATTTACTACAACTCTCGAGGAATGGAAAGGAAATAAATAATCACAATCAATCATGCTCTTCTTCTTTTCAATCAACTCTCACCGTCTAGCGAAAGAAGGGTGATAATAGAATCCGAAAAACTATCTTCGGTACTCTGATACCAAACTACCGCATATCACTTCGTTTGGCGACTAACTATTTTACTTAAGTAACTACTTAAACGATATTGTCGACTGTAATAATTCACTCGGATCATCTCTCAACGCCGTAGGTTCAGACTGGAAATTTCTCCTCGGCCTAACATGCAGCCCAATCACAAATGTACCGGGCCGACATTAAAGCAGTTATCCGAACCGCAAGCCACCAATATGATGAAAAAAAGGGTCAAAACGACAAAGATTACTAAATCTCATGCTCATGAATTTAGGCAAAAAGAAAAGAAACCTAATTTCCAAACCAAAGAGAAAACAAGAAACTAATCTGTGCTACTAACTATTCAGCCACATGCATTCGTAAAAAACCAACACAGCCACAAATAAGCAGCTGGTGCCACGACATTGTTGTTTCAAAGAAACGTGGAGAAATGAAGTCTTAAAAGTTTCTTATCGGTCCTGTCGGTCCATTCGGTCCCATCTTATCTTACCAACTTCACGGGTTTTCATATCCATTTCGTCGTGATTCAGAGAGTGCATATGTATCTATGGAGTACATCTTCCCTCCCGTAATGTAAATCATTGGACTCTACATATGTTACTGCACTCCTCTCTCCTGCATGAATTCCTCTATTTTCCACGCTCGTCTCCATCAAAAGACCTGCGTGCAAGCGTGCACAACGTACAGAAGCGAGCGGGAGACCGCGGGCGCCGAATGGCTCCATAGCGGTAAGCGACAGGACGTTGAATTTCGTCCTCGCGTGCTTCGGAGTCCATAAAACATTCGTATATGATTCAATAGTACAGATTTATCTTCTAGGAAGTAGGCATTTTTTTCTTTCCAAGGAAGAGGTGACTTGGATGCATGTAAGCCTAACAAATCTTGCTGTTGGACCAAAAGTTCGACGACACGATGCACGATGGAGATTCACATTTCCACTCTCATGCATGAGGATGCTTTGGGAAGGGATATCCTATTGGACGCGAAGGATTCTTTTCCGTACATACTGGTCCCGTTTCTCTTCTTAGTGAAGGATGATTTCGATTTGATAATTTTTGAATCCAATGATTGCGAAGTGATTTTAGATATTAGTGGAGGAAACATAGATGTCAGTCCAATGAAGGGAGAAGTTCGAGACCTAGAAAGAAGAAGCTCTCGCCTTCTTGATTGATAGGAGATTTTCATCCCCATAAGTATTTTTACTATTTATGAACCAAGAATCCAGGATACCATCACGATTCATTCACCCCAAAAAAGAATCCACAACATTTCTCAAGGAGAGACTAAAGCTCCCCCTTGCAAAATAACCATCACTCCACATAAATTATGTGAAATCGGTTTGATTCTCCGATATGTCCCCTCCAAACCTTCCAAAAGGCACCTTGAAATCCGATCATCCCATCTATCATCGTGGACTTGTATACTTCTATACATATAACTAATACATATACCTACAAACCCAGGTATACCTACATGGTTAAAATGAAGTCGTGACCCAGTTCTCCACAGCTATTCATCTCCATCCTAACATCATTCACAAACCCATCCATACAAATAAACCTCTCAAATCCCTCACTCTTCGCTGTCCCACGAATTCCTCAGTTGATCTGCCACACTTACCTCCTTTTCCTTTCATTCCACCTCCCTACCTGCTTGACGGAACGGACTCTCTCACGTCCTACATTCCTCGTTCCCCAAAAAATTCCCACTTAAATTTCCCCCGCCATCAGCTCTTCACCGCACTTTTTTGGCGGTAAAGAAGTAGCTTGCTTGCTTGCTTGCTCGCTCAGGGAATCGACTTCTTATTCTTTTCACAAGCCAAAAATTCCATTCACTTCTTTTCCAAAACTTCTTTACGATACCAAATTCCGAAAAATAAGAAGCTGGTCTTCTCTTCCTTTCTCAAAAATTATACCCATATCATACGTTCAAAAATGGCTCCTCCTATCACAGAAACCGTTACCATTATCAATAAATCGGGGAAAGTAGTCAGCACTGTAAGTATTTCTACCATTTTTCCGAAGTTTTCCCTGGAGTTCCCCTCATCCGATGTTACACACATACAAAATAATGCGGTGACTAACCAGCACATTTTTGAAAAAAATTTAGGGAAAACAACTCGTAAACATCTTCAAAGATGCCAAGGCCGCATATCAAGAAAAGAAAGCACAATTGAAAGAAGAACATTATCTTCGGGAAGAAGCACGATCATATCGAGCACAGAGACGTCTCGACGAAGCTCGATATGAAATTGAAGAGGCACGAGGAGGGGGAGGAGATGATGCACAATCGATAGCTTCGAGAAGATCTCATAGATCTCATCGCTCACATCGTTCTCAGTCTTCTCGTCAGGAACCAAGAGATTCTTCTCGTCCTCCTCTCACCATCAATAATTATGAGGAATTCCCAGATGCGCAAAGTTTGGCCAGTGGCCGCTCCCATCGTTCTCATCGTTCCCACACGAGAACTCGCCAGGAATTTAACTTCGATGATTTGGACGAGGAAGAAGATATGCAAAGTCTAGCGAGCAAACGTTCGCATCGATCTCATCGATCGAAACGAAGTCGTTCAGTGCATGGTTCTAAAGCTCCCACTCAATATGAGCCTACAGAAACCCATTACGAAGATCCTGAAGAGGGATTTTATGATGATCCCCCTCTAGCTATGTATCGCCAACCATTCGCCGAAACCGAGTTAAGTCTCGCGAGGAGGCATACAGAGATGGAAGCTGCTCCTCCCATGCCAGGGCATCTCGTAAGGAGAGAAACAGCTCCTGCTACGTATACCAGCGGACCATTAGTCCCACGTGCAACTTCCGTGCCTGATCTTCATGATGACTCAATCGATATGGATTTGGCATATGGAGATGCCCATCACTTTGAATCCGACCCCGAGCCAGAATTCGAAGAGCCAATCGCCCCACAACAACTCCCAGCAGAACTCGACGAAACAATGAGTAAACTCGATACTCTCCTCATCGAAGCCCAGTGTCTTCACCACACCGCCACAGCCATCATGTCAAACCTTCAAGCCAACCCCGAAGCCATGGCCGCCGTAGCTCTCACCCTCGCCGAGCTTTCTTCTCTCCTCACCAAAATGTCTCCCTCCATCATCCCCATGCTCAAAGCCAGTTCCCCCGCCATCTTCGCCCTCCTCGCATCTCCTCAATTTCTCATCGCCGGAGGTGTCGCTCTCGGCGTCACGGTCGTCATGTTCAACGGTTTCAAAATCATCAAGAAACTTCAAGCCACTCCTGAAAAGCCACTAGAAGCTCCGATGGCCATGCAAGCCCTCCCCGCTACCCCCAACTATCCCGACACACCTGGGTTCATGGAACCCCAAGATATGCACCATGAGTACGAAGAAGCGATGCCCTACGAAGCCTACGAGGAAGAACTAAGCAGCATCGACATCTGGCGTCGTGGAATCGCCGACGCAGAAATAGAAAGTGTAGGCACAAGTGTAGATGGTGAATACATCACCCCCACCGCAGCACGACAAAAGGAGAGTCGCCACGCAGAGCGAATCCGTCAACGTGCCGCCGAAGAAAGAATTGACGAGAGTGAGGAAGAAGAAGAAGAGGAAAAGAGAAGTATCATGAGTCGCCTTACGAGTAAATCTCGCCGTTCCAAAACTCTTCCTATTAGAGGTAGTCCTTCCCAGTACGAACCTTCCGTCAAGTCTAAAGATGACGATATCGAATCCATTCGTACTTCTCGCACGAAGACATCGAAATCTACAAAGTCTTCTAAGAGTCATCGATCGAGTCGCTCAAAGAAAGATGATGATAATGCATCGCTTGCTTCTGAGCGAACGGAACGTACAGAGAAAGAAGAGAAAGAGCCCAAGGAAAAGAAAAAGAAGACGCCTTTGAGTATTTTCAGAAGCAAGACGGAGAAGAGTACGAGTTTTAAGGGAAAGGAAAAGGAGAGCAAGAAAATGGGTCATCATCCGCTTTTACTTGAGCTTTGAGATTTCGACTCAAGCTTGAGTTTGTCCACGGCTTGATGTTAGATTTTGGTCCTTTTGGGGTTTTTGAAGATATTCTCTCAGCATGCGTCGCTCATCCTATCTACCTACCTACCTACCTACCTAAGATCAAAACGCAACCAAGAATCCTCACAAATTGGACCTCACTCTTCTCCTTCCTCTTCATTTCTTTCACTTCTTTCAGCGGGTTTTCAACTATTCGGTCGGTCGGTCGGTCGGTCGGTTATTTGTTGCGATTCGGTAGCTTTTGAACGCGTACTTCATCTCAACTCAACTCATCATTCCCTCACTTCTCTTCATTTTCACCCTCCATCATTCTCAATTTCCCATTCCCCTTCATTTACGCAGGAATTTTCGGATCAAGGGGGGAGTTTTTTTATGATTTCATGGATTTATGGATGGTTATTTCAACAAGGAACAATGATGAAAAAAAATGATATTTGGATATGGATATGGATATGGATATGAAGATGGAAATGGAAATGGAAATGTATCCATGTGCATACGAATGAATATATCACGAATACCAGATTGGAAGGATTTTATACAACGCACGAAATGAGATGAAAAGAAATGGGGTGGGATGGAATAGAATAGGATGGGATGGGATTTATATAAATGAAAATATATATAAAAAAGACTCAAGAATGAAGAAATGGATTACAGGAAGAATGAAAAAAGAAGAGAAGAATAATTACTGCGTCTTGACATCACATTGGTAATCTCTCTCTCCTCTTCCCCTCCCCTCTAATCTCCAAGCTCCTTCCGTATCCAAAACAAAAAGTCTACACTCAATATCCACTTCATACTTACTTATATACAATCATACACAAACACATATCTACCTCATATACCACCACCCCATCCATCCATCCATCCATCCATCCATCCATCCACACTCACTCACTCACTCAAATCATTCTCACCTAACTCATCCCTACCTCATATACCTGCCTACCTATCTAGTATATCTACCTGCTCAGTAAATCTAACCTGTACCCCATTGCCATTCATACTCATACTCATACTCATACTCATACTCATAGTCATACTCATACTCATACTCATACTCATACTCATACTCATACTCATACTCATACTCATACTCATACTCATACTCATACTCATACTCATACTCATACTCATACTCATACTCATACTCATACTCATACTCATACTCATACTCATACTCATACTCATACTCATACTCATACTCATACTCATACTCATACTCATACTCATACTCATACTCATACCCATCACCCATCACCAGCACAATCCAAACATACCCACATAGAATACTATAGACCTACAAATTTACAAAGTTATAGACACAGGAATTCACAAATCACAAATCACAAATCACAAATCACAAATCACAAATCACAAATCACAAATCCACATATAAACAAGCATGAGAAGAAATCCTCATAGTAAGAGTTCATTTATTTGTGTTGATTATTCTTCATTCACTCACTACCCACTCCCTCTTATATCATCTCATCTCACCTCATCTCATCTCAAGATCAAGATCCAATATCCAGATAGCTACTCAATCTCACATCTAGATCTTGCGATTTCATCTCGCCAGCTAACTATCCCTTTATTTGACTTTGGCTCATTCCATTCCATATCCTATTCATGACCAACATCATGAATCATATACATCCATCCAACCATCTGCTCCAAAATCAATCCAAATCAATCAATCAACCAGCCAACCAATATACATCCAACTCCGCATCCGAACTAATCCTCCAACTCCCCCACACAACAAAATCCCTACCCCAACCCCAACCTAAGTACCAGAGAATGCAACAAATCGTTATACGTTCAATTCGATTCAAATATAATCCAGCTCAACCGCTTCCATTATTTCCATGCCCTTCCACTCCCATCAACTCATATTCGATTGTTCGCCTGGCTAAATTTGTCCTCCAATACTTCTTGATTGATTGCCACGGCCAAACCTAATATTCAAGGTCAAAAATCATATACACTCCACTACACTCCCCCACTAAATCATACTCGTTCTTATTCGACCTTGGGTATCGTGATCTGGTGTGATACTCCTTATGAAGCCTGTCGCCTTGGTATGAACGTTCCGCTGACTTTCGCATACATCTATCGATGCAGCAAGTTATCGTATGCATTCGCACCCCCTTAATAATTCTCGGGCCCAGCAATGCCTCGATAATCACTTTCAAATCGAATCCAAGGCCTCTTAATTCCAAATCACTTCAATCTGGTGATTGTCCATCAAAAATCTCCTCATTACGAATTCAAAGCTTCATTCATCCCCTCATCCTTTCATTCAATAACCATCTTTCTGAAACCTCCTACCATTGTCCAACCTAATGCTCTCAAAGCACTTGGATCTTTCGCCCGAATAATTGTGCAGGCGGGTAACATTGGATTCGTCGGATCCACATGTGATGCATCTTTTGCTGCTTGTTCAATGGCATCCATTTCCTCTTTACACTCTTGTTCATTCAATGGACATACAGTAATTGGTTGACGATGAGTAATATCACGAGCACCCGACAGGTGAACCTGTAAATTGCAATAGTTAGTTTAGACCAATTTCATGAGTATTTGAGAAATTTTGACTAGTTAAATGTGTGAATGAGAGAAGAAAAAATGTATATACCTTTATAACGAGAAAAAACTCAATCTTGTATAAGGTCCCCGTGGTCGTAAACGAATTGACAAAATGCATTGGGAATGCAGCTTTTCCTCTCCTAATAATTCCCTCCGAATCTCTCAAATCCTTCGATGGATATATCAGCCCTAGAGTCGTGAAATATCCTGCCTCTGGTAATTTTGCTCCCACTGTCGCCGTCTGCTTGGCTATGCGATTGATTTTCTTCGTTGGTTCATCTCCTTCTGGATTATATGTAATTTCCTCTTCTATGCCAATCGTAATCTTTTGTATGACTACCTTGGTAGCTTTCTTTATGTAAAGGGAGTTTGGAAATAAATGGATGTAGACGCTAACTGGATCCGAAGGGCCAAATGACCATCGAGGTATTGTGATTCTGAGGGTAACCAGATGGTCCGTATTCTTCTCTGCAGATTCTGGACGATTATACATGCCGAAGGTTGAAAGGGTATCGTATCTCTGCATCGGGACTGGAAACGCGAATTTCTTTTGATCTTGACCTTGTTGAACCGTTACCACCAACTCATAATAAGTTTCCGCCGTGCGACTTGGTAGTTGTAAACTTGCTGGCGGGATCCTTCGATTCGATTCCTCTCCCCCCCTTCCAAATGGTATGAATAATACGAAAGGTAGATCCATCAAAACCACACTTTCGCTCTCCTTTCCGGCCGTACATCGAAACAATAATAACTCTTTCCCAACCACATCTATCGTTTCCCTTCGAGGTGTCCCCAAATGTTTCTTAGCGATCGATTCCGCAGATGGATGAACCGTTTCTCTTCGCTGTAAACATATTCGTACCAAGGATATCGCTATCGGCGCAGAAATTCCAGTGAGGGGTCGAATCTCTACTTTACCCTCTATCCTAGGCTAGAAATCCCCGAATTAATACCATACCCTCCAAGAAATCA
The DNA here is from genome assembly GCF_013461495.1 of Botrytis fragariae. Taxonomy (NCBI): domain Eukaryota; kingdom Fungi; phylum Ascomycota; class Leotiomycetes; order Helotiales; family Sclerotiniaceae; genus Botrytis; species Botrytis fragariae. The sequence continues at coordinate 104,688 of NW_023501003.1, forward strand.
CAATGGCAAAACCAAACTTTCAACCAAAGAAATAGAGATCACCTACAAGCGTAGCAGAAATACCCGGATAACCAACCAGAAAATTACTGTTTGGTGGTCCGGAGACACGGACAAAGGCAGACATATCGTGCACACCCAAAGATCACTGGCGCCACCGCGCAGGTTTGCGCCAAATGGAAAACAATGTTGTTGAGCAGTGTGGGTTGTGTTGAAAGCTCGAGTCTCATCTGTAGGTATGATATGTATGTGTGTATGCGGTAAGTTTGTTTGCGCGAATTGTGGGGTTGCGTGTCGGTGATATAGCTTTCGTCGTCACCATATAAGCAAGGCTCAGCTCTTGTTTTTTTTGGGGGGGGTGGGTAGGTTGTTTTCTTCGTGGGTAAGATTAAGATTACTAAGTAAGTGAAGATTGATTGTGAAGATCGATTCGTATGTGTGAAATTGAGTAAGAGAGACTTGGGATCCCCTCAGTTTGTTGGTGGAAAGTAGAATTGTTTTTTCTTTCTTTGGGTGGAAGTTGGGAGAAATATCAAGAGAGACCTGGTAGATTTGAGAGAGCGATTGTGTTGTGTGGTGTGACGGAAAAGTTTCCTTTAATGGATGATGAAATGAGTGAGTGGGTGAAGGAAGAAATGGAGTGAGAATAAGATAGATGATAAATTTTGAAAGGAATAGGTGTTTTGTTAATTAAAATTGAGATGTAGTAATAGTTGCAAGCGGTTATTCTTTCTTTCATGGATGGATGTGGATGTAATTGAGATTGTAATATATGGAGGAAGGATAGCTGAGTAGCTGAGTAGCTGGGTAGCTGGGTAGCTGGGTAGCTGGGTAGCTGGACTCTTGAACAGTAGCCGGGTTGACTTTGATGTATGTTGTAAGGGCTAACTTGGATAGAGAGAGGGTAGATAAGGAAGAGTGAGAGAGTGAGAGAGTGAGAGAGTGAGAGAGTGAGGGCAAGAGGAAGAGCACGAAGAGTAAGATGGATTGATGCTTTCGTCTAGTCCAGACTTCTCTCCTACGTTATCAATCAATCACCTCAAGAGTAATAAGTACCCAAGTATCAAAGTAAATGCGAAACATATGATGAAATCTAGCAACAAGGCGTAGCTAGATCAGAGTATAAAATCAATCACGATATCGGCGTATCATACATATCATCAAACCATACAAAGAGTTTCAATCTATGCTCTTCTGGTGATAAGTGTATTATTGACCAGGGAGGTGTATTAAGAATGTTTACTGAGGGTTATTTTATATATATATGTATATATATATACATAGCTAGTATATATACCAAGACATAATAACTACTCATCTATATACACCTACATTTACAAAGACATATAATAAATAAATCAATAACCCTCACATAAAATCCCAATCCAAATACCATCCAAAGATCTCCTTAAATCTCCTTAAATCTCAACTCAAAATAAACACCAACAAGCTTCTGAAGATCCGATCCACAAAACAATGGCCCTACCATATCCCATATCCCATCCAATCCCATCCCATCCCACCCCACCCCGCCAATCCCGCCCTCTCACAAGCAAATAAATCCAATGTTACCTGTCTTTCATCCTTTCCGGACTAATTCCACTTCCATTCCCGATAACCATAAACTTTTATTCCTTTATTAGCCTTCTCTCCCCTTCCAGCCTTGTCTCTCTACAACCTTACACATCTGACTTCATCCATCAAATTAACAACCTTTCTTCTCTTCTCTCAGCCTTCTTTTTCCATACACCAATCTTCCAAATAAACAACCATACGATACTCATCTATCAATTATCACTACACATCATTATTACCAATAACCATAAACCAACACATAAAAAAGATGTCAGTAACTCTACATACCAGCCTCGGCAATATCAAAATCGAAGTGTTTTGCGATAGTGTACCCAAAACCGCAGAGGTAAATTCCCTCATTTTTCTTTCTCTCAATCTCATTATACTACATCAGAAGCTTTCCTCCAATCTAATCACATCAAACCCAATCCAATTGTATTGAAGAAAGACGCTCCGCTAGGCCACTGCCGTGGTGGCTTTTTCGCTACGCTCTATACATTTTTATTTTACTTATTCTCCATTTTCCTTTCCACCAAACTACACTACACCCAACTAACCCCCCTCCCCAGAACTTCCTCGCCCTCTGCGCCTCCCACTACTACGACTCCTCCCCCTTCCACCGTCTCATCCCCACCTTCATGATCCAAACCGGCGCGCCCTCCCCCACCAACCCGCTTCTCCCCTCTCCTCCCCCCCAAAAGGCGGCACCTCCATCTGGGACGTCCCCTTCGCCGACGAAATCCGTCCTTCCCTGCGCCACCACGCGCGCGGTATCGTATCCATGGCCAACAAAGGTCCCGAAACAAACGGCTCCCAGTTTTTCATCCTCTTTGCTCCCGCGCCGCATCTCGATGGGCAGAATACCGTGTTTGGACATGTGATTGGGGAGGAGAGTTTCAGGGTGCTGGGGGAGATGGAGGGGTTAGAGGTGGATAGGAAGAATAGACCCAAGGAGAAGGTGCTGATTGAGGGGGTGACGGTGCATGCTAATCCGCTCGCGGGGTGAGATTTGAGGGTGGGGATTGTCTATGGATTTGAGATGGAGGATGAGGGGTGAGAGAGTAGTATGATATGATATCATATGAGCTGAGCTGGGAAGAAAGGAAGTGAAGATGGATAAATGGATGGGTAGATGGAGTAGCGAAACTACTTCAGCAAACAACGCGGCGAATCAAACGGCCTCGAACACCTCGCGGAAAATAGATACTTGCATTTCGTTTCGTTTCGGTTTGTTGCGTTGCGTTGCGTTGCGTTACACATACACACAAACGAATCATGCACATCAAGAGGAAACCCAGAAGACTAGCCCAAGAATCTAGTCTAGACTTGACAGACATACCATGTGTCAGGTCGTATCAGATCAAATCAAATCAAATCAAATCCTGTGTCAGCGTAACACAGAGATATAGTGCTGATAGAGGCCAGCCAGCCAGCCTTATGCAAATTCGAGATTTGGGGGGCCACAAGCGACTGATGCGGTTGCAGTAGCATCTAGATCGACACCCTGCACTGCACTGCACTCCATGTGTAACATTAATTGGGGGCGAAGGAGCTGAAAGGAAAGCTACTAGGTAGACAGGAATGGTTGACATTGAGATACCCAAATAGACTATTATAATTGAGATGGCGATAATGAATATTCAAATTTAGAATCAATAGAATTTATCGATATTGAGAGTTTCAGGTACCTTGATGGTTTGCGTTCTTATGAAATCCGCAAGTTGAGATTCATGTTTAATATGAATAATATACCAAACATGAAATTACCATTATAAATTCTTAATTCACACACACCAATGCAATGAATATGCAATATTCGTCAATATATAACCACCATCTAATTGGATATCAAGCAAGCTTTCGATTAAATGTTATTTGACTACCGAAACGCCTCATGAGATACCTAGTACACATCATAAAAATCTACGTACTACCAAACTCCTGGAGTACTTAGGTAATATCAGTCAGTACTCTCGCCACATCGCACGAGTGAAAGTGACATCCCAAGCTCAAGACCATAAGATACGAGCCTATAATATTCATCGCGATACTTTCATACGCCCATACCCAAACCGATAACCTCGAAAATTATCGGATTTCCTTCGACTGCTAGCCAAGCGATACCTAGGAATTTGTCAGTCGGTAGTTCAATGACCGTATTCTCATATACATATAAACTTACCACTATAAACTACAAGTTTCGTGACTACCTCGACATCATATCTCACACGAGGCTTTTCTAGCCTAGAGAACATTTCTGTTTCATCTAACTCGTTTTCCTGTCCAACAGTAATCTCATCCTCTGCAGCATCATCACCCTCAAGGCCCGGAGTGGATACCCCTGGAGTATACATGACATGACCTGCTCCCATCATCTGTTCATAAGAGCCAACTCTGGATTGTGCTGGAGTTGGCAAATTCATGCTCCCATGAATTGATGACATTCCAGATGATACGGCGCCATCCATAGTCGGTTGTCTAGAGCCAAAGTAATCTTTCGCTTCTTTCGTAGCTGTTTGACGTGGAGTCATACCCTCAAATACGTCAGTAAGACTATCTCTCCGTCTTTTCTCTCGATACGCAAGAGTTTCGTATGCATCGGCAGCTGATTGAGGTCCGACGGATACAGCTCGGCCCCGTCCAGCATGTCGGATAGATGAGATCAAACTTGGTAGGTCGGATACAGATGGCATGACATTATCCACCTTGAGTCTTGATGGAATATTATTATATTCTGAAGCAGGCATAAAGAATTTTCGGGGTAGGATCAACCCCGTGTTCTCAAAGGCTCGGAAAATATGAGGGAGTAACTTCAACAATGTTGGTTTCATAACTTCTCTCCAAGCAAAGATGACCAAAACACCAATGAGAACTCGTAATATCACAATTACCCAGCCCATATGATGTAGATCGAATGGAACCGTCGCCGGAACTGGGACGTCCCAGGCCCAACCCCCCGAAGCATAATGCCAACCTCCAAGTTCAACCCCTATCATAACCGCCGCGAATGCGACGCTGTCATCAAAACATGGGCAATCATCAGCTGGTTCTGGATGAACTCTAATCAAAAGAATAATGACTATGGCGATCGTCACAGGGGCCTTCCAGGTGCTACTGTGGAGATAGTTATCAATCGCTGATCCGTATACGCACTCGACGACAGAAATGAGTGCGCCTATAACACTTCCAACAATTACGTCCACAAATCCATGCATGCCGCAATAAAGTCGTCCAAGTACGATAGAGAAGGCATAAGAATAGCTCACAATCTCTAAGGCCAGTTTCGTCGAAGGGAGCAGTTGACATTCTGGAGAATGGAGAGTAAAAAGAGCATATACAGCCACCGAGACAGCATTGGCGGAATGTGTCGAAGGAAATCCATATTCGAGTGCTGCAGAACCCGACATAGTAATGCGATGGAGAGGTGGGGATAGTGGTCGAGGTAGTGAGAACATATCTTTGATGAACCCCGTTATGAAGACTCCCGTTGCCAATATGTGAACCATCCTGAGTTTCAATCAGCGAGTGTCTGCGAGGACCCGTCAGGAAATTTATTACCCTCTTCCCAAAGATGTATGTCCACACCAGAACAGAATTGGCAGTACAACCATGAAGAAAGTATGCGTTCCAAGGTTCGCAGTGACAGCAAAATAAGTGTCGAGTGCTGGACATCGCATCTTATCCTGCATCCAAGCTAAGTATGGAGTCTCCCATCGAACCAAAGGCAATAAAGCCTGTCGCATGTTGTATCGCCATGGTGGAAGTTTGCGCTTGTCTGCGGGGTCGTTATCAGTATGACTTCAGTGAGCAATTGTGATGCGAATATATGAAACATTCTCAACGACTCTGGGAGACATGAGAAGATAAGTGGATGTAGTTTTGAGTCAACGTGGTATTGCTAAAGATATTGGATTGCGCAATAGTTGTCTCGATAGCCAGATAACGAATATAGTCAAGGGGGCAATGCGCGCAGAAGTGATTCCATAATCACTATACTCACAGTGATTTAAACTTTTCAAGCCGGCATCAATGATCTCTGTGGGAGGTACAGTAAGTGAAATCGAAGGAGGTTGAGTATTATTATTATTCGATTTCTCAAGCTCTAGGCCGTCGCCATTTGGAGTCGGACACATGGATGCATTCGTTGAAGCAGCATCTATATATTGTGCCCGCTGGAGATGTGAAGAGTCTTGTCTTACAGAAAAGTAAGAGCTTGGAGTAATTGGCCAGAAGGAATGGAATAGAGGGGGAAATTCCTAATCAAGGAAAGTAGAAAGAAAACGAAGAAAAATGAGCGACAGAAAATTGTGTTCTCACTCAATAATACCTAGCAGTGTCTAGGTACGAGTAAGATGAGAAGAGGATTGTATTAGGTGAAGTTTGCTTGGGAAAATAGAAAACACCTTTCTTTCCCTTGTAGGAAAAAGCGTGAAAAGGTTAATAAGATTATCCTTATCATTTCCATGAAATCTTGGGGTTGAGTGGGATTTGATACACCATCAAGGATTTGAGAATTGCTTGGTTGATTTGATTGATCGATTGATCTTCCTTCCACGCCTTTGAAACGTTGGTGGATATTGATGAATGGATGAATGTACGGAGTAGGTAGGTGTGTATCACTGACTCCCAGTTTCTTATCGCTCTCTGATTAATCTTCTATCGCATTGCTCTACTCATCCATGATATTCATCAATGTGCATCGTCAAAGCCTTCCAAGCTTCTCACCCTGAGACTTTTCAGCCTTTCTCGATGTGGGATTTCACGAGCCACAAGTTGATCAGCCACATGTTGGTCAGCCACACACCTCTACCTCTGCTCTCACGAGCCACGTCAATGTTAGCCACGTGAAGGATATCCATCAGCCATATCCATCAGCCACATCCATCAGCCACACACACACACACACACACACCTCCACCTATTTCTCCCGTCGCAACTTCCAACATTCAAAGTTTATGTCATCATACCTGCCACATACCTGCCACATTTATTTTAGGGTGGAGTGGATGAAGCTTGGAAGTTGCCAGAGTAACCAACTACCCCCATGCAAATGTAAATAACTCTAACATTCGAGTAACTTCCTATCCAAAAATCCACCCGTACCCGTTCCCAAACCCAAAGTTGCTAAGTTATCAACACCAGCCTTAAAGGGATCATTTTCAAGACTTTCTTCCATTCTTGAAATTATTGCCATCTCATACGATTCATTCCATACACTCAAGCCACAACCATTACCATTCATCCAAACGTTATTCCATCGTCAATTATTTCAATTCCAGACTACAGTACTTAATAATTGTAGTCATACCTAGCTATTAGGATTAGCTTGTCTTAGAATCAAACGTTCTCGTCATCGGAAAGTCAATCATTGTCTCGACTCGCATTCACTTACTTCACTCGTACACCATCGTCACAAAGCGACGCCTTAATTCTCCTGACCAAACGACCCCAAAAGCATGGCTACGCAATATCAATCAAATCAATATTCAAGGCGTGAAAGTGTAACCGAAAAATACGACGCGAGTCCAAGAAAGAAAATTACCCAACGTCGCGAACAAAGTCAAAGATCCAGTGACGGAACGGTTAGCACAATGATGAGCAATGCTTCAACGGGAAGGGAATCGGCAGCTACACATATGACAGAAGGTCCTTCGTATTCGAAAAAATTGTGGTGGTTGGTGATGGTGGATGCGGGAAGACTTGTCTTTTGATAAGTTATAGTCAAGGATATTTTCCAGAAGTATGTTGTGCTTGATGCTCAACCTTCGTAAGTATATGGCTAATACTTTCTCAGAAATATGTTCCAACTGTATTCGAGAATTATATCACATACCCAACACATCGGCAGACCGGCAAGACACTCGAATTGGCGTTGTGGGATACTGCAGGACAAGAGGAATATGATCGTCTCCGTCCATTATCATACCCGGAGACAGATTTGTTGTTTGTTTGTTTCGCGATCGACTGCCCAAATTCCCTCGAGAATGTTATGGATAAGGTAAGATAAGAAAAGGAGTTCACGTTGATCTATCCATCATACTAATTGACTCGATAGTGGTATCCCGAAGTATTACACTTTTGCCCATACACACCTCTTATCCTCGTCGGTCTGAAATCCGACTTGAGAACGAAACGTTCTTGTATTGATCTCCTCAAAACCCAAGGTCTCACACCCGTCACCACAGAACAAGGAATGGCAGTTGCAAGAAAGATGGGAGCGCGTTATATGGAGTGCAGTAGTAAAGAAATGACTGGTGTGGAAGAAATTTTTACCGAAGCCATCAACACAGTTGTGGTCAACGATCGAAGCAACCAACAAAATACATCATCATCTACTCCACCCGGTACATCAGGTTCGCAAGGTGTAATCATCCCGAAAAAGAAGAAGCGCAGTTGTCGATTCTTGTAATAATCCATCCTTCACCAAATCATCACCATTACGCATCCCAACAAAGTACGACATGAGCATGATATTTTGAAACGACATACGAACTGCATAACATAACGAGGAGTGTATAATTGTGAAAATCTGCAACTATTGGGCAGATTTTAGGAAATTGAGCATTGCATCAAATAGCATTGCGACATGGTCATTAGCCTTTTTATTCTTTTCCTACTTGGTTTTTCATCGCACTCTCATACCGCTGGAGCTGGACTGGACTGGACTTTCTCCGGTAATTTTTTATTTTAGGCTTTTTTGATTTGCGTGGGTTTTTTGACTTTCTTGTGAATCAGTTAGGGAATTGAAGGAACTGTGAACACAACAAACTGTTTTTGGGCGAGCGTATCGTATCGACTCTTTCTTATGTATAACGAAACTTTGTGGGTAGACAATGCATATCATACTCTTACGTATACATAATTTATTGATTTTCGAGTTCAATTTATTGTAGATGTTGCGAATTCCGTCGTTTTGGTGGAATATGTGAAAATCGTGAGAAATCTAGAAGAATGAAACGTAACAAAGGGTATCAATCATACTCCAGTCCAGAACTCCTCTTGCCTTGCCATCTTTATCATGATATATGCGGTCCATAGGCCCGACCCAACTCGGCACATTTAGAGCTTGCCTTGCCTTCTTCTCAACTCGTAAACTTAAACCCGTGTATCATCCTCCATAAGCGTTTCTTCTGCTTTGTGCTCTTCGCGTTTACTGCTGCTGTGTTGTTGTTGTTGTTGTGCCTGTTGTGAATCTTCCTCGGGTGGGGAGTCGGAAGAGGGATCTTTGGCCATGACGTTTTCGAATTGGGACCAGAGGGCTTCGACGGAGGAGAATTCGTTGCCGACCTGTTGAGGAGGGGGGTTAGTGGGGAAATGAAAGGGGGGTGAAAGATAGAGGGGAATTGAGGGAGAGAGGGGAGAAGAGGGGAACATACAGCAATTACACCCTCTAGAGACCGATTCAGTTTGTTTATACTGGAGAGGACGTGTTCGAATGACTGGATTGGGGGAAGGGTTAGTGGATTGTTTTATTTTGGTTTCTTGACTGGGGTTTGGAGATGAGGAGTTGGGGCGAGGGGGGGAAGGGAGGCAAGGGAATTGAGGGGGGAGGGAATGAGAGGGGAAGAAAACATACGATAGCTATTTCCCCCAGTAAAATCTCGCGCTGCTGTTCGAAGTATGATTTTTCGGGGGGAGTCGAGGAGCGGGGGAAACGACTGGTTGAGGAGGACATTTTTGGGTGGGTGGGGGTTTGGATTGGATTGGATCGGATTGGATTGAAGTAAGTTGAGGGGGAAGTTGTAGTGGGATGGGATTGTAAAATGATATGATATGTATGAGAGTTTATCGTTTGCGCGCGGATTACTAGGTAGGTATTTTTGGTGGGGTGAGAGAGTGTGTGTGGGGATTAGATGATGGGGTGCAGATAGTAAGGTCGCTCTACGGATGGAGTGCGAGTATGTATGTATATAGGAGAAAAGGGACCAAAATTGATGCCCCTTATAAATTTTATAATAGAATGCATCAACCAACTACGGATATAGTTATGAGAGTTATTGAACACTAGATGGTATTGAATAAATTCTTGGATAATTTTTATGTGATAGATAGACACTATGTAAGCTTTTTGTTCTTTGAACTGAATTGACATGGAATATTGAATTGGGTTGAATTAGATTGGATTGTTCAAGCTGGAGGGTTTTGTTGGTGGTTCGTTCTAATCTGCTTCTTCACCTGTGAATTTCTGGGATTGCTTTTTAGACGGTAATGATGGATTTTGATGGAGTATATGAGTATGTATGGTATGGAGTCCTCTTTTGTAGAATCAAGAAACTTATTTCTAGATTAGAGGAGTTCCTTTCTATTTCGATTACAGAAGTCTGGGTTTGCTAAGAGGATCTATCTCTCTCTCTATTCGGGAACTATTTCATCTGTCAAAAGTTTGACTACAGCTGGTTCTCATATTCATTTTGAGAGTTTGTACCTCATACCTACCGGGTATGTAGCTTGATTGCTGGAAGTCTAGTTGCTGAGTTGGATCCAAAACGTCTCAAGTGATTTTGAAGATTGACTTTGTGTTCATTTTTTTTTTTAGAAAGAGAGGGGATGGGTGAGGTTATTTGCAGCTTACTGTTAGCCTGTGTATATGTCACTCGTAATATCACATCTGGATTTTGTGAGATAGAAGATTTCTGTAGTTTGGCTTGCGTCGAGACTCTAAACGAGCTTGTTGATCTGTAGAGCATTGTTATGTTCCAGGGAACTATTAGTAGATGTATTAGGTTGTTGTGTTTGATTATGAGTTATGGAAAGGGGGTATATCAGTGATATTTACTCTATGTTTTAGTTGAATTGGATTATTGCCAGGTTGCTTCTTTGCTGTGATTTGTCCTCTATCAAATACATACCTGGTAGACCATTATGTGTATTTACGTACTTCACCAGAGATCCAATAACTCGTGAGGAGCGATCTGAACAACACTTTATTATCATCAAAAATATCAAAAGCTACATGTTTCCTCCCCGTTATCAAGCCATATTCATGAAAAATCGCTCGCGATTCCACAGTCTGCAATTGCTGATGATCCTGTCTCGCTAGTCCACCACAGTTCCATCTGCCTCCCCGAGCAGAACTGATTCCTGCACAAGCACACATGCTTATCTCTACTCATAATCGATATCCAACTCAAGCATCCAATTTCTCAACCTTTTCATAGTAGTTATTAAGATCATTCAACGGATTACTCTTTTCTATGGCCGATGTACCATACCTCGCCACCTGAATAACATATCCCATATTAACCAGCAGCTCCAATCTCAATTCCCCCGGAAAATCCTTCGAATTCGTTTCGAATAACAAAGGCGGCATTTCCCACGTCAGTAAATCGAGAAGGAATTTGCGTATTAGCATTTCTTTAGTGGTGTATTTCCACATGTAGGAAAGCCATGGTGTCATAATGTATCCGGTTGCTTTGGTAAACTTGTAGTACTTAGCGATGCACTGGTTTTTTAGAAGTGGTAGTTTTGCCATGTCGGCAAAGAGATAAAGATCGAGAAGATTGGCCATGTGCGGGTAGCAGAAGTTTGTTAGTGCTACGTTGTTGGTGGTGTTTAGGTCACTGCTTGTCGTCTCTAAGTTCTCGTCTCTCTGGGAATCGCTAATTTTCTTCGCGTTTGCCTTTCCCTTCGAAGTGTCCAAGTCGATAAGCGGTCCTTCATCAACCTTTTGCACCTTCTCGCCAGTTTTCACCCTCCCAGCTTTCCACTGCGCAATCTCTTCATCAGCATCGCCCAAATCAAGTTTATAAAGCCATGCCTTAAACAACTTGAAAACCACATCATTTGTTTGTGGAAAGTTGATAGCGCTATGATCAAGTCCTCGCGAATAATGTTCGCAAGCCCCTTTAAGAAACGGGGCGTGTCGGTACAAAACATCTATTTCGAGTGTGTATAAGTTTTTATGCTTGCCTACTCTTACTTGGATTGTATTACGTTCTTTTTCTCTGGGGTGGGGTTAGATAGTGTTCTCATGCGTCTTTGCTATCATGTAGTATATGAAAGTTCCATGGGATGAAGGATAATTGGACTTACTTCTGCTTTTCGATTAGAGCTTTGACTGTCGGCGAATTGCGACTTGGAAGAGACATATTGAGATCTCTCTTAATGGGTCTTTGGAATTTGTGAATGTCTGGTTGAATCTTGTATATTGAGTTGTGGAGAAAGATTGATATCAAGTTGGGAAATAAGCACTTAGTGAAGCTGTGTTATCCAACTTTTTGTCGATAGAATAGAATGTTCGTCTGCAAAACTATCTTATAGAGAACTCGTGTATACAATTATGTGAATCTCTCAGTCCATTTACTAGATATTTTATAAGTATATGAACTTCACTATAGCCGTACAGAAGCGAGGAGTAAGTACGGTCTGTCGCAGATTTGAATCCTTGGGAACCTACAATCCTGAGTTTGAGATACGTCGAGACATCATGTTATTGGATTAAAGAGTGTTTGTACGGTACCGTGCGCATAGTATATTTATACGACGAGACAGAGAAGCTGATTCACATGGGTTCGTGGTATGAGATTCTGAGAAGTATTGGCGCTTGTGAATGTTTGATTCTTATATGTAGAAAATAGATGCTTCGTATTGGATTCAATCATTTGGAGTATGATCAGTATAGGATTTCAAAAGGGAGACTCTTGATGGTACTATGATTATTCTCGTTGATTAGTTCAATCGATAGGTGAATTGTTAATATCACGCATAGTATATTGACTTTCATGGTTATCTTACTATATTATCTAGACCCCCTTCTATTTTGAGATAGTTGTACATTCACAATAATTTCAATATCTATAAATCTATGATAGTAATACACGGAAACTGAGTTCACTTTGCTTATCTGAGATCTAGATGTGAATTAACCGCATTGATGACTTCTGATAGTTGTTAGCCTTTCGGTTACATAACTTACAAAATCACTCTCAATTCCTCAACTTGAAATCTTAATATGAAATTGACAAGATGAAGTATAAAAATAGGTGCAGTACGCTTGTCAAACTTGGTTCTAGCCAGGAGGCTTAGACGAAAATCTTCTTTTTCGACCAGCTCTTCGACCAGCTCGTCAATCTTAATGGCCACTCATGTTGGAAGACCCAGACCTTACCCATCCCTAGCATACACAACCTTATAAATGCGCACTCCGCCCCAGACTGAACCCCCCACCCACAACATGTATCACCATAGAAATTACCGGCGCGGCGAAGACTACGACCACGACCACGACAACAGACGCGAAAAGTATGCTCGTCCTCCCGCCAGACAAGACAACGAGGGCAGAGCCTGGTATCCCGTAATTCCTGCTCTCGGCGTCGACATTTCTCCCGCGCATAAATATACCATACATGTATATCTTATTTTCCATCGATTCGATAACATGGAGTCTGGAAACTTCGTCGCGACGATGTCATTTCGCACAATGTTTAATGATTTTGGGGGTATGAAGACGGTGGATTTTTCGCCTGCGACCGAGGATGCGGATCCGCTTTTCGATGTGAACGGGGGCAATCTGAGCGGTGTGATGGTGGCGCAGAGGACGTTTATGTGCAAGATTGGGTGGTTGAAGAGGATTGAGGGGAAAGAAGAAGTGTATTTGCGGATTAGGAAATGTTTGCCGTATGCAACAAGGCCGGAGAGCATGACAAATGAAGAGTGGGAGGAGATGGGAGTGAAGAGGCCAGAATCCAGGACGAAGTGGGTTTTAAAGGCTATCAGGGCGCTGAAGAAAGAGAGGCTTTGGGAGGGTTTACCTAAAAACATGTTTCAGACGAGGCATAAGGAAGTGATAAAGGTAGCCTGGAAGAAAAGGAAGTTGATTGGATTAAGACCCAAGCCCTCGTTCGACATGGAACAGGCAAGGTGCTTGGATCGAATTATGAATGATGTCGGGATGGTTTTGTATTCTGAACAGGATGAAGAGCCAAAGAAAATCCAAGACAAATATAGAAGAAGGGGGGATAGAAGGAAGTAGGAAGTAGGAAGTACATGTTCGGAAAGAGTAGCATTGTATCAGTTGCCTTAACCCTACCTAGTACTTTAAATGCTCATATGAATCACAAACATTCAAGCAATCCAAAGATCTTGGATGTCAAGCTCTTCAGTGTAAATGTATAACTAGAGTTTTCAGTATTCAATAGTCTGGACTACAATCAAATAATAAAGATTATCAAATTCTCAAACCAATTAGAGTAAATCAAATCATTTGAGATATTGAAATTGATTGAAATATTGAACTGTTCTCGAATTTCTAAATGTTCTTAGATATTCAAAACCTTACCTGTTGTATGCTAGCGATTACACTTTAATGATACGGAAATAGTATTACATATCTTCCTAGGTATCTAAAGAACTTCTTCAAACTACGAACCTCTGCAAACTTCCGATTCAAATTTTAGAAAGAACTACTCTGCTTAATTCGAAATACAATTAAGTCCACTAGTGGGTGCGTGGACTGACGGGACACTACACGAATTTCGCTGGCAATATCTCTTGCAAAACTGGTTCCAATATCTAGAGAATAGTTACAATGATTCAATGAGAATTGAACAATCGATTTATCAGAAATTTTCAAAGTAGTGAAGTGTCCCGTTAGTCCATCCATCCACTCACTGGTGGTCGGTCCGTCATGTGTAAGAGTGTATCCGTCTCGTCAAAACGATTCAGATGGATAAAACTCGAATGATTTCTTGATAGAGATACACCTTGCACGTGACATGTGAGCTTGCTTTCGATTCTACGAAGTATGTGTGTATGAAATGTTCTCGCAATCGTTCGTTCTGCTCCTAGAATTTCATCATCCATATCTATTCTCAATCAGGGGTTCCCCTCTTACCCCTCCTAGAGTAAATGGTAATCAAAGTTTCCCTTTTTGTTGTAGATTTTGAACGCTTCTTCAACAACACTACCTAGATATCTAGACGGGTCTAGATTCAGCATCTACCCCATACATTGACGTCGAGAGACTACCGAGGTATTGATGCATAGTACACATTCTCGATGCCCATACAAGTTTTCTCAATATCAGGAACACTGATTCGTTGTTCCACACGTGTACCTACTTTAGCTTTGTAGGATGATGAACAGAGTAGTGTCGTGGCTCCTCGATCATACCGCCCTTTCAAAGTAAAGTATGTATGGTGGTACTACGTAGATGATTTGTTTCCGAGTAAGTACCGGTAGATATGCATGCAGTACATCTGTCTCACCGTGAGACTTTGAGGCTCAGAGTTTGCTAACTGACAGCCATTGGGTTGGTAGATCGTTTATGCCTTATATGATCAACTTTTGGTCATCGGGCCATTGCGCGGGCCCTTGGATCTGGTAAATGTTGATTAGAAAAAGGTTGGTTGGTCTTTCGACTTTTCGGGTGGAGACATCGAATGGTAACGCTGCGTTGGTTGTGTACATATACCTAGGTAGTTATGGTCGCCGGCCTCCAACATTTGAGTCACGTGTCGCATAAATGACGTAGTCGAGGCGTAATTCCCCTTATCTTCCCTCTTGATTTTTGCTTGTTGGTTCCCTTACAAATCTCACTTCATGCAGTCGATATGCACGATGATGGAATTTATCACTTGCAATCTTCACTCCGGCCTCACTCCCCCCACGCAAACATCGGGATTCCTTTAATCGAGTGCCACGCATACCAAAATTGCAAAGGGAAGGGAAAAAAGGGGAAAAAAGGAAAATAACCTCATGACCCTCAATTTGTAAGACGATAAAGCTAAGAAGAATTTCCGATATATTGGAGAAGGTCTATCCCTTCACTCTTGTTACTTTGCTTTCGGCGTTCGACGTTCGACGTTACTAGGTACATTCACACATTTTACAGGAAATCCAAAGTGTCTGGATTTTACTATCGAATCATTTGTTACTATCAAACATCAATTTATACCACGGTACAAGGTATACATTACTACCAAGTAACCAAGAAACCAATTACGAATCGTCCCGTCTTAAGGGTCACGCCTCTAAACTCAATTCAACTCCTCCCACCCCTCCAGGCTCTTCATTTACTTTATTCCGTCCAATACGAATCATCAATTGAACCTTGCATCATAGTTCAATCAAGGAACGAACCTTAACTTTCATCATTGTACTACGAACCATACTATAGACCACGCGATACTACGGGCCAACCCGAATCTATCAAAATGGATTACCTTCCCATAGGTCTCCAAGCAACCGATGTTCTCGTCGACAAACATTTTCATAAGATTCCTGATAAAGCATTTAGGAAAGAAACTTACAAACCGCGCATTCCTTCTACATTGAGTAGGAGAAAACGTAGGGAAAAAGAGGAACGAAGAAATTCTCGAGATCAAGGACAAGATCCAGAGCGACGAAGAGATTCAAGAGATGAGCGAGAGCGAGACGACTGGGAAAGAGGAACACAAAAAAGACAAGAAAAACCATATAGCAATCCAGAAATCGAAGAAGCAGGTTACGATTCCGAACCCGACTATACATCTAGACAACGCGAAAGAAATATGAGGGATAGGAATTGGGAATCGAAAGGGGAGAGAGATAGAGATTTGAGGGATATTCCAAGACATAGTGGTGCGGGTACAGGTACGGGTTATGGATACGGGTATCCTTATGAAGAATCAAATCGATCCACTTCTCCACCATCGCAGACATACAGTCAACAACCACCACGTCTTCGTCCCGAATATCTTCCAAAGTACAGTGCTCCTCGGCCATTAGATCCTGCTAGTTCAAATCCCTACTATTTCCCTCCTCCACCTATAGCACCGTTCCCAGACCCATTCGACAGAGATGAAAGGAGAGGAAATCATGATTCGGATGAACGATACGAAAAAGAGAGAACACGCAGACCAAAACCTATTCAAAGAAGTAGTTCCTACGATGATATCCACAGTCAACGCAAATCTTACCCCTCAAATACAGACCAAAGACTCTCCACTCGTAACACCAGTCGCAGGCCTCGATCTGATCATGGTGAATCTAAAGATTCACATACGGGTAGCATGAAGGATCGTGTCGAACGCTATGGACTTAAAGATGAAGCCAAAGGATTATTCACAGATTCACCAAAGGGACTAGCAGTAGGAGCGATTGGGGCACTTGCAGGAGGATGGGCGGCTGAAAAGTTTCAAGAATCACAGACAGGGAAGGATAGAAAGGATATGGGAGACCGGGCAAAGATCTATACGTTACTTGGAGCTGCGGCGGGAGGATTGTTGGCTAATGCTGTGGTTGATAAGTGGCAGGATGGAAAGGAGGAGACGAAGGAGAAACAGAAGAAATGGGATAAAAAATATCCGGATGGGAAGACGGATGAGAATGGAGAGAGTGGGGATAGGGATGAAGGAAGAAGTGGAAGGGAAAGGAGAGATTCGGTAAGGAGTCGAAGGGATAAGGATAGAGATGATAGCCGGGAAAGATATACGGCTTATGAGGAGAAGACTAGAAGGAGTGAGGGAAGAGGTCACGAGGGGGTTAATGACAGATATTATTGAATTGGGGCTTGGTGATCCTCATGATATTAACGAAGAATACGACTCATCAGCGATTTTAGAGATGTGATTGGAAGGTTACTAGCGAGCGTGGATTTGTTACTTGAACTTGAATGGATGCAACAGCACTGTATTTTATTACAAATTTACGAAATGATGAATTTCGGATTTAGAGAAAAGAAAGAGAGATGGAAATGGAAAGAAGATATAGGATGGGATGGAAGCGATGATTGTATTTGATTTACTTTGCTATTCACTTGTTCATCTGCGCGCGAATTTATTTGATTTTTTGTAATTCTATCAATTAATGAGATGGTTGAATAAGAAATATATACTCAGCTATACCTAGATAGTGAATTGCTCTTTCCTAGAAATTCGTTTCGCTCATATACTCTATAAAGTAGAGCCAGCTACCCCACAGTCTCTTCCCCACACTCTTACAAACCTCTCCCCTAATCCTATCATCGCTCATTCATGAATCGCCACCAACCAATCACAAGTTACATCATCCAAGCCATCAAACTTGACTTGATAATTACTATACTTTCATCCTTTACTTTTTCTTATCGATACTTGGCCGACAATCTGTCAAGTCAATATCAGCTCATCTTTTCGAACAATGCCGGTCACCCTAGTTCTACCTGATGCATGGCCTCCAACAAGAGTACATATAAATACACATATTGATGCTCTATAGAAAAATGAGAATGATGATATAATAGTTCGCGATTTTACCAAGTAGCAAGAGGCCGAATGGCAATTGTTTGAAGATCTAACGAATAACGCTTTGAGATATCGACTTGGTTAGCTATGCTGTTGTTGGTCACTCCGATTGTGTAAACAAGAGCTGAACTTGTCTTGTTTATAGGTTCGAAGAGAATACAATGGATGTAAGATAAGGTGGTGAGACTTTTCCGCATAGCAATTCTATCAAACTCGACCCAACCGTATTAGAGGACAAGGTTCAAGTTTTGCTCACTCAGTTATCAGAAGCCGACAATCATATGTGTGATGTTAGTGTCTGTGCCGTTGCTTCTGCAGACCAAGTGTCAATGTATAGAGCAGTAAGCTTTCACCCCGGTGTGTACACGGACGATTACATCACCATCCCAGAAGAGAAGAAGAAGTTCCTGGATACATATGTCGAGACAAGCGAAATTGGGAAAATGCAGAGAACTCCCGGGAGAACAAGACTGCAACGACATTAGCAAGAAAAAATTGGAGACGCGCTAGTATAGAACAGCCTCAAGTGGAGTATGAGAAGTCGGTTCCATAGGGCGATTATAGAACTCGAGTCCGCGAGCTGCAGGGACCAGGCAGATTATGCCAAGTATTGATCACAATGGTACACCCGACGTTGGGATTTGAGAGTGCCAAAGTGAAGGGTTTAGCTTTGGATCATCTAGATGACCTTTTAATGGTCGAAAGTAATGGTTCTAATCAAAGCGATCTTGGTGAAATATGCGAAGTCGAGTTTGGTGATGAGGTTGAAGGCAATCAAATCCATGGAAAGGCCAGATCCGCATCGATTTCAATGCGTGGAGATAAGAACGATGTTACAGTAAACAATCTGAAAAAGACCACTATTACTTCTGAGCCGACAAAGTCATCTGAGCTTATAAATCCCAGAGATGATTTCATACGTGCACCATGTACGTTGTCTGTTAGACTGGCCTCTTCATTCACATGCTGCAAATCCCGAACCAATATTTGGTGACAAGAGTCATCCAACTAACAATGACTCCCGTACGATGGTGAGCGATACCAGACAATCTTCCATACGATAGTCTCCAAAAATCCGAAAACTTATCTCGTGATAGGGACTTCGATGAATGGATCATTATGGTGAGAAGCAATCCACAGATCACTTTCATTAGTAGTGAAGAGGGGATAACTGTAATGAACAATTAGCTCAAAAGTTTGGAGTAGTGCACTCAACCAACAATTTCCCGATACAGTGATTATTTTATAGATGACAGAGAGTTTCGGTAATCTCAAGGCTAGGTAGAATGAGTGGATATAGGTTGATAATGATGAGCATCGCTGAGCGATGGAGCCATTGTGCTCCCTAGCTATCATTACACTGTTTTTCTTATTTTGTAAAGTCTAAGTGTCCTCCTGGCTATCCAATCTGCTTAGGATTTAGCTAGTAGTATCCCATACAATGACAAACTTACACGAGCATTCTAATTGTATGCCGAATCCTAACCAGCTTTCATTCCAATTCAAAGGTAAAAGCAATTGAAATTTTCGTAACAAGAGAACTTAAGCACTGAGATTTCATTCATTCACGAATTATAAATGGTGGTTTGATTGAGAGTTAGGTAGATACGCATACCTAGGCAGGTAGTGAAGTACTACGGCGACTGATCAATACGTTTCCATTTTTTCACTATTCTCGCTTGCACAGAGATTCATCGCATCCATACTCTACGTAAGCGAAAAAGCAGGCGGAATTTAATTTTTTTGAGCCTATCTCAATACCACTTATTCATTATACTATTCATTCATTCCAAAATCAATATCAAAATCAATATCAAAATCTGAAAAGAGCAAACGAGAATTCGAGCTCTTTTTTCTTGATACATCAGAAGGATTGTTATTTAATATGATACTTAAAAGAGATCTGAATTGTTGAAGTTCTTTCAAATGATGGTTAATTCTAGCCTGTTATTTCGCTGGTGTAGAGCCATCGTCCCCACTAAGCGTCCCACATACTTGTTTTGTTTGGTCTAGTGCTACTACCCCACCGCGTGAACACGTATGTTTATATTTTTAGCTAAGGACGTTTTTCATCAATAACAACAAGAACCAGCGTTTGTGGTTTAGTGGTAAAATCCATCGTTGCCATCAACCTCTTCTCTCATCAGAAGAGTGTGAAACAACCTCGATGGGCCCCGGGTTCGATTCCCGGCGAACGCATTTTCCTTTTTGCTTTTAAGTTTTTTTGAAGTGATGGGAGATTAAGGGGGGTGAGTCATTATTTTGTGGTTGGTTTGGGGGATGAGTACTAGGGGGAAGAATTGGGGATTGCTTACTTCTAGGGAGGAAGAGTGGTTTTGAATCGATGCATGGATTTTTTGTTTGTTTGGGTTTGACAAGAGGAGCGTGAATGTGGGTTGTTAGGATTGGATTGGGGTGGGTTGATAGAGGATAGTGAGGGATGAATGTTGTACCGAGAATTAGAATAATTGATACTGTATCATTGTTATATTGATATGAAGATACCATTTCTTTTCTGGGTCGAATAGATTCTGTTGGGCTTCTTCTAATGAGATGGTTGTTGGTATGGGTTGTGCCTAGAGGTAGGTGATGATGGGAAAGAAGTTGGTTTGAATTGAGTTTGATTGAATTTGTGGTTGAGTATCGTGAATCAATCGTTTTTTATCTAACAATCATATTATATAACAAAAAGAATAACTACAAATAATGCACTTACCGAACTTAAAGGGAGACTGGCTCAAAACATGGTCTGATTTTCGATTCAAAGCACAAAAATGTCAATATTTATAATTACCAAAACTTAAAATATGAAGAAGAGAAAACGATTCCATTAACTGGTTACTGAAGTGTCGTTGTTCCGGTTAGTAATATTCATGATTTGATGTATATAAAGATGTAATGGAAGGCCATCAACGGGTGTCAACACACACGTTTTCTTGCTATTTTCGGAATCTATTTGCAATCAATTGATCACTTCAGCTTCCATCACTTTGACTTCCATGGCTCTGTCTCCCCTCGCTAATATACATCAATGATCTGCAACCTATAATTTCTCAACACAAGCTTTTCTCTATCAGGCTTGGCTATCCTCATCCATTGAATCTTCGAATTTCTCCAGAGGACACAAGCCTCAGTCATTATCTTGTCATTGGCGAAGGCTATTGCCTTGGCCAACTCGCAACGACCATGCCCTAGCAGTTGCATATAACCGTAGATACTAAGACTCTCTGCCCGCTTTGTGATATACCTCATATTTGACAACGGAAATAAATCTTTGTTGTTTAATTACGCAATATAGCTTTCTCCGGAAACCAGGTTCAATTGAATTGGTTTGAATATGTCAAACGAGACGCAATGATTCCCCCCTAGAATCTGACGTGCATTCCTCTGCTGATGACAGTCCATCACATATAACCATCCAGAATTGTGACTATTTCTGCAATATGAGTTTCGATTTTATACGTCGCGTCTAAAACTTAGTCCGTAAGCGAAGGCATATTGTCGCTATAAAGTATTAAAAGGAAGCAACTCAAAACATAATAGTTGCAACTGTAGAGACTGTTTTTGTGGAGATTTATACTCAGGATGATGAATCTCCACGCGTAGTGTGAAGATATCACTCAAGTATAGAATCAAAAGCCCCGAAAGAATTACTTAAAGTAAACAAGCGAGGTAAATTTCTCCTCATATACCTACTTCACTTCAAGCTTTGTTATTAGTCACATGATTTGAAACTGAAGCTTTCTATTATATAAAGGAACTATAAGATGAAACTATTATTATCGCAGCTACTGAGGAGGATATAAAATATCCACGGCTATATTTGGAAACCGTGAATTCACTTACAACCATAAATACTTCAACTCGTTCTCAAAATAATCCTCACACACAAGTCATAAAACACAAACAGAAAGAAGCCACCAACATGTCCGCCAACCATCAATCTGGGGCTCTCAGAGGTGGATTCAGGTTGTTCCTTTGCAGCCAAAGAATGGCTTCACTAATGGCTCGAAAGTTCAGCCAACAGTCGGTCCACAAAAAAGGGGACCCCATCCTACTTACTATCCAGCCAGAGAACCAACTCTTGAATTACCTGAGCCAACCAAGATTACACACAATCCATGTGCAATTCAAGCTACTCGAGCAAGACCAGGAAAGATAATTCCTTCAAGCTCCACGTTATCACAATCGCAGACAGTATTTCACACGTTGAAGCGTCCGATTCCCTCAGATTTCCCAACACCTCCGCGCCAAAGAATAACTACCACCTCGAAAGTAAAGGGAAAAGTGATTCCGTCCAAGAGGCCTCCAAGCAAATGGAGAAAGCACTGGAAAAGTCACAAAGTCCATATCCATGCGATACCAAATTGGTGATAATCAAGCAAACAGAGTCCCGGAAACTTGGCAATGTTACAAGTGCTACTTCAGGGCTCGGCGGCCAAGTTTCATTGCTCGCACAACATGGTTTCATAAGGTCTAAATAACTTCCTATAATATCATATCCTACAAATTCAATCACACACAATCTTTCTGGAATACTATTGACCACGATCGAGTCGTATGAGACTGCAATGACATCGTCAGAAGATGGAGTTCGAGATATTTGAAACGAGGATGTCAGCGAACCCTTTTAAGTGTATGCACCTGCACCGCCTCTAGCCAATTACTCAAGTATAGACCTCACATCACCATCTCACTCAACAGCCATAGGACGAATAATCAGGGTACTCAGTGTTCCGGAGTCCGGAGCAATGCACTCGATCAAATGAGCTCCCAATGTTCAAAAGCAGTACAGCATTAATAGTGCGCTCAGTATTTCAAATCATTCAATTGGATTTATGAACACTTCCAATTATCACACTGTGATCTGAACCATTAAAAACTCAGACATGCACTTCACATCATTACCACCTCACCACTCATCACTCAGAGATCAAATATCAAACATCAAACAACTCAATAAAACCACGAATCTTCATTCTCATTACTCAAAAGTCCATGCATACATTCTTAACAAGCATGTACTCTTCACCATCCGTGTTCACTTGACTTCACCTCACATACAAATTCCCATCTAATCCATCTCCCCTTCCAACCCACCATTCCATACCATACCATCCATCTATCCACCCATACATCCATTCGTCAAACCCTATTAAAAAGTGCACCCCAGAAGAAGAAAGATGATACCAGATCCATCCATCCAGCCTTCAGTTTCTGCTTATATCTTTGCGAACACTGACAAGATGCAAGAATCGAAGCTAGCAAATAAATGCAAAAAAGCCAAAAAGTAAAGTTGGGTATAGAAAGGTTTTATATTTCGGGTATCGGGCAAAGTATGTCGATTTATTAGACTTTAAAATAAAGCCAAGTCAAGACAAGAAACCACCATGAACTAAGAACGTTTGTAGGTGATGCATTAAAAAGTCGAATTAAACAGTCGAAACATGATGAAAAACATCGGCGACATGAAATGAAGAGAAGCACTGAAGAAATAGTTTGCTGATTAAGAAGTTGACATAAGCTGAGCTGAGACATGATGCGCAAGAAGTGCGGAAAAGGTTGAAATTCTGAAATATGTTGGAAGATTCTGAAATGAAAGGAGGATAATATTATGTCAAGAGCTATTCATTACGAGCTGGCCCAGAGACGTCTGAAATTGATTCTAATGACCTAGCGTGAGCAAAACAATCTATAATCAGCCGAGATTTCACACTTCGCAAATTTCAATACCAATGTAATAGCAATTAAAAAGCAAGCAGCAAATCCCGTGGAAGAGCGGAAGGAATAAGGGGGATGATATGATTTGAATGGCGGGGAAATGTGATCCAATTCGATTGGATGCAGAAAAAAGGCTTTGTGTGAAATGGGAAGATTGGAAAAGAACAAGAAAATAACTACCTCATATTATCCTTTTTCAAATCATCATTCATCTTTTCCAACTGTTCAACAGTAACTCTAGCTTTTGCTAACTATTGTTTTGAGTAATACGTTAGTAAATGTTTATTTCTTGTGTGTATGAGTATTTGAATCAGGCTGGTATGAAAAGGGGAAGACTAAGTGTCTGTGTATGAGTAAGAAAGGAATTGGGGTGTGGTATGTGCAAATAGAACCAAGGAAAAGGAGAATAGAACTGGGCAACAGAAGCACTAGAAAAAAGGTTCGCCAACCGAAGCTAACGCGGCTGATGAATTATCATGCTCACTTTCAGGTGTAACCACTGCATCTGTGCTTTCACCCGTTCCCTCGGAATCCTTACCATCGGTATCGGCGAATCCCCTAGAAAAAAGTCCTCCGAATGTTGGTGTTTTTGGTGGAGATGTAGTTGAGAGCTTGGTCTTTATTGTTTCACCATATTGAATTAGCTCAAGTACCTAGTACTGGTATAACTACATAATCAGAAGGAAAATTGAATTCATACCTTTGCCTCTGCAAGTTCAGCATCCTTGACTTTGAGTTGAGCTTCTGCTTCTTTCAAACGAGCATCAAGAGTTTCACAATCTTTGCTAGTCTCTTCAAGGAGCTCTGTCATAGATTCATGCATTGTCTTGTAGTCATCCTTGCTAGTTTTGACTTTTTGTTCAAGAGCAGCTTTCTCTTTCTCGAGTTCTGCCTTTGCTGTCTCCAACTGTGACTTGCTAGCTGTAAGCTCTTGGGTGGCCATTGCTGCTTCTTGTTGAGCGGATGCAAGAGCAATCTCATGTTGGTTCTTGAGAGCTTGTAATTCTTGACGTAAGGCATCAAGTTCGGAAGTATCCAACTTCACATTTCTTGCAGCCTCCAAATCAGCCTCAGCATTGGCCTTAGCAATCTTTTCGGCAGCCAAAGCCTGCTTGAGGGCTTCCAACTCATCTTGCGCTGTATATAAAGATTGTTTAGACTTGGCGATCTCATCTTGCAATTCGGCCTCAGTAGCCTTTTGTTTCTCAAAATCCGACGAGGCAGTAGCGTGACTAGTTTCATGCTGTTCTTTCAATGCGGCAATTACCTCATCGTGAGTTGATTGAGCATTAGCGTGCTGGGCTTTCAATGCGGCAATATCCTCAGCATGACTTTGAAGCAATCTCTCCAACTCCTGCTCGTGAGCTTGTTGAGCACCTTTTTGGGTTTCAAGATCTGAGGAAGCATTAGCCAAGTTTGTTTGATGCTCCGCTTTCAAGGCAGCAATTTGCTCGTCATATGTCGATTGGGCATTGGCATGTTGGGCTTTTAAAGCAGCAATGTCCTCCGCATGACTTTGAAGCAATCTCTCCAACTCCTGTTCATGAGCTTGTTGAGCACCCTTTTGGCTTTCGATATCTGATGAAGCAGCAGTCAATTTGGCTTCATGCTCGGCTCTTAAGGCGGCGACTTCTTCATCGTGAGTTGACTGAGCATTTGCATGCTGAGCTTTCAATGCAGCGATATCTGCAGCATGGTTCTCAATCAACTTTTCCAGCTCTTCATCGTGGGCCGTTTGTGCGATCTTTTGACTCTCGACGTCCGACGAGGCGGTAGCAATATTGGCTTCGTGTTCTGCCTTCAAGGCTGCAATAGCTTCTTCATGAGTTGATTGAACTGAAGCATGTTGAGCCTTCAAGGCAGCGATATCTTCAGCGTGGTCAGAAGTCAATTTATCCAATTCTTGCTGGTGTGCGGCTTGAGCAGCAGAAGTTGCTTGGCTGTGTGCGTCGTCCAATGCCTTTGAATGAGTCCTCTCAAACTCGGATTTCAAATCGGCAATGGCAACGGCATGACTATGCTCGAGCTGTTGCAATTCTGAGGAGTGAGAAGAATGACTAGCAGATATAGCTCTGTCATGTGCCTCATCCAATGCCTTGGCATGGTTTGTCTTCAACTCTTCCAATGCACGTTGATGGGCCTTTTCATTAATATCGAGCTCAACAATGGCTGCAGCGTGATTTTGTTTTGCCTTCTCGAGTTCTTCTTGATGGGCCTCCAAAATCTCCGCATGAGCCTTGGTGAGTTCCTCATGCTTGGTCTTCAACGCATTAAATTCGTCTCTGATGCCAGAGTCTCCTGATAATGCATCAATCTCCTTTTGATAATCATTCGAAATGGTTTCCAGTTCTTTCAAGTGCTTCTCATTGAGCGTTGAAGTTTCCAATGCATGCTTCTCCAAAAGTTCGGAAATCTCCTTGGTTTTCTCATCTAATGACTGAACTGTTGTTGCAAGCTCCTCTCTGATCTTGATGTGTAACTCATCCTTGCTCTTTTCATCAGAACCAAATTGTTCCAAGGTGTTTTGAAGTGCAATTACTTCCTGCTTGGACTTTTCTAATTCTTCTTTAGCTACGGTGAGCACGGATTCGGACTCGGTTCCAGTAGATTGCAAGCCGTTGAGTTTTGCAGTCAATTCGACAACTTGCTCTTGTGCAGAGGCAAGATCCTTTCTGACAGCCTCAGCCTCCGCCTTAGCTTCCGAAATCTCCTTTTCTGATAATGCCAATGCTACGGAGCTCTTTTCGAGACTTTCTTTGAGACTTGTGACCTCACTTTCCAGACTTAGAACCTTCTCGGCATGAGCAGATTCCAAAGATCTTTGAGCCTCGAGAACTTCATCAAGTTGTTTTTGAACAGCAGCTAAGCTCTCTTCGTGTTTTGTAGTCAATTCAGCAATCTGAGATTCATAGGTGGAAGAAGCATCAGTATTGCCCTTCGCAAGCTCCTCCGAATGAGCGGACTTCAATGCATCAAGAGAAATATTGTGCTCTTCGGTCAAAGTCTTCTTCAATTCTTCTAAAGCGCTTGCATGCTCGCCTGCTTGTGATTCAAGCTGCTTTTGGATGGCGGATAGATTCTCTTCATGTTTAGTGGTCAACTCAGAAATTTGTGTTTCATAAGTTGAGGAAGCATCGGTATTTCCTCTTGAGAGTTCTTCCGAATGGGCAGACTTCAGTGCCTCCATAGCAGCATTGTGCTCCTGCGCCAAGGTTTTCTTCAACTCTTCCAGAGAGTCTGCATGCTTACTGGCCTTGGACTCGAAGTCTAATTCTAAGGCTTTGACTTTTTCATCATGCTCGGCCTGTAAAGCTTTCAATGATTCAGTTGCAGCTGCACATTCTGCAATAGCCTGCTCGAGCTGAATTTTCAAATCTGTGATTTCAGCCTCTTTCTCGGCAGCTGCAGCGATAGCACCAGCATTCGCTTCTCTAGCGGCAGCTAATTCGGCATTGACTGCATCTAAAGCATTTGCGTGCTCGCTAACATGCGTGTCTTTGGCAGCCGCTAACTCAGCGTTCAATGCCTCCAAGGCAGCACTGTGTTCGGCCTTTAACTTTTCTAAAGCTTCCACATGTTCAGTGGCACCTCTAGAAGACGCAGCTTCCTTTGCCTCTTCAATAGCCGCTAAAGAAGCTTCCTGAGCTGCTGCCTTGGCATTCTCGGCTTCTACTAATTGGGCCTGCAAGCTTTCTAAGATGGCTTTGTGATCAGCATTGAGCTTCTCAACAAGTTCGTTGTGGGTTGCGCGGATGGTTTCCTCGGCATCTGAAATACGTTTCGACTCTTCTTCAGCTGCTTTGCCAAGATCAAGAAGTCTTTCTTGTGACGTGGTAATTTCCTTCTTCAATTCTTCGACTTTGGTCTCGCTCTCGGCCAATTTTGTCTTCAACTCTTCGACTTCTTTTGTGGATGCGGCCGCAGTCGCAGTCGCAGATGTTGTTCCACTGACGGAGCGAGAGGATGACAATACTGATGGCTTTGGTGCTGGGTGGGTCGATGTACCACTTTGAAGAGCATTGAGACGCTTTCTAGCTTCCGAAACTGCACCGCCGCTGCTAAGAGCGCTAATTGAAGGCTTGGAAGAGTGTGTTGGGCGAGTGGTAGTAGTGCTATTTACTTATCAGTACCGGACACAGCCACATTTACAAGATCAAACTATAATAGGACTTACGCAGAAGCACTCGTTGGCTTTGGGGCAGTTGTACTAGCAGTCTTCACAGCCTTTGGACTGGTTTGACCAGCTGTTGTCGCCGGTGCAACAGGTTTTCTTGTGGTTGTTGCTGCTGTGGTTGTAGTAGTAGTAGCGTGCATAGAGACAGGTCTGGCCCGGGCTTCAGCCGCTGTACCAGGCGTCTTCGAAGTATTGGTATGGCTTGGTGCAAGAGAAACTCGTCGTGCAGAGGTAGTGGCAGGTTTTTTCTCGTCTGCATGAGTTCCAGCGGCAGATGGAGCTCTGTGACTGGCACTGGAAGATGTAGCTCCTGTTGCACTGCCTGTAGGCTTTCGCACAATTGATCCAGTTGCTGGGCGCGTTGGGGGTTTGCTCAAACCTCCTGTAGTTTTGGTTGCGGATGAAGATGTGGGTTTGATCCCAGAAGAAGCCGTGGGTCTTGTTGCGCTTCCTGAAATTGGACGTCTTGGTGCCGCAGATGAGCCAGCTCTTTTGGGAAGTACATTTTCCTTCTTCACACCACTTATAGCTCCTGCTGCGGTCTTGCCTGCATCGTTGCTCTTGACAGATTCCTTCTCTGTCTCAGTATCTACTTCCGATCCTGCTCCGGTAGTTTCCTCTGGTACAGCATCTGCGGTGCCCTCAGCGGGAGCTTCAACAGGGGTGGTAGGAGTGACAGGAGTATCATCTAATGTATCCAGAGATGATTCTTCTGGCTTGAAAGTCTCTTGGGGAATAACTGGGCTCTCAACGTCCGCCATATTGACAGTGATCGAGGAAGAAGGAGATTGTATAACGAAGGACTAATATTTGCGACTATAGTTGTAAAAAATCAAAATCAGTCAGCGATATTCATTTATGATTCATCAATGATCGTTTCCCCAACCCAATATTCCTAGCCTCACATGTGCATATGTACTCCACCAAACAGCGCGACATGTAACATATTATTGATCAATAAAAAGACCCAAATCTCACTTGGTTGCGCAAAAGGTTGAATCTGCCAAACGGATAGATACACCAAAACCCTCAATGTGACTCGAGACTTACGATGTGTTCAATCGCAGCGCAATACGGAGCACACCTATCTTGCAATAGTGCTCTCCAATTGCGCAAATTCCAATGCTCCAATGGATGAATGTGCGACTTGGGCTTCTATTCAGGATTGGATTGGCTATCAAAAATAACTGACCTGGATCTTTATCTTTCCCTATCTCTCTCTCTCTCTCCCAATTCCTCTTGGGTATCTCAAACACTTAATAGATTGATTTATGAAGTTTGAGGAAAGGAAAGTAAGTATCAGAAAATGATGTGCAATGCTAAAACAAGAATTGATCAATGCAAGATGGTGAGAATTTCAGGGACCAGAGAGGGAGATTGAAGGCATTGAGCTTGTTAACTTCTAGAAGAGAGCAGTTAAATTTTAGAGGGGACTTGCCCCTGCGGCCGATTTACATGGACCCACCATATTTAATCACGTATCTAACGAAATTAACCCGTATTGGACAGACAACGTTATGAAAAGAAAAGAAGTATACTTATTAACTTATTGGAATTCACTGAGTAGATATGAGAATTTATTCGATCGTCATTATAAAGGAAAAGGAAATCAAAGACATATAAGTCCATTTCTGACATGTGTTAGGTTTGATAACCGTATCGCTTGTTGCTAAAGAACCAGATCAACGTCAACCGTTTGAGATCATGTCGTGAAACATTACTGCCATCGAGTCATCTGCATTATCTCTTTTATGTCACCGCAAAAAGAAAACATTCAAATGAAATAAATACTCAGTAGATAGGGGGTGTCTTGGAAAGCCTCACATCAAAGCTTTTTTTTATCTTCACCGACATCAGTTTGGATATTATTGGCAGAGTGCTTTGAGCCCCTGAGAGATTGAGCAAGATAATAATTTGTATTTACAGATAGGTTCCCCTTTTCCCATATGTCGTTGTTCGGTACCAGAAAACTGCTTCGGACATCGAAGTCATACTAGCTTTTCGCACCTAAAAATATATATGCCAATATGTATCCCATCCATTTGTTCAATTGTAGCTCCACGTCTTGCAAGCTCCAGCAAATGCAAAGCCCCTTCAAAAATAGTTACTGTTTGATAAATAGCGATATCTGTTACCCATTCCTTCCATATGTTAGCTGGCCACATAATAGTCGTAAAGTCGTAAATTGAAAAGTCATGATGACCCTCCGATGAGAATTAATAATTTTGTCGTTAGAGTTGACCGAAGAGGTTCGTTTGAGTTAGTCGGTGAAGATGTCGAAAAGTCACACAAACCTTCCGATTCTACTTCATCTCGCTCAAGTGGATTCCATTACTAGAATTGATATCATTGTGCAATGTAGTAGAAGCCCTGAAGATAATTTGTGCCTCCTCTTGTAGTACTTTGTCTCGTGCCAGTTGTGTTAACGCCCTTGGTCTTTGAATTCGTGGAATCCAGTGTTCGATTTGGCGTAACTGTATCGTGGTTTCTGCTATTGCCCAACCTAATCCTATCAGTATCGTTTTTTACAAAGTTGGGACGCAAAAACAAACCTCCAACGAAGAGACCCAGGTTGCGAAACAAAGATGGCGGAAGACCATGACTACCAAAGAAGAGAGTAACCGGGGGTAAAAGTATTCGAAGAGCATTATTAACAAATGGCTCACCCATACTCATGATACCGTTCCATGAATTCGCGGCCTCAGCCGCTTTCCCAAGACTTTCTCGAATACCAGTTGCTGTAAAGCTGGCTTGTTCAAGACTTTCCGAGTGATCCCGGATCAAGGTGGTCATGTTCACGACAACATTACTCAGTATGTCGAACCTCTGTAAACGTCAGTTCTATTTTGTGTATCATTGGCCAAAAATGTTACCTGGTCCAATGTGTCTTGTCTATCACTCATGGATGTGATCACAGGAATCAAGAGATCCTACATATAATCAGCCATGTCATCTGAATGTTCCGCGTAACTTACAATTGCGTAAGTCAGTCTCTCGAAGGATGATTCGGCGTTTTCTGCCAATGCGTTGATGTTTTCCAGTTTTGATTTTGCAGTTCCAGATGTGGCGACAAGAGCCTGTTCTTGTGCAGCGGCCATCTCGGCATTGCTTTGAAGAACAGTATCGACGACATTCTTCATCGCTCGTTGAATATCACCAGTACTGCCAAGTATTGACCGAAGCGCACTAGCAACATCCTAAATATATGAGTAAATTTTGCCGCTCATCGTGCAGATTATAGTGAGCTTACCAATGCCTCTGATGAAATGACCTCAAATGCTCCTTCAACTTTGGTCTTGAGTGCCTCAGCCTGCATCATGACTCCTTCAAAATAAGAATCTGCTGTTCTGGCATGATCTGCCATATTTTTCTTGAGATCACCAAGGTCGTTCTCGAGGTCTGCCGCAAATTGACTCATGATCTCCACAAGCTTTTTTTGGAGAAGAATAGATTGATCTGAAGATAATTAGGCAAGTTCTTGTGGACTGACTGACAACATACCTTTGTCAATGTCAGATCGAGCAGCTTGACAAATCAAAAGACAATTGTCCCGATAACTAGTCCAACTCAACCAATGGGAAGGGTCTTTACCAAGTCCCTTCAAGCAGGCTCCAACCTCATTCTGTGATACTTGTAATTTCCCTTCTGCTTCTTGCGAAGCACGTAACAAAGATGGAAGTCGGAAAGGCTCGCAAGCATCAGGAACGACCATACTACTACGTTCCATATCACAAATAGCAAGGCTTGCAGCAAGGCTTTCCACATAGTGCCTTTGAACACGTCCACTATAGAAGTCGTATTCTTTTTGATTGATGTCTTCCAAACCTTCACAATTGCTCATTAAAAGCTGTGCAGCTACTCGATGGCAAATCGGTTCTTCCTCTAGTCTTTTTAACTCAAGCATTGCACTGGAGTATAATTCATTGTTGCGAGATCGAGCATTTACCAGCTCCGACTTAGTGTTTTGGTGTTGGTTCTTTCCAATTTGTCGCTGGCCAGGAGTAGAATCGTCGACAACTTTGGACTTCCAACCGAAAGCAGATACTGATACTAACCATATTCCAAGGAGAAGGAGTTTGAGAAGTAGCATCTTGAAACTTTGATACTGCTTTGGGGGTCTTTGAGTGTTCAAAGTTATAGACCAGCAGTAAATTTGAGTCGAGTCTCAGAAGCAAGGTAAAGATCAGAAAACGATAGATCGGAGAACTTTCTTAAGGTTTGCACGTCGTAAAATAAGGAAGCTGGAGATAATTCAATAAGAAATAGATAATGGAGATAGAATGGGTTGAAGTCTTCGAGGAGGAAGAAAGTCACTGGCGTGGAAAGGCTTGTTATTATTAAAGATTTGAAGATAGAAGAGTTGAAGAGAAAGGGTGAGGACAGAGGAGATCGAGAAAACTGAATTAGAAGACGCTATCTTCTTGGTCGAGGCAGAAACAGGACATGGAAAGATCTGAAGGAAGTGAATTATACAAATTAAAAAGAGGGTGAATTGAGGAGGGGATTTTTCTTCCTTTCTAAAGTGACATGTAATTGTGATGCATTTGAGGACGTTCGATCGATTACCTCAATACTTTTCACCTTTGAATATCAAGGAATCTTTGGGTACGCGTGTTAAGAGTTATAACTTTGGAGAAAGACCCATCCATTCTATTCAATCGAATTTGAGGATATTGACCATCTTTCATCACCCCAATATTTACGCGTTTTCATCTGGTGTTCCAGACTTGAGAACATAACTCAAGTCCACGAGATCACGTGTGGTATTAAATATCCGCTAACCACATTTAATCCGACCTCAAATTCTATCGACGGCGACCCTAGCAACAAAACAGCAGCAATCCACCCACCATGTTGTCCACCGCTCGATCTAAAGGCATAAGCCAGGTCCTCACATCCACTCCCTCCGTATCAATCCCTTCATTCCTCCTCCCCGCATTCCCAATCGCCTCACGATCCTTTTCCGCATCAACATGTCGAAACTCTCACATTGGAAGCGCAGTATTGTCTATTCCTCCAGAAGTAACATTTAAGGTTATACCACCACCTCCGCCGGCGAGAGGCTCTGCGGTCGCTGGAAGGCCAGTAATCAAAATTGAGGGGCCATTAGGGAAAATGTCCATGTCAATCGAGCCATTTATTAGAATCGAACATGATGAGAATACACGGAAAGCAACTGTCAGAGTGGAGGATAGAGAAGTGAAAAACCAAAGAGCGATGTGGGGTAAGCATTTTCCCTCTGTGTCCAATCTATGTTTTGTCTCGCAGTTTGCTAACAAGTCCCCGTAGGAACCACTCGCGCCTACCTCCAAAATCATATACTCGGTGTCTCTGAAGGTCACAATGCTATTCTCCGCCTTGTCGGTGTTGGATATCGTGCTACAGTCGAACCTGCCTCCAATGTTACCACCAAAACTCCCGAATTTGAAGGCCAACAATTTGTCGTTTTGAAAGTAGGATATTCTCATCCCATTGAATTACCCGTTCCAAGATTCGTGAAAGCGAGTACACCACAACCTACACGTATATTGCTAGAAGGACCTGAGAAGGAAGTTGTATTGCTCTTTGCGGCGCAAATTAGAAAGTGGAGAGTTCCAGAACCATATAAAGGAAAGGGAATCTTTGTTAATGGGGAAGAGATTAAGTTGAAGAATAAGAAGATCAAGTAGGGGTTGAATATCAAGACCATTAG
This sequence comes from Botrytis fragariae, assembly GCF_013461495.1. Classification (NCBI taxonomy): domain Eukaryota; kingdom Fungi; phylum Ascomycota; class Leotiomycetes; order Helotiales; family Sclerotiniaceae; genus Botrytis; species Botrytis fragariae. Next base: position 138,049 of record NW_023501003.1, read on the forward strand.
TAAGGAGATAATGTCACTTCTGGATCTCATAGATGTATCTGTGACAATGATGTACAAGCGTGTAGAAAGTATCATCGCTGTCATTCATGAGGAATATAAAAATATATGTACAATTTATTTCTTGGCCCCCAAAACTTCCTTGACTACTTCTAGAACATGCCCGTGAATGGCCGCTGGAGCTGCAACAACACCCTTGTTTTCGGCCAAAGTTCTTCCTTTACTGAAATCCAATCTACGTCCAACGGAATCAGTAACTTGTCCACCTGCCTCTCTCACGATAAGGTCTCCAGCAGCATGATCCCAGATCTTTTCTTGGTAAGTCGCGCTAACAGGAAGTCTGAGGTAGATATCTCCAGCACCTCTAGCAATTGAACCATATTTGGCTTGGGAATCCATACGAACACTAGCTTTGGTGACACCCAATTTGGTAGCAATAGCATGTTGATCGCCATGAGAAGAGTGACCGGCTTCAACACTCTCACAGAAGGTAGCTTGAGTCAAGTCCGTAACTGGCTTCATCTGAATAGATTGGCCTTTTGCTAATGCTCCAGTACCCAATGGTCGACTAGTAGCACCTTGTCCCAATACGGCTGAGAATAAAACACCCTTTCCTTCATCATCTGATGCGTCCTTACCAGCATCAGCTGATAATGGAGCGGAGTCATCAACTGGAAGGTTAGGACATCCAAGAACACCGACCTTGACATCTCCATCAACCATCAATGCTAAACAAACGGCATATTGGCCACCTCTCAAAAATCCCTTTGTTCCATCAATAGGATCCAAAGCCCAAATTCTTCCTTTAGCTCCACCGGCACTGTTTCCAGCATCGATAGCATCCAACATAGCATCCACACTTTCCACTGGACCACCTAAAACCTTCTCAGCCTCAGGGTCCGAAAGTTTAGAAGCTTCGACCAATTCCCAAATCTGATCTCTCAATTTCGAGTTTTCTCTCAAATCACTAGCTTCCTCTTCTCCCACAACCTCATCATTGGGGAAGTTCTTCTTGATAGCTTGGATGATTAAAGCTTGAGCTCCAAAATCTCCAATTGTGACAGGTGATTTGTCGTCTTTGGATAATGTTCCTTTGGATTTTTCATGAAAAACCTTCTTGGTCAAGATAGCTGCTCTTTGAACGGCCAATTGAGCCACTTCTAATTCTTTGCTGTAGTTAGACATTTTGGAAGTCGGAGCTGTAGAGAGTGGTTTGATATGTGTAGGAGAGAAGTGATGAGATATGAGAGTAACCCGGGGCCAAAATTTATTTGTAATGAAAGCCAGTATGACAATCAGAAAAGATGTGAATAGAATCCTTTTTGGTGAAAGGTGATTGGAAGAGGGATTATTTTTGATTGAAGTCTTGGACATGAACTTATTGATTGTAGATATGTGAAAGGGAATCTGGAGCGGAATCGAGGGGTATTTCAATCTCTTTGTTGTCGTCCCAATTTTCTTGGTGGGGTTTTCCAACTACCAGGGACACTCATTCGAGACTCGGTATACGCAAGCTCGAGGCAAGTAATCAAGCAGGAAGTCTGAAGCTACTGCGGGCGGCACGGGCCTTGGGTCTTTCCATCGCACCCAGGTAGGAGTGGTAGGTAAAGCATAAACTTGATTCATTATTGATTGCAGGGGGGTTTGCTTCACAGCTCATCTAGTCATTTATTACTTTTTGTACTGAACAGCAACCAAATAACCGCCGTAACGTAAATAAATAAAAGGAACCCAGGGAACCAGGGAACCTTCAATTTATTATCATTCATCACATTCCTCATCAACACCATTCTGAAATTACGGCACCAAGAGAGTGTCACTCAGTGTCACTATCTCAGCCGCGAAAATGAATACAACCAAAAGAAAATTCAACGCCCTCCTGAATGGCTTGGGAAGCAAAAAGTCGGATTCCTCCTTATCAGCACACGAAGTAAACAAGACTCCCGAAAAACCTCAAAATGATACAGATTCCAACATGAAGAAGCCACGAATTTCGTATTCATCTTCAAACGCGACTCGACTATCTTCTTTAACTCGCGCATCATCTGCGGCCCCATCCGAATTTGATAGCGCCCGTCAAAGATTGGCACCCGTTCATAAACTCTCTGCCACTCCCGTGTCGCCGGCAGAACCTCCAAAATGGACCCCATATGATCGCGGGGAATTTCTCAAAAGATTGAAATCTTTCTCGAATCTAACGGACTGGACGCCAAAACCAGCAAAGGTTAATGAAGTGGAATGGGCGAAGAGAGGGTGGGTTTGTCAGAAGAAGGAGAGAGTTCGATGTTGTTTCTGCAATGTGGAGATTTTGGTTAAATTAAATAAGAAAGAAGAGGATGGGAAAGAGAAGGAAGTTTATATCGCGGAAAACATTGGTAGGGGATTTCTTTCCATCGCAGATTCTCAGTGATTTAGCGCTAACTAACTCAGTAGAAAATGCGTTGGTCGATAAATATGTTGAACTTATTGTCGCGTCTCATGATGAGAGTTGTCCATGGAGACAGAGAGGATGCGATGGTACGTTAAAAGGTTTCTTTCCACGTGCTCAGTACTAATTCTGCCCCAGATGTTATATTCAAGCTACCCCTCAATAAACCTGCAGTTACCATACAAACCCTTCGCGAACGTTACGATGAACTCCAACAAAGAATCGATCACCTACCATACCTCTCTAATATGTCACCTCCTGAAGGCCTCGATATTGATCGCGTTACAAGCTATCTTCCCCAAGAATTTCTCCAATCATCTCCTGGATCAGGGCAAATCAACTCTCCGGACAATATCAATAAAGTGGCTTTAATGATGTCTCTTTGTGGTTGGCAAGGTCACAAGCATGATCGTCTTGGCCAACAACTCGAATCTGTCTCATGCCAAACATGTTATCGAATTCTTGGTCTCTGGATGTTCAAAAGTAGATCTATTTCTGCTACAGGTGTGGAAACCGAGCCAGCTATTGTTCCTGGTCTCGATCCTATCGCCCAACATCGCGAATATTGTCCTTGGCGCAATCCAGTATCACAAAATGGACTTGCCGCTACGCAGAATCAGAAACTAAGAGCGCTTGCGGGATGGGAAGTTGTGCTACGAGTGTTGAAGAGTGAGCATGGATTGAGAGTTGGTAGAGAAAAGAATGAAAAGGGCTCAAGGAAAAGTTATATTGCACCTGCAACGACCGAGAGTATCGATGAAAATGGTAATGATTTAGCACCTGATTTCGCAGATGAAGAGGATGCGAAGAGTATTAGGGATGCAAAGGATAAGGACTTGATGACGAGATTGAGAAGGGTTAAGACATTTATTGCATTGAAGAAGCGACCCAGTGGAGACGTCAAAACCAAGAGGTTTAGTGCTACTTGATCGCAGGCATAGGAGGTATCTTGCCTAAGGCAGGAAATTGAGAAGTAAATTAACGATGTACGATCACGAGTAGGAGAGCTTATGGGTATTATTTTCATTGCGTTGGCGTCGTAGTGGAGTTCATTTCCTTCATGCTTGCATCTATCTCAGGTCAACAGGTGTCAGGGGGTACTGGTATGGCTGCACACGCTCATTTATTGAAAGATTGACAATCGTCCTCTGTCGGATAGTGCAGCGGTATGGTATATTTTCATTATTGGATTTTGAGCGGAAGGATTGTAATATATCGGAATATTTGCTTTCACAATGAGATAGGGTATCTGGGACATGTGCAGTATAATATAATATTTGCAAGATTGGGCGTCGGGTTGCCTCTTAATGTGATGTGAGATTATAATGTTCGTGCTGTGTATTCTGAGCTTGATAGATACTCTCCTCTCTGGCTTCGTAATGCGTCTCGCCTCCCTCGTTAAGTTTCATTCTTACCCCGAACCTACCTAGCCCCCGCTCGCGAAAGAAATCAAAGTCGCCTACTCCGTGTACATCAAGTATAAGGAACTCCATTCCCCAGAATCTTCTGATAGCCTACCTAGTATATATAAATGAGCCTCGAAATCACAAGAGTTTGACAATTCGTAAAGTTTTCCGGTTATATCATATCCAAAATCTTTTACCCAGTGAAAAGTGCCTGGTGTATCGATCACTTTAGCATCACAAATCTCGTGTATTTCAGGGATAAAAAGCGCTTTAGTGTCAATCGATCGCGGACATTCAGATGTTAATTCGGCTGCTGGTTTTTGCCAATGCGGGGATTACAAAATCCCGTCGAGGACTTGTCTTGTACCGTACGATTGTTGTATATATCATACAATATCATGCTTTGGAGTTTTTTATTTACTTCCACTTCACATATCATTTTCAACTTCTCAGATTCTTGAATTTCGTCTTTCGAATTGATTTATCGGATTTTGGAATGGGTCTATCTATGACATCACTATTTATATAGGTGTAACACGGCTTATATTTCATATCTCGATACAACGTCGTCGAGATTCTGCAATTCATCGCATATTCGAGTGCCTAGGGGGGCGATCATACATCAGTTATAAACTTTGAATAGCACGCAACGACTACGTACTTATTAGTATATCATTCTACAGTGCAATCAGTGTATACTCAACTCAGATTCCTCAGGCCCAGACCCAGTCCCGCACTACCCACTTATCAACAACCCCTTCTCCACCCTCTCCTCCGAAAATGTCCACCAAACCCACCACCTCGACCCGAAAACCCCACATCCTTATTTCGGGCGCCAGCATCGCCGGTCCAGTTCTCGCTTACTGGCTCAACCGCGCCTCCATAACCACCACCATTATCGAACGATCTCCTTCTCTTCGTTCCGCCGGCCAAGGAATTGATATTCGGGGCCCCGCTCGTACAGTCATATCACGTATGGGTCTCGAATCCACTATTCGCTCCAAAGTGACCCATGAAATTGGCCTTCAATTTGTTGACAAAAACGGTACTCCCAAAGCAACTTTTCCCGTAGAGGAAAATGGAAATTCCTTTACGAGTGATATCGAGATCCTTCGGGGAGATTTGGCCGAGATTTTCTATAATAGTACAAAGGAAACGTGTGAGTATATTTGGGACGATCATGTTACGAAACTTGAAGAGATAGAAGAGGGAGTCCTTGTTACTTTTGCCAAAGGTGAACAGAGAATTTTCGATTTGGTTGTGGGAGCAGATGGAATGCGTTCGAAGACTAGACGTCTTGCTATCCCCCTTCCAAACGATGGTTTGAAATCATTGTATCAATATACAACATATTTCACCATCCCCAAACAACCCCATGATGATGCATGGGGTAAGTGGTATAATTCTTCTCGTGGACGTTTGATATTAATGCGGCCGGATAATATACATGAGAGTAGTACCACACGGGTATATCTCAGTATTACGGATCCCAACAAAACATGCAAGTTAGTCAAATATCTGGAAATGACACCCGAAGAACAAAAACGTGCGTGGAGAGAAGAAATGTCTGATATGGGATGGGAGATTGAGAGAGTTTTGGATGGAATGGATAAAGCACCGGATTACTATATGCAAGAAATCGCGCAAGTGAATCCTCCTCAGTTTTACAAAGGGAAAGTTGCCCTAGTGGGAGATGCGGGATATTGTCCCTCTCCTATTTCAGGAATGGGCACCAGTTCGGCTATTCTAGGTGCGTATTATCTTGCGGGAGAACTAGGAGCTTGCAAGGGAGATTGGGAAGAAGGATTGAGAAAATATGAAGAGAAGATGAGACCATTTGTGGAAGGGGTACAGAAACTTCCTCCAGGGGCTCCCGGGATATTGAATCCTCAGACGGAGTGGGGAATTGCGATTTTGTATGGAGCTCTGGGTTTTGTGTCTTGGACGGGGGTGGCGGGGTGGTTGGGAGGTATCTTTTTAAAGGGAGATGAAAGTTTGGTAGAGTATGAGTGGAGTGATGGTGGAGGGGAAATTTCTTAGGGATGGTTTGTTTATGCTTGTTGTTTGCATAACTTGAAAGTACAGAGGGGTGTGGAATGATTTGGAGATGTACTATAACAAAAATTGGAAATTTCTTGCTCTTTGTAGTGCATTCTTCAAATACCTACTGTTTTTCAGTTTCTTATTATATGTATATTAAGCTTAGATCCATCACCAATACGTATCCTCTCATTTTTCGTTTCATTCAACTGGCTTTTCATTAGCTCAAACATTGTAAGTAAGATGAACATTCCTCTTAATTTTACGTATATTGCAGATATATTCAGATAAACCCCTAAACTCAATCCAAATCATGTATTCAAATCAATCACTACACTGACCTTCATTACTCTACCATCATCCAAATTTAAGACAAGAATCCCCAGTCTATAGAATTCTAAAAAACCCCTCTATACCTATATCGAAAACCTACTTTTAGGAATACGTATAAATCATATAGTTGATAGTCGGAGAGAAAGAGAGATAGAGATTCGCTTGTGTGAAATTGAAATACCTATACACTAATCAGCTAGTATGATTTGAATTATAATAGTAAGTAGTCTTCAGTAGGTACACACTAACTTGAATTTGGAAGCAAAGAGTGGTTTTCAAGTAAATAAGTGAGGGGGCGGTTTCTCTTATGTTTTCGTCTTAGGAGATACTTTGGTGTGGTGGAGAGTAATATGCTTTGTTTATAGGCAAGTGATGCACAGATGTTTGGAAACTTGAATAGAGGGCTCTATGTTTTGTTGTTACTTGGTGGTTGTGATGATAGGGTGGTATGATGAATTGAGGTTGGAGGGTGAAAGCGAGAGAGTTAGAAAAGCGGAAGTGATTTATATAGATGTTCTTGATAGAGAATAAGAATATCAGTCTATCGTTGAGTATATACTTTGATAGGAATGATAATTAGGGCTGAGAAATAAATGGAATGGAAGATAGTGAACACCTTGATGAAAATGTCTTCTTCATTAAATTGACTTCAACACGCTTTGAACCATTTCAATATTCATTTCATATCAATTAGATACATTATTCGTCTTCATTCAAACATAGTTTTGTTTTTCTTAAGTCGTAGACTTGAGCTTGATTCTAAACTGATCTAAATCTACATCTACGAATCTGATCCCCTAGCCTGAATCTAACCGAAACAAAACTCTCTTTCGTCATTCCCAACTCGCTTCAAAAACAGATAACCCTAGACAAAATATCTAATGGTCCGAATTGTAGTCCAACAAATAAGAATCTTGAAATATTCAACTCTGTTTATACATTCGAATTGGCTTGAAGATTGTAATAGTTTCAGTAATCGAATGAATTTAGAATAATGGACTCTTGAAATCGATAATTGTATCTTTATAATCCTATGAGTAGATAGAGTGTCTGAAAATGAATTGCAGTTTGTAGACTGTTATCGGAAACGCTGACTCTGACTACATACGAGTTATTATGAGATCAATAGAGGCTATTGAGAACGCGCTTTGTACGCGTTGTGTTAAAGCTCTTATATCTAAGAGTGGGAGTAAGAATATAGATATGAAAGGAAACTCTCTACGATTTTCTCTCTTTTATTCTCCTTTTGTAACTCTGTGATTGTCTCAATTCATGACATTATCTCAGTTAATACAAATGTCCCAAACAATATAATTGTTCCAAGTGATATCATTAGTTCAATCAACATGAATATCTGAATTGCTATGATTGTTCCAGTTAATATGATTAATCTAGTTACTATGAGTATTCTAATTGACATGATTATTCTAATTGCTAGTAACATTTCAATTCATATTATATATCAAGGTTCGTATTGAGAGATAGTCGAGGAAATGATACTTGAATATCACCGTAAATGATATTTCATTCCTTCGAGATGATAATGAGTCTATACTTGGATTGTTAAGAAAGACATCACTCATCCACGGAGTATATACATATATAATAAACACTGAATGAATAACGCGATTCATTACCAAGTAGATCATATCACTAAATGAATCACTTCAAAATCGCATCAAAATTAACCTTTTCTTAATATTCATATTTCAATAATTAATCAATATTTTTTGAAAAAGAAATAATATTTAAAAATAAGAAAAATTTATATAATCAAAAATTATAAATATTTTGATTATATTCTAAAAACAATTGAAATTGTTATGGTTTTTGTTATAAAAACACTATTTTTATAATAACTATTATATAAAATCTAATTTCTAATGATTGATTAGAAATTTATATTATTTATATAGATAATTATAATTTTTAGAGAAAAAAATTAAATTATATTAATAAATAAAAAAAATGCACAGTTATACACAAACGAATTTTGTATGTAAACTGAGTGATCCATTTGGTGATGAATCACGTTAATGCCTTTCTTTAAATACTAATAATACAGTTAGATCTAATTGTTGGTTCGAGAAGGATACGGAAGACGTAGCACCCACGTATTGTAGGTCCTGTATGTCTAATTGTATTCTATCTAAAGAGCTAGCTATGTAGGAAAGTAGTAGGCCTTATATAGGCACTACTGAAAGAGCTAGTCTCTTTCGCATTCGCTTAATCCCTTTGATACAGTAGCCATTGTATTGAAGTCATTCCTTTGAAGTGAATACTCTTGTTCACACACTAATGATCGGGCCGGAACCTTATTGAAAAGTAATAAATCTACAACGTATGAATTGACTAAACAAACAAATGACAATTGCTTCCTGAATAAAAATTACTGACACGCACTGAGATGACATACACGTGTGAATGGACTGGATGCATTTTAAGCTTGGATTGAGTAAGATATTAATTTTTCTTAAGAGCGCAGCCCTTAAGAAAAATTTGGGCGTTGTGTTTAGGTGCTTCGAAAGAAGATCAAAACCTCATTCCCGCAATTTAAAAGATCGAAGGGGAGAATCCCTCAGCCTTTCATCATTTTTTAGAGGGGGTCTCGTTTCCTTCTGATTTCTGAAACGCTAAAAGCAGCAAAAGCACGAGCCCCCTTTCAGCTCGCTTCTCTGTTTGTTCCCCAACCCCACCAAATTGGATTATCAAAATTTTCAACTGATCGTTTCTGAACCAATTCTCAATGGAATTGAATGATTCTAAAAGTATAACAAAAGCAAAAATGTAATGAAGGCTGAGGGATTCGAACCCTCGCTCTTTCGAATTGCGGGAATGAGGTTTTGATCTTCTTTCGAAGCACCTAAACACAACGCCTTAACCACTCGGCCAAACCTCCTTTGTTATTTGATGGTGACGATAGTGCAATCAACTCTATTATCCTCATGACACATACACGAATCAGCTGTAAGCAGCGTGAAATCTCATCAAATAAATTTTTAACGTAATTTTCAATATTTTATGGATCCTGTTGGTCACCAGATTTTGTGCATGGACCACCGATCGGAATTTTGACGGAATTGATTAAGCCTTTCTGCAAGGCTGAAAATAAAATTTACCCACAACTATACCATCCCACCAGCTCCTCAAACAGCGAACCACTGCAAGAGTAAACCATAACAAGAACAATCCTCACTCGACGAAATGGCAGATATGGACGAAGACGCGCCCATCAATTCCCTTCATAATCAACCAAATGATGATAACGAAGAAGGTGACGAGACCCAAGATTTCCGACTTCTCGCATCCCTAAGCTCAAAGACAGGCTCACTTCCTAAACGTGGAGAGAAAGATTTCGAACCTCACGGTACACAACAACAAGATGGTGTATTAGCTGCATCGAGGCAAGCAATGCATGATGCATTGGATTATACAAGATTTCATCTCCCAAAAGCGCACGTAAGGGCTTTTTACTACGGGGAGGGAGTAGGAAAGGAACTGGAGAGAGATGAACTGGTGGGAGAGGAATGGAGGAAAGGCTTAGGGCCAGATCATGTTGTGGTAGTGGAAGGACCTAGAGGGCCACATTTCAGAACAATTGGCAGGGCAAACGAAGGGAAACATAAGAGCAGTTTGTGGTTATTACCTGAGGAAGCATTGTATTTGGTTGAGCGGGGAAATTTGGATTTGTGGTGGCCGAACAAATCTTCTTACAATGGAGTTGAAGACGGAGAAAGTGAGAAGACAGGACAATCGGAAAATGAAGATGACGGCGCACCAATGAGTTTACAAGCTGCGTATGCTATGCTTATTGGTCTGGATGGCGAGAGAGGAAAAATCAGTTTGGAAAGATACAATGTCTATGCCAATCTGAAAAGAAATGGATATGTCGTCATGAGAGGTCCAGATTGGGACCCAAACGTTCTCACCAAACCCTTTGAGCAAGGACCCATACCTGGAGAGTCAAAGGGCATGTTCACTTGGCTTTATGACCTTTTCGCCAAAGACATCACACATTCCCCATATGGTCCACTTGTCAAACCAGGCTTATATAGATCTTACGACTCTATCTATCGCCAAATGGCCATAATACCCCGCTATAAACCTTCTCCACTACCAGACATATCGTCACAACCTCCATCTCACCCATTCCGTGTTTGTTTCCACATCTGGAAACCTAGTAGTATTCCTACATTTGCGAAAACCAACCCAGGCCTTCCAGATTTCCGCATAGCCATCGTGGACGCGAGAGAAACTTTCGTACCTACATTACCGGAGGTGGTGTCATTATTCGAAAGCTCACCGTGGGATCCACCAGGAAAAACCATGGAAGGCCCAAATAAAATGTATCATAGGATCAGACATGGATATAGGAATGTTATCTTGGCAGTCAATGATCAGGGAATAATTAGCTATCTAAGGATGGGAGATTGTGCATTCGGGGAAGAAAAGTTGTACGAAAGGTTCGATGAGGGCAATTCGCGAGGCAACAAGAGGGGTGGAAGACGTGGCAGAGGCGGCGGCAGAGGCAGAGGTAGAGGGAAAGGTGGAAAATAATTATTTTAGAGGGAGATAATGTATCCCTCACCAGAATTTGATGTATGATTAATGATGATCTAATGACATGATACTTGACCCCGACAAACAAGTTGCGCAGGCTCCTTTCTACTGCTATTGCTTTTAAGATATTCAATTCCATTGTAACAGTAAATTTATGAGGATAATAATATGAAAAGAACATTATTTGAGTAGGACTATCGTCCACATTGATAATCTCGCGGTTGATACATAGAGAGCCGATTACGTCAATGACGCTATGAACCCGTCGCTAAGCTGGTTAAATCTACGAAACTAATTCAAGGAGTGCCGAAAGTTAAATATTTTTAAGCGTCACTCGCATATAAGGAGGTGGCAATCTACGAAGAAAGATTTACCTAAAAATCCAATTCTCAGAAAAAGAATACATCATTCGAGAATCGTGATTTGGACTCCTAATTCCAAAGCTAACATCCTATCACCTCACGATGCTCCATTGAACATTTAGTCTTTTCTGTGGTATCAGTTGGACGTATGCAAACTAATGATGGCGCTTTGGGGAGAGTTAAAAGCCGCATGTCGAATTGTGAATTTACCGAGTCAATGCTTTCTATATTGTTACAAAACAAACGCTAGAGATGATTCATGAGTAATGAATACCTATCCTTATCACGAAATAGCCAGATCATGAAGACTCAGATACATCGTTTTCCAAGTGGCACCTAGATTATAAACCAACATTGAAACCCAGGGTACAAAAAATATGAAAATATGCCGATACTCATTCTTTGGAGCAATCCGATACGTATGCACGCAATCACTGTGCCAGATCAGGCTGTTTTTGCCTTCCTTGGTCTATTTGCGGCTTTCGTTTGATACTACTAATTTCATATAGTCATATTAGTCAAATTCATTAAAATGAATACAGTATTCCTGGCCCGAAACAAACAACGAGATCCCTCACAATTGTAGTGATAATTGGCACATGCACCCGAGAAAATATGTCATTATTGGTCCACAACCTCCTGTACATCTAATGCACGCTGGGTCTTCCTTCTCATCCCATTTTTGAGGCAAAATCGCTTCACGTTTGTTAGGATTCTTCTTTCCACCCTTGACTGCTGGACGAAATGCATTTGAACAGAGTCATAATCTGAATCAATGTTATCAGACAAAGTCTCCTTGAACCTTTCGCAATCACTTGCTAGTTGTTCATGTAAATGTCCATTACATGTATCTGATGGGGAAGCCACAGTTGTTGAGAGCATCCTACTAGGCGATATGATTGAAGTTGGCAAGGAATATGTCGCCATCGATGTGAGAGAATCTTCGTGATCGACATGCCTCGATCCAGAGTCTGGGTTTCCTTACTGGCTTTTCTTACCAGATCATTCTTGGAGAATTAGGCTAATTCTCTTTGGCAGCCGTCTCCGAATTTTGATATTTCACAGCAACTTCGATTTTAACTTATCTTGATTTTCCCTGCTGAACTGTCATCGCTGGACTGTAAGAACTACCTAGTCAAAGAAAAAAACCGATATAACACTACAATCTGATTTATTGATATTGCACACGACTATTGTTAGATTATTCATTCTGGAAGGGTTCGATCAATGGCTGTCTTTCTTCATCATACTCGAGAAAACAGGCAGGAAAACCAAAACTTATCATCTCAAAAGAATCTTCCATATTGGCTAAAATACCGAAAGAGGCGGCACGATATCGTACGAAAGAGTCGGAAAACCATCAATTCATACACCATAATCAATTTCCCAAGGTTGAGAGATGTCTTAGCTCCAAAAATCGGTTACCCATCATACAAACGCTCGCTTATCTGAGGCTTTAATACGAAGGTATCTTGCGTTTAGTTACACATCACGACGGAGTTGACTGCGGTATGCATCTCAGAATTTTGTGCCTGGCCTCTACAAACATCATCAGCTTTTATCGGTAATATTGCTTTATTGAGTATGATATACAGTGTACTAGTGCTGGAATGAAGCTCTTAGTTTACTCTTACACTTTTGCCTATATCATCTATGCTCAAGAGAAACGAAATAAGGGAGGTAGTATACTATGGAGTATGTCAAATCCCGAAGAGGAAGATTCTAAAATGATAGATTCACAATGAATGAAACTTTAATCAAACGAATCGTCAACTGGCGAACGTAAATTTCATGAAATTGTTGTCTTCAGGGGCCCATAATGACTTGGTCAAGCGGAGAAGTTTCGGTTGTACGACAGTCAGCGCTGGAATACGTGAGGCTCTTCCCTTTTTCTTTGGATTCTTCAAACAATTTATTAATGTTTTTAAATCTGCTGAATGTCTTGTACTCTCAGTTCTTTCTTAGATTTTCTAAAAATTAAAGTAATGACTCTTTTGCGGAAATTAAAAAGTGAGAATCAACAATCCTAATTTAGATAAAAAGGACTAATTAAAGTACTAGACCAGATATCAATACATGAAATGTATTATGTTATTATTTGAGGTTATCATCGTATGATATATTATTACTCAGGAAGTCACTCATTGAGATAATTACTTGATAAATGGATGTTACTCATCATTAAGTATACGAAGAAACTATCTAGTATAATATTTTCAACATCTCGCTCATCTGGGGATTTCAAAGCGCACCGCAGCTAGCTGCGCTCAACAAGGTGCCCCTGTCTTTATTTCTGAATTTGATACCGCCCGCATATATCAGTTGTCATTCGACGCGCCGGTGTAACTGAACTCATTTCCCATGGCCAGGGTCCTCTCGGTCTGGTTATTTGATTTGATAACTTATTCGGGGGCGATTCGGTGCATCAGCATATACGAGAGCCTCGAAAAGGGTGATTAGTAAATCCTTTTCCTTGGTAGAGGGTATTCTGATATGAAAAGTAATTGCTTGCTTGATGATAGGTATATGTAGGGCCACTTTCTTCTAAGTATTCATTGTTGCAATATCACTGAATTCATATTATTTAGCTCGTTAACTCATAATTTCTCTTGGGAGATTCCCGCCTCCCGTCTGTTCAAACAATTCCATCACACTTTCTCCCAAGAGAAAGTCTTGCAGGGACTGAGTTTTAGAGTAACAGGTCTATCTCGTCTCAAAGTCATCGGTCTATTGGTCAAGAAATTATGGAAAGAAGATGGACTACAACGACAAAACCTCAACCGAAAATATTGCTGCTAGTCAATGCAGCTGTAAGGAACTCAAGGAAATAGATGTGCTCATCGACACCTGGTGGGGCTCCTCTGGATTTGGCCCTACTAGTAACAAAGATGTCTTTGGCGCAACCATCAACGAGACCGGGGTACTTAAATACGTTGTGCGTAATCTGAACACACAAGTTGGCGCTCTAGAGTGCCCTTTTCCTAGTACACAACAGCATCGTGGCATTCTGTTGACAGAAGCCCGCATTAGATAGTATCCTCACCTCAGACCATGAGTGCCATGGAGCGAAGGCAATATGTTAAAGTCGAAATTAAATATGACTCAGGTTCCAAAATCGAGCTTTCAGGTGCAGATGATCTCAGGGCAGTTCAAGAAGCTCAATAAATTGTTCTAAAGTCAAACACGAATTTTACATGACGCAACTAGCTCCAGCAGTGCATCCGGCTCACTTGTAGGCCCTGGAGGGGTTTCGCTTCTACGAGCGTCCCAACTCGAAGCCCCACGCCAACATTAGATGATAGTCCACGATGGAATTGAGTATTCGAAGAGACATAACGGTATGTTTTAGGGGAAGCATGTTTCATTGCCCAGCATTGTAAAAATAGATGGCGAAGATTTTCTCAAGCATTCTGTTTTAAGAAAGCGAGTCCATTTTAAAAGAGATTCAAAATGGTGGGATATGATGGTTGTGTTGCAAATAAATGTATCATCTTCTCACAACCTAATAGTCGGAAGCTGCTTCAAAGAATGAAAACATTCTGTATTAACAAAGCTTCAAGGAACGGGGCTGTCAACTTCGAACTACCGTTTGTAAAAAATTCATCATGTGAAAATATGTGACTCACTTTTATTAGGAAATGCTGTACCTACCTGAGGTATGTCTAATGACTAAACGCCAAGAAACCAGAGCAACTAATCAATTCAGTAGCGAAAGAAAAACAAGCGATACCTGCCTAACGACATATTTATGTAAACAAACTAATCATCATACGAATGAAACTCACTAGAAACAACATCAAATCAATGAATTACAAACGCGAGTATCAAATTGTATATTGCAATACAATTTCAAAATCTGTTCTTTCAACAGTAGAAGAAGATATCTTATTTTAACGCATCGTAATGTCATTGAAACACAAAGACTATCTAGATAAGATATCCATATTTACAGGCACATATTCCGAAACATACCCTTGTACTTCAATCTCGGAACCTATCCGCTCATCAATAAGACAAATAAAATATAGAGAATCAAATTGAAGAATCTGTAGGTATGAGTCAACTTTTAGAACGATTAGAATCAAAAAATGAGATTCCATCCAACTCTCTTTTGCCCAACAATAATTTTGTTGAGAACTAAGTCATCTATAATCGTAACAGACTAACTACTATGGCTCTTATTTGAAGGCTTATAGTATTTAGCCGAAATTAGGGCCTAGAGCGGCCGCTTGCAGATGCGCAGTCACTCTTTCAGCTACATATAAATTAACACGAAGTCTCCATTTAAGTAGCTTTCTAATTCGAGTTTTATTCTTACTTCAAAACTAAGCATAGAAAGGGATCTAATCTTAAGATTATCCTAATACTATGAAAAGAATTCGAAGTAAGTATTCTGTTTATCTGGATATGGGTTGAAATTTAGTATGCAGGCAAGCGAGACTAAGCCTGCACCTATCATGATTCCGCGATTAGCCAATCACACCTTTCAATCAATCATATTGAGGACCAACAAATGGTTGGCCGTGTTGCACGGCCAGGCAGTAGGGATCAACAAACACAAATTGTTTCATCGCATCTCCTCTACTCTCCTCTTGTCGTCCCTTCTTTTCTTTATATTCTCAACCTTTTCACTTGAATTTTCAAAATCATCTGGAGCAATTATACGGAAGCTCACCAATAACCAACGATAAGGTTCATTTCGGCATCATAGTCACTCAGGAACTTCTCTGTGAGTTCTTCTTTCCTGTACAGCTTCATACTAACACTTCATCGTGTTCTTCATTACCTCTCTTTTGTTCATAAGTATGAACTTTGTGGATAGCTCCTGAACATTACAATCATCAACAAGCAGCCCACGTACTATCGCATCAATTCGCAATGTGAATTATTATTTGTCTTGTGGATGTGTATACTCATTTGTTTGAAGGCCATTACTGTGTTTAGAATCACACTTTGAGTCTCAGAAAGCAGCGTTGTTTCGTGTCTTTTTGTACAATTTGAACTGAATGCCGAGAATGTAAAGTTTGCATCGATGCTAATGTCATTATTTCATAGTTAACTGAATTCCTAGCCCCACGACAAAATGAACGATCGGCCAAAGGAAGAAGGACAAATTGCAAAGTCGATGGCAATGAATAGTGATACTCTCCAAAGTATCACGAGTGTCCCTCCTGTTATCAATCAACCTAAGCCTTCTCAACCTACTTTCGGTTCCAGTAACATCAAGTCTATCGATCTTTATTCAGATTCTGATGACGAACCTAAAGAAGATAAAGAGGTAGAGATCAGGTCTGCAAGACAAGGCACGGCTGAGGAAGTGATCACGGTTTCATCTTATCCGAAACGAAATCTTCCATCGGTCAATTATGACGAAGGCATCTGGAGCATCAAAATACGTAGTCCAAAGCGAACTAAACTAACGCCCACGCAGTCAATCCCAAAACTGCATGGTGTTATTGTTGGTACTTGGAAAGACTCAGAGCAATTCGACGACCACGACAAACATATCGTTCATGGCTTCATCGATGATGGAGGACGACTTCGGTTTAGAATATACGGAACAAATCGTCAACGCAACAAGTCTTTGGCCATTCCTCCAGGAGCTTACGGTTGCTGGGTCAAATTTCAAAATATCGCCTTTGATCCTTATCTAAGTACAAAGACTCCTGATCAAATTAAGGAATACGTCATTTTCAAATCACAGGAGAACCAAAAACAATCAGATGGAATTCCACGAGTATCTCGAGACGTTGACGATGATGCTTCTGCTAAAGTCAATGACATTCAATCATCGTCTAAACCAGAAATTCTCCTTGGATTTTGGGCGGACTCAAACCAAGTGGATATCAAAGACAAACACGCAGTATTTGGTACTATTGTCCTCAACAGCAATCATAAATTCAGATTCATGATTCGAAAATCTACTCGTGATGGACGGTTTGTGTTGGGTAATTTTCCGGTAGGCGCTGGGAATTATCAAGCTCAATACGAAAATATTGTGCTCGAGGAGTATTTGTCTAAGCTGAAGCGCTCGGAAGTTGAACAGTATATTCTCATTCGTCAAAGAGAAATACTGGAAGGTGGCGATCGTGATTCGCGCAGCCAGCAACTCAACGCAGTTAAATTAGCCAAGGCTGCTGCAGCATCAAAATATCCGTCAGATCCAAGTCTCTCTGGCCATGATATTTCCAATCCCGATCTTGAGATTGAACAATCTCTCAGACGCAAAGAGATATCGAGAGGAAAGATAGCAGATAGAAAAGAGCCGCCACATCTGCAGGGAACAAATGATATTTCTGTCGACTTCACTCTTGAAGAAAAACCTGCTCCCTATAGGAAATTTTCGGCTGAGCGGCAACTTGCAAAGTCGATGAACAAATTGAACAAAACATGGGAAGCTCAACAGGAAGCGAAGACTCAGCAGCCAGTCACGTCTCCACATTCAGAGGCTATTGCAAGTGGCAGCTCTTTGACCAATGATAATGACAAGATACACAATGGCATCAAATACACGAGAAGACAGAATGGTGTATTCGAGGGGAAACATGTTGGGCCCCCACAGCTTCTGAATATAGATGGAGAAGACTACGTCGAGTATCGGGTGCTGACAAAAGCGGCTACTTTTTGAAACAGAGTTAGTAACTAACAACTACTTCTCTATTAATGATGAGGGGCTGAAGGATCTCGAATTTGTCATTTCTTACATACTCTGGATTACTGCTTTCCTTAAAGTCATCCTTGTTCGATTGAATATTCTTTCCGCGTATGATCTCTTCATTTAACATGGCTTCAACAAAAAAACTCATTGTTATACTTGCGTGTTTCTAGCTTTTGATTTGTTAGGGTGTGAAAGGGGCTTTCTTGATTGTTTCTATTTGTTGAGAAATTAGTATCGAAGTATTCGCGTCGGGATCAGAATAATTAAGTATATTTTTATCAAACTCAACTTTCGAAATAACAGTATATATGAGAAACATCTATCGTGATGCCAGAATCTTTATTTTATCTGAGATGATATTGCTAAAATATGTATGATACGAAAAATAATAACACCATCACATCCTTTTTCCTCCGGCTCGATGCATTCTATACGCGTGGGGACGGTGACTGCGCTTGTGTAGTTTCCAGCTTCACTGGCATCAAATTGTGCAGAGTAAAGATAGCAAAGTTGCGTACGACGACTTGATAGAAGTAGATGAAGCAGGGATAACAAGATTTGTCATCTTCACCGAAAATTGACCTTAACAAAGATGGCCAAGTCCTGACAATTGTTAAGTCAAGGAAATTCGTCCAGAAAACAGGGTACCTGAATAAGCAATTCTATAAAGCCAAAGCCATATAAGAGCTCAATTGATTAATCTTCACAATGTGCCTTAAGAGTTTGAACAATTAGAGCTTGGAATATTTGAAGTCCGAATAGCAGTTATGATTAACTATTGTACACATGTAATCAGCAAATCTTGCACACGCGTGTAGTATCGCTTCAGACGCTGTATAAGTACTACAGGGTCAGAGGAAGTTCAGGAAATTCTACCACGATTCATCATATAGATGAACTCAAACCGGAGGTCAGATTAGATATGGACCGTTATCGTGAGCAAACGCGTCGATCTAAATGAATTAGCCGAGGATCACGACACAGACTCTAAGTAAGCGAAAAAACAGGCGGAAATTGAGTATCTTTTGAAAGGACTTCTTTAATAGATTATAAATTCATTTAAAATGAATTATTAAGATTTGAAAAACGCAATCAAAAATTTGAGTCTTCTTTGTATTAATGATGAGCATTTTCATTCTTTAATATTAAATTATAAAAAGATCTTAGTTGTTAAAGTTCTTTCAAATAATGGTCAATTCCCGCCTGTTTTTTCGCTGACGTAGAGACAGACTAATCCCATTTTGACTATTAAAGGCAACGTCAATGCTACGATAACTCCATAAGTAGAGATTACCGTAGATGGTACAAGAAAAAAGCGAGCCCTCAAGGAGATAGACAATCTTACAGGGTCCTATACAGCTTTACTTGTATCCGCACTACTGAGCATACCGATGACGTCATACAGCAGAATGTTTTAGAAAGTAAAGGGAACCGAAGCGACTTGATAGCAACAGTGCCTAACAATTGAAAACTCGGGCGATAGGAATTACAACAATACGCTGAGTGCTTAAGACATAATCAAATATGACAAGTAACGTGATCCCATCTGTAAATAAGAGCATGTGGTCAGGAGATTTACTTGTCCCTGCAGCGGTAGGATGTATAGAAAGTTCAGAAAGTTCTCAGCTACTACACGAAACTTGGGCATTGACTATGTTGATCGCATGAGTGTCATAATTGAGCAAGAACTTCATCTGAACAAACATTTGTCAAATAGGGTACGTACCCCCAAGGTTCCTTCCTATTTTCCATCTTGATTCACCAACTCCTTATGCACTTTCCTCTTTTATCGAAATTCACTCAATGCTATTCAAAGTTTCTTTCCCGTATCTTAACTATAGTAATTTTGAAACTGCAATAATCTTACCCGTATCAGCACGTCGGAGGACCATCATTACAGAAGGTATCATTTTTCACACGCAAGGAAGTAAGTCTACCTGACCTCTGTATATCATTCAAAAAAAAAACCCGTACAATTTTGAGTCATTCAACAAGCGTATGAACTTGATCAAACCGTACGAGAGTGAGTTTGAAGATGTTAGTGCATTTCGCCATACAAAACTTGGCTTATTGACCGTACTACCGACCGACAATCCTAAGAGAGATTGACTTGGTTCGGTCATCCTTTCTATATATTAATGGCTACATTAAGCTATTCGTTAGTTCAAAAGACTTAACAAGTTTTCACTCTATTCCACATCTGATATTAACAAAGTCAAATTTGCAACCAGATTCTCGCAACCCATTCATCCAATATTGAACAAATATTCTTCAAGTTTATCAAATACCAGCAAATATGGATAGTGTAAGTTCATCCCCTTTATCCTTGAACAAGTATTGAAACTGATAATTTTGAAGGATGCTGTTATGGCCGAACGAAATGGCGTTCTCGAATTCCGAACTGCCACGAACGATGGAAGCCCAGAGAACTTTGTCCTTCTCACAAAATTTCAACAAGTAGTTCGAAAGGGACTGGCAAAAATGGACACAGCGTATATTGCGAAAACAGTTCTGGACGCAAACCACAAAACTCTGGTCATGATACAGAAATCGCAAAAGCCAATCAATGGAAATTCGAAAGGGGGCATTGGTCAGATTTTCGAGCAATTGGAGACTGTAATTGGTGGAGTTTGTTACCGCGTTTTTGAAAACCGTGGATTTGTTGAGATGGTTTACGTTGTGGTTAGTGCGAACAAACAGGGAGGGGGGTATGGAGCGCACATGATGAACCATTTCAAAGACGACATCAAATACTCTTACAAGGAAACAGTGATGGAAATTCTCGGATATGCCGACCTTACTGCCCTTGGTTTCTTCCAGAGACAAGGCTTCACGAAAGACATTCAGCTGGAAGAACGAAAATGGGTTGGTGTCATAAAGGACTATATCGAATCTGATCTTATGCAATGCACCTTGCTCCCAAGAATGCGCTATGTCGAAGCCGCTCGAATGCTTCGTAAGCAGAAGGAATATCTGCTCGCCACGATGGCTGCCAACAACAAAAGCAAGTTTCAACACCACCCTCCCGCGCAATGGGCTCGAGGAATTGTTGGTCCAATCGATCCTTACTCTATTCCTGGCATCCGACACACTGGCTGGTCACCAGAAATGGACGAATTATCTCGCGAGAAAGAATCGACGCCCCTCCTCAATCCACTCCAGGACCTCTTAAATCATTTGAAGCAGGGGAAGTATGCCCAGCCTTTCCTCAAACCTGTTGATGAGAAGGAGGTTGAAGACTATTATATGGTGATCAAGCATCCGATGGATTTGCAGACCATGCAGCAAAAGCTAGATCAGGGTCTGTACGACACACCAAAAGCTTTCGTGGAAGATGTCAAATTGATCATCAAAAACTGCAGACAGTACAATAAGCCAAACACAATCTTTTGTAGATATGTGACTAAGCTAGAGAGGGAAATGAAGGCATTCATAAGGGGTGTGCCAGAATGGAAAAAATCTATAAATATACTTAGATAAGCTGAATCGAATTCATGTTCTCTTATCAAGCGACTGCTTTTCACACACTTGCAGGAATCGAAAGATGTCAGTTGATGGAAGGTCCTTTGAACCAACCCACGTCTCCAAAAGGCGTTGGAGCGTCTGCGTGAACAGCAGAATATTAAGGCCATCAAAGGGTAATTGAGTCGTCGTTGGTATCGCGAGGATTTGGCCATCTCTTTTCCATAGTACGCACATAGTATTAAGTTTTCAGAGCGAATGCATAAATATAATGGCCTTCCGAAACAATGCAATGATAAGATTCTCATTAATCTTGTGAGAGACGAAGCTGGGGTTGGAGGTTGAGCCCTTGAAGTATGTCTTTTCAGATGTGTTTAGTTCCTTTTTTTTCGGCTTTCTTGATCCCCTCAGGTCTTGCAAATATAATCTAATCCCTCGACCTGCTCATTGCTGCCGTGCATGTTCCAATTTCCCTCATTGAATCTCCAGAATCCGTCTCAAAATTCCTTCAGGAATCAGAAGGCGAAAGCGTAGCCTTCTCTCCAAGTATATTAGTGACTCCAAAAAATTATGTAGATCCAAAAAACAGACATTTGATCCTCTCAAAAGTCCTTACTTCCCTTTCGACAAGATTCCCAACCTTGATATGTAGTGTTCTCTTGGGCTTGTAGAAGAAAACGATACTATTTTACAAAATTTGTAATTGTGGTGGAAATCAAACGCGGAGGAAGAAAGGAAGGAACAGCCTGAGCTGATCATACGCTGTCCCTCCACAGATTCTGGAATCTGAGATGGGATTAAGTGCTACGCGCCAATTAGCGGCAAGATACCTGTGCCAGCCACCACCCCTCGCTGCTTTAATAATAGTACGGCGCGTCACATACCTACTTATTGAACAGTGAAAGAGTTGCATACAAATACTAGGTAATAATTTTATTGTGCTCTGAATATTCCCTAAAAGTTCCTAATGACATCTTGTTTATGATCCAAGAGATTACGCCAATTATTATTTAAAATCCCCTCTCCAAGCCCGCCACAACTCCAAGTCCAGCTTTGATTACAAGCTTGATACCGCTACTCTGGAAAAGAACATACAACTACTTGGTCCTCAATGCCAACTTACATCTTTCATTCACGAGGTCTGGGATGGTGGCACCACATCAGCATCCTCATCAGCCCTATCGTCATGATCCTTTGGTCTGTTCCAAGTACGAATGTGTCCTAGTCCATTATTAGCTCAGTGATGCTACAAAGCATCGCCATCTGAAGATAAGCGAAGAAAGAAAAGACATACCAATCTTATCGCTGGTAATGATATGCTCTTCCGTAAATGCCAAAGAACACAGTGGATCATCAGCAACAATTTTCGTGCACACGGCGGGTAAAATAGAAATCTTTGCTCTTGGTTCTACTGGATGATCTACTGTGGTCTCTGATCGTCCCTCGGCATAGGAAAGATTTGAGTTTGAGCGAAATCGAGCGGCAGTTGCCGTTGTGCCCTGAGTTTCAACTCTTGAAAGGGAGCTTGGCATTCGGGAAGAGATACTACCTCTTTGACGAACGGAGGCCTAATTTTTGCGTCAGTCGACATGTGCTACACGAGCCACTGAAAGTATGAATGGGCGAGGGCTTACTGCTTTAGGACGATGCAACATTCCAACACTGAAATCCCATAACAAGAGTTTGCCATCTTCGCCCACACTACCAAAACGATAATTACGGTCGTCGCAACGCCATGGATCAAAGGCTACGTCTGTTACCCAGGACGTATGACCAGTGCAGCGAGCTATAATGGCAGAATCTGCCATCGACCATATAGAGACGAGATCATCCTGACCACCAGAAAGAACATATTTGCCATCAGGCGACCAGCAAACACAAGTCAAGCCACCAAAATAGCTGTTGTAAATATCGAGTAATCTAAGCGGATTAGTATTAAACGCGTGATGAAATGGGAGTTGCTCACTGTTCTTTCAAATAGTCAATAATCCGCAAAGTTCCATTTTCAGACACGACAGCTAGATGCCTGTTGTCAGGCGAGAAAGCGAAACTATTGATGGGCTGGTTGGAAAGTTTCCAAAATGAAACCGGGTTGAACTTTTGATTTTTCGAATGCACTGATTTATCGATCTGAAGTTTGGCTTTTGGCATGGAAGTTGGGTCCAGATTTTCTTCACTTGGTACACTGCCATTGCCGTTGGGTCCGACCTCTTCTGGTACGAAAGCTGCATCATCTTTCTCCTTGTCGTAAGCAATCAAAGATCCGTCCATATGAGATGCTAGAAATAGATTCTCGGAACCAGGAATCCACCTGATTTGTGTGACGGGCGTTGAATTTATAACACACTGACGTTGTTAGAATTTCATGTAGACTTCCTTGGAAAAAATTGCTTACGTTCTTATTCAACCGTGAATATTTCTGGGTGAAAGGCTCAAACCAAATAATTTCGCCAGTGGAAAACCCCATTATAATATCTATGTGATTTGGACTTTTGGTGACCTGATTGACATCATGACAGAGGCAATGTGCTTTAGTGAACAGAATTTTGAGTAATTGATCTTGCTATTGTAATCATGAGCATTTAACAATCCAGGATATCGGATGATCGCAACAGAACTTACTTTGTTTGGAGAAGACAAATCAAGCCACTGAAAAGCTCTATTTATGTTGGCAAATCCAAAGTACCCGTCGATTGGGCGGTCTTGTAGCCTCTTGACCAAATTTTCATTGACAATACATCGTGAAATAAATGAAGAATTACTCTTCAAAATGCCACTCTTTGGTTTGCGACGTTTGCCAGTATCTTTAGTCGTCAACGACAACAATGAGTTTCCCTCCCCAAACGCCGGTGCGGACCCTATGGATGTCGCAGCTCTCGCGCTGCCATTGACCGAAGTTCCTCCACCATCACTACTTCCAGGTACCTCCGAAGAATTGCGATTCTCGTATGGGTGTTCTTGTATACTGGATTGAGCCAATCCCGTCCGGGAACTTTTGTTGGTATCGAGCCTGTACAAAGGAGACGCGTAAGGTTTCGTGCTAAATGATAGGAGAGAAAGTTTGGTTCCGGCAGTTGCAGCTTGAGGAGTTGTAGATAATGGATTTGGGTTCATGACTGGTGTCTCGGATGGATGATGAGGAGGTGTCGCAAGATGCAGATCATCCTGCAGCAGGTATGTTCCTATAAAGATGATCTCAGCATTGAGTGACTAGGCTCCTGCAAATGGAACCTCACCTTCACCAGCAAGCAATTGGAGCCCTTCGGGATGCTTAAGCAGATTATTCGTCTCCACCATTGGCATAGCCATTCCATTTTGAACAGCGAGATTGTATGCAGCCTGCGATGGATATCGCGGCGGCGGTGGTAACACACTATGTTCATCGTTAGCTATGCGACACCATGCGACACCCATCGGTAATTCTGGCACGAGTTCATTTGCTGTACTCTGGATAAATTCGAATGCGACACTCACAACATGACGGCTATAATATTTGGCGAGCGAAAATCAATGGACTGGAATCAAACTAATCTAAGGCTAAAGACTTTGATGACGAGCTTGTAAGTCGAATGGGAAAGGAAGGTGTCAAGAGTTGAGTTTCCTCACGAACAACAACTTATATGTTTGAAGCTATTATTGGGGGCTGCAGGAACGAAAGTGTGGGGTAAGATGCTTGTATTGCAACCCTGAAGATCTGCTTAATGAAGGGATCGTGAATGTGTGAATGATTGTACAAAAAGATCGGATGATTGTGTATATAAAACAGGTAGATGGTAGTCAAGGAAAGTCCAATTCAATCCGTTGGAAATGTGGTAGAAATGGAATGGTGTCAGAGATTGGAAAGGCATTCCAAGCTTTATCTAAAGAGAACTTTATCCATTATCCTATGCCTATTATTACCTATTCATCCAGCATGGCACGGAGCATGTCAACGTCGCCATAAAACTAAATATTAAACGTGGAGAAAGTATTCATCTCCTAGGACAGAAGTAGTGCTGATAATCCGAAAAACAGCCTCTCGGATCTGATTGTCCGGAAACCTTAGTAGTCTTTGAACAATCAATCACATACACTCGTACAAGTACACATTAATCCGACATCAATCAACACTCATTGACGCACGAGTTCTATACTGCCATCAAAGAAAATACAATAAGCTTAAGTGCTGTATTTACACCTTATAGTGCTTGCCAACTTGAGGATAGGAGCGACGGCGTGAAACAAGGATGAAAGTGTAACAGCCTCGTCATACAAGGCTACATATAAATATGGCTACAGGTTAGCTATTATACCTTCCTCCAGAAGCCTTCTACATTCTTCGATCTATACTGACTGGTATGGATGCACTAGTACGGATATGTGTCTGCGGGGACGACGGGACTGGAAAATCGAGTCTCATCACATCACTAGTTAAGGATGTATTTGTTACGAATAAAATCCAATCAGTTCTCCCTCAAATCACCATTCCTCCAAGCATTGGAACTCCCGAAAATGTTACCACAACGATTGTCGATACCTCTGCAGAACCCCAAGAACGCAATACATTACGGAAAGAGATAAGGAAATCAAATGTTATCCTGCTGGTATACTCAGATCATTACAGCTACGAGAGAGTGGCTCTGTTTTGGATGCCATACTTTCGCTCGTTGGGTGTGAATGTGCCTGTGGTACTATGCGCCAATAAATCGGACTCGACTACAAATGGGAACACAGCACAAGTGGTAGAGGATGAGATGTTACCAGTTATGGCAGAGTTCAAGGAGATTGATTCATGCATACGGACGAGTGCTAGGGAACATCACAATGTCAATGAGGTGTTCTTTCTTTGTCAAAAAGCTGTTACACATCCAATTGCACCACTTTTTGACTCCAAGGAAGGTATTTTGAAACCTGCTTGCGTTGCGGCCCTAAATAGGATATTTTATTTGAACGACAAAGATCAGGATGGATATTTGAATGACCAAGAAATGCAAGACTTTCAAGCCAAGTGTTTTGAGAAGCCATTGGCTCCAACTGATCTCGAAAACATAAAGATCTCAATTAGTAGAGCTTCTTCAAGCTCTAATATGGAGAGGGGGATTGATCAAAAAGGGTTCATTCATCTCAATAAGATATTTGCGGAGAAGGGTAGGCATGAGACTATATGGATTATTTTACGGAAATATCATTACACAGATAGTTTAAGCTTGAAAGATAGTTTCCTTCATCCTAAACTAGATATTCCAGAATTTGCTTCTGCGGAACTCAGTCCCGCTGGTTATCGATTCTTCGTCGATCTCTTTCTGCTATTCGACAAAGATAACGATGGTGGTCTGAATGACAACGAGTTGAATGCCTTATTCGCACCTACTCCCGGCCTGCCATCACACTGGCTCGAATCAAACTTCCCCGCTTCTACAGTCCGCAATGAAGCTGGCCACATAACCCTTCAAGGTTGGCTTGCACAATGGTCGATGACCACATTTGTCAGCCCCGCCACTACTCTCTCATACATAGCCTACCTTGGGTTTGAGCCCACCCCTGGAAAACCTTCGACAACCACCGCTCTGAAGATAACCAAACCTCGCAAAAGACGTCGCCGACCCGTTCGTACTGAGCGCAACGTAGTCCTTTGCTATGTTCTCGGTGCCTCCTCGTCAGGTAAATCTTCCATTCTCGACGCCTTCCTCAATCGTCCCTTCGATCACCTCTATCACCCTACCATCAAGCCCCGTGTCGCCGTCAATAGCGTCGAACTACCCGGTGGTAAGCAATGTTATCTCATTCTCGAAGAACTCGGCGAACTCGAACCGGCCATTCTCGAAAACCAAGCCAAACTCGACGCCTGCGATCTCCTCTGCTACGCCTATGATTCCTCCGATCCAGACTCTTTCTCCCACATTATCAACCTCCATAAAAAATACCCCGCCCTCTCATCTCTCCCCTCAATCTGCACAGCCCTCAAAGCAGACCTCGATAAAACAACCCAGAGATGCGAAAAACAACCAGATGAATATGCACATCTCATGAATATGAATGCACCAGTACATGTAAGTGTCACGTGGCATAGTATCAGCGAGCTCTTCGTTACATTAGCAGAAGCCGCAACGGACCCATCGAAAGCGTTTCCAAAGAGTGAGGAGGAAGCACCTGATAGAACGGGAGTATGGATTGCTCTCGGAGCTACAGCTTGTGCGCTTGTGGCAGCGGGCATGATTTGGAGGAGGACGTGGTATGTTGGATAGAGAGATGGGGATCGGGGTAGTGGGACCTTGAAGGCTGAGATGTGAAAAACCCTCTCCTTTAAATGGTACCTCTAGAATGAGAATCTTGGAAGAACAAAAATAATAGGTACGATATGTGAAAGAAAATAAGTGTTATAGTTAGTTATATGTAGCACGCTTGCGAGAATAAATGATACCCAATCCAATCTAGTTTCATCGTGTCGAAGTTGTGAAAGGTTGAGAGGGGGGGGGGGGGGGTTACCAAGACTTTTTTTGATAACATTGCTTATCCTTCGCCGTGCCAATCACCCTCCCCAAGATTGAAAGGGAAAAAAAGCTGCCTCACGTTGACATCACTCTAGTAGAAATTTCAAAACGCCATGACAGTTATTCATACCAGTCACCCTCACATTCCCATTCATAATTCATTCCATGCCATTGTATGATTATCTTCATCTTACAAAAATGTATGTATTATGCATGCATGCAAGTTCATCTCTGGTATCTCTTCGCTCTTCTCCTTTTCACCCCTATCCTCGCCCACTTTAGCAGGAGCTGTTAAACTCTTAAGCTCTCTCACTCCCCCTCAATCTGACCGCCTGTCCATATTTCTGCAATTTAGTGATCAGCTGATCACCTTGCTTAACAACATCATTGTATTGCTTATTCTTGTCGTCGGGTCTGTTGGTTTCGATGATACCCTTGCCAGTGACGCGGTCAATGGTACATGGGATACGGTCTGCAGCAATGAATTTTGCCAAGTCGCTATTGAGAGATGTGATGTTAGTTGATTTCATTTATAAAGTCAAGTGAGACTAGTAAGAGAAAATGAGGGGGAGCAGAAGGTAGTAAAAGCAGGGTTAAAAACATACCGATCAAGGAAATCGACTGAAACACCGAAATCATTGGCCATACTCTCGAGACCTACGACTCGGTAACTTTGAAGGAGTTGTTGGTAGGCTCTCAAACGCATTTCTCTGACAAACCATCCACGGTGCTCATAGAGGTAACGGTCTTGAGTAAGGAAGTTGACTTCAACAGCAGCGAGGGCCCCGAAAAATGAACGGTAGCTACCGGTGTATAGACTTGAAACGAGTTGAGCCAGAGGGGAGAAATCCAGCGCTGCCTCTGCTTCTTGGACATCTGTGCCTGTGCCGAGGGTGGTGAGGTTTACTGCGGTTTTAGTAGCGGTAGGAGTTGCTGATGTAATATCTTGCATCTCTTCATCAGCCCCAGGACCGGCGGAGATGGCTCCTGACAATGCTAAAAGTTTGTCTTCTCCATCTCCGAGAATAGCTTTAATTTCTGGGGCATCGACGACTTTAGATTTGAAGTCAACACGTTTGAGTGAGACTGAACCGGCGAGAACGGAGTATACGACGAGGGATGAGTATGAGCAGAGTTCGTAACTGGTGAAAGTGGAGAGACTGTCTAAGAGGAGTGGTGCGGCAAGGTTGTATGACCTGACAGTCAAAAGGTAGAGTCCGGTGTATGCCTTTAATCTGTTTCGACGATCCCAGTCTCCACCACTCTCTACCAAAGCCTTTGCGCGGTCAACGTGCTTCTTAACCAATAACTTGTCGCCGTAAAATAGTCCCATGCGAATAATTGCGAGGACAAGATCAATCTTGGTTCCCAAAACACCAGTCTTTTCGAATACTTCTTCGTACGCAGCGATTGCACGGTCCTATGAAATCTTTGCATCAATACCAATACGCAACCTCACAATAGATTTACATACCTTGTCTCCAACTCTAGCCCAAAATTCTGCCCGCTTTCCTCTTGCAGCCTGTACTTCAGTATCTCCAGCCTTTTCGGCTGCCTCTTCCTCTTCCTTCTTGAACCCCTCCAACTCCTCTTCATTTTCCTTTGTTAATTTTTGATACAAAGCTTCATCCCACGGTAAATCGACCTTTGGTATTGAGTTTTTGCTCGCCACCAATCCAGCCGCACTTGGCTTTCTACCAACACTGCTCGTTGTATTTGAAGAAGTAACTCCGGCATCATTCAAAATACCTTCCTGTGGGTGTGCCAAGTATTTGTAAAGAGGAGCCATCTTATGTTCGGCAATTGCATCTTGGAGGCTTTTCAAAGATGTTTGTTGGGTTGCTTTGGCAGCGGATGGGTTTGTAATGGTGAAGATGTGTTGGGCGATTGGGAGGAGAGGATACTTTGCGTATTGAGGATCGGAACCCATCTTGACAGATTTATTATGATATGAGATGAACAACGAGTATAAGAGGGGGGGTCGATTTTGTGATTTGGATACGTTTTGGAAGAAGTAAAAGGTTTATTTGTTTCTATGCGATTTGTATAATACCTATGAAGCTCTGAGCTACTTTTGGTATTCCAGGCACTAGTGTGACGCGAGGCCGGCAAGGCTAAATTCTGGCCGCCGTCATTTTTGGGGTTTACCTTTAAGCTTACCTACAATCTTTGTTCTCGACCTTTCTTTCTTCAATAAAACACAAATATCGAACACCAGAGTACGACAATTCAAAAACCATTACTCTTAGTTTCAAGTCGAAACATCTTTCACATAATCTATAAGAACTTGACTTTTCTTAAAGTTGCTATTCAAGATGACTGGTGATGATAGTGGCCCTGAGGAACAACCTCAGCCTTTCAATGCTACAAAACTCGAAGCCGCAAAGAAACGCAAAAGATCAAGCTCACCTATGAAAGGCGCAAAGCGCGTCGCAAGATCACCATCTCCTTCTGATGTCTACAAGAGTCGTAGGTCACCATCGCCTGTCCGAAAACAAAAGCGTCCTGGTCAACGAGCACGAATTGGTGATTCCGAGCGCGAAGCAATCCGACAAAAACAAATTGAACGTGAAAGAGAAATAGAATCAGCCGTAGCTGCTCAGGGAATTCACAATGCGGTTAGAGAACATTATAATGCGGTTCCACAACGAGGCAGAGAATGGCGTAAGACGGATAGCAAGATTAAGGGCTTGAGAAGCTTTAACAATTGGGTCAAGAGCACGATCATCCAGAAATTCTCTCCAAATGAAGACTATACCCCAGGAGCGCAAGAACGCGGATCGCGTGGAGATTACCAGTTTGCCGAAGGACCAGATCCAAGTCAAGAAAAGGGTCTGTTGGTTCTTGATATCGGTTGTGGTAAAGGTGGAGATTTAGGAAAATGGCAACAAGCACCTCAGAAAGTGGAATTATATGTTGGATTGGATCCGGCAGATATCTCGATTGATCAAGCTAAGGAACGATATCGTGAAATGAAAAGTCGCGGTGGAGGGCGAGGTGGCAGAGGACGAGGTGGATACAATAGACAACCAGCTCGAATTTTCCACGGAGAATTCTTCACTCAAGATTGCTTTGGAGAATCAATTGAACGGATTCCTATCATTCGAGATGTCGGTTTTGATAGTTCCGGAGGACCTGGAAGATTTGGTGGTGGTGGATTCGACGTGGTTAGCATGATGTTTTGCTTACATTACGCATTCGAGAGCGAGGCAAAGGCTAGAACCATGTTAAAGAATGTCTCGGGCGCATTAAAGAAAGGTGGTAGGCTAATTGGATGCATCCCTAACTCCCACGTCATATCGGATAAAATTGAGAAGTTTCACACTGGAGTTGCTGCAAAAGCAAAAGCGTTAGAGAATGGCGATGGTGAGAAGGCCGAGGAGAAGGTTGAAGACAATGCTGAGGATGGAGAAATCGAAGAGGGCGAAGCTGAAGATACAGCTCATTGGGGAAATGAGGTTTACCAGGTCCGATTTCCAGGCAAGACTCCTACCGATGGTGTCTTTAAACCACCCTTTGGATGGAAGTACAACTTCTTTCTTCACGAGGCAGTCGAGGAAGTTCCGGAATATGTTGTACCATGGGAGGCTTTCCGTGCGATTGCGGAAGATTACAACCTCGAATTGCAGTATCAAAAGCCGTTCAATCAAATATGGGACACCGAAAAGGACGATGATGTCTTAGGTCCTCTTAGTGAGCGTATGAATGTCAGGGAAAGAGGCCATGGAAAGCTTCTTGTTAGTGACGAGGAAATGGAAGCTGCTAGTTTCTATGTGGGCTTTTGTTTCTACAAGGTTTAAGCTCCTGTACCTCGAAGGTTTCAGGTCTTGCGTAGATAATACAGATGCATCAGCGTGGAGTCGGTTGAACACCCCTTGGGTCGAAAGCATTGGGGTTTGGAGCATCATTGGGATTTCGTGGGGACTTGTTTTATTCATTTGGTTGTGCCCATGTGCATGGGATTTGGAACGTAAAAACATTCAAATATGGGACTGGGCCGATAGTAGATATCATGCAATGATTTGCCAATGATAGACACATATTCGATGAATTTTTAAGGGTTCCTTCTTCAAAATATCTGGGGTTGTATCCATGTACCATTCTGGAAAGATAGAAAACATAAAGTCGCCCCCAACATTTCAACATCCTGACTACTGACATGCATGACAGTAGTAGATACTATTCAACACCTTCTTCCACATTGTGTGATGGTACAGAACATAATTGGCCTAAGCTGACACTTCGGACGTTGTTGCTTATTCCGAAAGGGTTTTCATTCGATAGAGAGGAAGACTTGCATAACCTAACGCGAGATGCAGATTTATATCTTGTATTTCGACTTTTCGATATCCAAAATCGAGATGTAAAGCTAGACCGACAGCTAGAAGTGCTTCCAATATCTAACCTTATCACAACATTTATCAGATATTCCCAACAAGCAGCAGATGTGGAGCACGGATAGATCAATTATCATTCATTATCATTCATACTTATCAAAGCTCTTATCAGGGTCTCTTTTGAAACTCAACCTATTTTTTTCAAACCCGTGTTTTCTTCAACACTTGTCGGTATTGCATTCTCTCAAGTCCTCAAAGTCGTTCACTCTTCTTACCTGCCCCTTCATTACTGATCGCTTCTTTCCGATCGGGTGATAATATACCAATCTTTACCATCAGCTAAAGAAAGCCACGCCGTTTTAACATATTACCACTATATCGCCTTCTATATCTGGACGACATAGCCTATTGTTGACTTCGATTATCTCGCCCCCGTTCAGTGTTACTTTGGAAGTTTGAGTTCCCCAATTGGCTACACTTGCTTCAAAGATCTTATACGAATAAGAATAATACCTAACCTACACTACACTACACTACACAACACAATGGCTTCTTTCAACGCGTCATTGAGTACTGGTGCGAGGAGATGTATCGGCAGTAGACAATATATATCTACACGCACATCTCAACGACAGTATGGGACACATACATCTCGATTGTCAAGATCCATTGCTGCTGCAGGTACGTTGTTTGTATATTTTCATTGAGCCCTCTTCGTCGTTCACATACATTTCTTTTCGAGTCAGAGAAAAAAAGTTTCAGGACAGGGATGATTCCGAAAATCGGCTTTGATATAATATTGGAGCTCTGACTTATCCTTACCCGGACAGCGTCATCTCCATCGTCCCTTCCTCCGGGATGATGTGGGATGACTTTATCCAACCATACAGAAATTGTGGGGGCAATTGTCGTCCGTACCCCATTTTCCCCTCCCTACCTTGATATTATCTGGAGGGAGGGAGAAGAGGGAGAGGAAGGGGAAGGGGAAGGGGAAGGGGGTGAATAGATACCGTCCGACTATTATCATTGATCATGCGATGATTTTGATCTGATATACTACGCCTCATTACACAACACTTTGTCTATTCCTGTTCTTTTCTTTCTACATATTGATCTTTTTTCTTCGCGATTTGTTGATTCCGTTGCACGATTAATTCATTGACTCGAAAGAGCTTGTACAAGTGAATGTACATAAAATAACCCAGTTCTCTAATCATCATCTACCTCATAATAGATTCTCTCCATTCCCGCTCACTACTACAATCTCGATCTAGAGCCATGTCCACCACTACCACTCTCCGCAGTCTGAACATCAACAACATCAACCCACACGTCAAAGAAGCCAAGTATGCTGTACGTGGAGCCCTCGCTGTTAAATCAGAAGAATACAGAGCCAAGCTCGCAAAGGGCGATAAGGATCTCCCATTCGATACAGTCATAAGTGCCAATATTGGAAATCCGCAACAACTGGATCAAAAACCTATTACTTTCTTCAGACAAGTCTTGAGTTTACTTGAATACCCACCGTTATTGGAAAAGGAAGATGTATTGTTAAATGAGTTGGGCTACAAGAAGGATGTCATAGAGAGAGCGAGGTGGTTATTGAAGGAAGTTGGAAGCGTGGGTGCCTATAGTGCCAGTGCGGGTGCGACGGGAATCAAAGATAGTGTGGCTAGATTTATTGAGAGTATGTTCTCTACTGTTTTATGGTATTCGCATGGCTGGCATGGCTAACCTCTTTCCAGATCGAGATGGATTCCCCGCAGATCCAAAGGATATCTACCTCTCCGCCGGTGCCTCCGCTGGAGTGAATACCCTCCTCCACATAATCTGTGCCGGTCCCAATACAGGTGTTCTAGTACCCATCCCACAATATCCTTTATATACCGCCTCCCTCTCCGTCCTCAATGCAAAATGCGTCCCCTACTACCTCGACGAAGCTCGCAACTGGGGTACAGACCTCCAGGCCATAAAAGATGCATATGCCGCCGCTGTCGAAGAAGGAACTGATGTCCGCGCCATCGTCATCATCAACCCCGGTAACCCAACTGGTGCAAGTCTTCCACTCCAAGATATCGAAGCAGTCATCAAATTCGCCGCCGAGAAAAAATTGGTTGTGATGGCAGATGAAGTATACCAAACCAATGTTTTCAAAGGAAAGTTCCACTCTTTCAAACAAGTTCTCCGCGATCTCCAATCCAAAACTCCAGAGAAATACGACAATGTTGAACTCGCTTCTCTGCATAGTATTTCGAAAGGCATGGTTGGCGAATGCGGACATCGAGGTGGATATTTTGAACTGTGTGGATTTGATCCAGAAGTCGTAGAACAGATATACAAATTCGTCAGTATAAGTTTATGCGCACCAGTTATTGGACAGTGTCTTGTCGAACTCATGGTAAACCCTCCAAAACAAGGCGAACCATCCTACGAACTCTACAAACAAGAATACGATGGCATCTTTTCCGGACTTCAAAAACGCGCAACGGCTCTTTACGAAGCATTCAAGCAAATGGAAGGCGTAGAGTGCCAAGAACCTCAAGGAAGTATGTATTTGTTCCCAACAATCCATGTTCCAGAAAAGGCGGTGGAGGCTGCGAAGAAAGAGGGCATGGGCCCGGATGAATATTACTGTCATAAATTACTTGAGGCCACGGGTGTTTGCGTAGTACCTGGAAGTGGTTTCGGTCAAAGAGAAAACACACTTCACTTCAGGACGACATTTTTGGCGCCGGGTACAGAATGGGTGGGCAGAATCACAAAGTTCCACGAGGGATTTATGAGAGAGTTCAGATAGAGGGTTATTGCTAGAGTGGAGTATGTAGAGCATGAGAGGAGGTGGAGAGTATGGAGTATGTAATACAATTGCAAAGATGGGAAAAGGGAGAACTCACTGCTTTAAATCAATAGATGAATATTCAGCCGTAAAAGAGCTTTTCTTTTGAAGAGAGTCTGAGATTATTGGGGGCAAAACATTGTCAGAGGAAAAAGGAAAGGGGAAGAGGATGAGAATGACAGGGAAAGAGAAGAAACGAAATTATGAAATTAGATATCTCTGGTAAATAAAGATATAAAGATATAAAATATACAACAGCGTGCATCATACAGGGTAGCATAGCAAAATTTATAAGATATTACATCTGATCAAATCTTTATAGAATATATTTCTTATATTCACTTGCCTACATACCCACATACCTCCCTACCGAATAAAATCTACAACACTACATATTCTACTCGTACATACGTTCGCTCATCCATCCATCCACAATTCCACGCCCATACACTTATTCACTACTCACTCACTACTCATCATCATCATCATCATCATCATCATCATCATCATCATCATCATCATCTATCTCTCTATCTGCATATCCGTTTATTCTCCACCTCCCCCTCTTCCTATTCCCAAGACCCGTTTGCTCTAGAAGAGATACCTACCCACTTACCTTCTACTCATTCTCACCGCTACAGTTACAGTTGTGATTCTACCTCCCACAGTGCATATGTAGTATTGCATACAATCGAATCACTCACTCCCTAACCGTAGATATAGATAGGGAGAGGAATACACATTTTCTACTCTATCCACTTGCTATCCACCTGCTGTCCACTTGCTGTCCACTTGCTATCCACTTGCTATCCTGCGTCATCGGTTCACTTCTAGGTACGTATGTATGTACAATCGATCCATCATCCACGCATCCATCAACCAACATTAATCATTCACTCTACTCAAGTATCTTAACTTATTTTCAAAAGAACTCCCATCCAATCTAAGCTTTATTATCCAGGCCCTTGACACCCTCTAGCAAA
This sequence comes from Botrytis fragariae, assembly GCF_013461495.1. Classification (NCBI taxonomy): domain Eukaryota; kingdom Fungi; phylum Ascomycota; class Leotiomycetes; order Helotiales; family Sclerotiniaceae; genus Botrytis; species Botrytis fragariae. The sequence continues at coordinate 173,921 of NW_023501003.1, forward strand.
CCATCTGCCCAAGCGGGCGTTGCGACTCCCGAGCCCTTTGCATTTTTCGTCAAGCCATTTCGAATCTTGAGGACGCTATCTACAATTACTGCGTCGATGCCTTCATTTACTTGTTCCTACATTCTCCGTTAGTATATAAATTCAGGTGATGAGACGCAAGTAACACATACCTGAACCTTCACCGGATCATTATTCAACACCCCATAACTAACACAAACCAAGCCACTATCCTTCACCACCTTAACCAATCTAGGACTATTGCACAAAGGTTCCGCCGCACTAACCACACCTAACAAGTTCCAACGACTAGCAAATCGAATTGCCTCTTGCAAACTACTAGCTCTGATGTCTCCTACTGGACTTGTACCCGCGTCTGTGAGGAAAAGAATTGGAATACTTGGTTGCTTAAACGACAACAATAGACAAATATCTGGATTAAACGAACTGAAGATGACCTTGCGCTTTTGCTTCATGTCGTAAACTTTTGCAAGAACTGTATCACAGAAACTATTGAGTTCCACAGCATAAGTATCCATTTCTTGTTCTTCCGTTTCGTGAAGCATAGGATATTTCATCTCGACATTGAATCCAACATTTTGGGGAAGTTCTCGGAACATCTCTTCGAGGGTTGTGAATGGTGCTTGAATAAAGTTTCCACGGGTATTGCCTTTGTATCCCTTTTCTTTGAAATCACGAGTGTGTTTCATTCTTTCTGCCATATCATTTTCGAACTCTCCTTGGCCTAGTGATAACGATCTTTGACGATCCATACCTCTTTTGATGGCATGAACTCGTGGGGAATCTTTTGGAGGAGATGGAGGACGGGTTGAGCGAGATGTAGTCTCATTTACATGAAGAAATTGCTCCAATGTTAAAGTATGAACTGGTGCATCAATACCAGTTTCGGAAACAAGGAAGTCATGGTAGATGACTGGAACGTGATCCTTTGTAAGCTGAACATCAAATTCGACATAGTTGGCTCCCAGATTAGCAGCTGCAATGAAAGACTGTAGAGTATTTTCACCGAGTTGGAGTGACTTATTTGCAGAAGTATTCTTGCCAAGACCTCTATGGCCAATGACCATTGTTGAAGATAACTCCTTCCAATATGTCTGTTGCGCGGTGATTCCCATTTCTGGATGAGAAAATGGCGTAATGACAAGGAAGTTAAAGTTCACAGTTCCGATATCCTCCAAAGTGTCTTTGGAAATTATCGGTACAGTGACATCTCCTTGGAGATTCATGCGCTTCAATCCAATCGTTGGCCTAATACTAGACAGAATTGCCATTCCTCTTCCAATCTTATGCTTTTCGCTACCAGCATATGTTGGTACAATGTCGAAGTACAACTTAACATTGGAGGCGTCGAGAGTTGTGAATACAATAGGATCGGTAGAAATATTATCATGAATAGGAAGATCAATGATCGTAGGTTCGCCTGTGGCCCCTTTTGCCGAAACTACAATTGAGAGAGCAGTGTCGAGTTGAGTAGAATGAGCTTCCGAAATAGGAATGTTCTCCAACTTCACTGCAGGAATATTCTTTCTCATATCCATTGAACCCAGGCTGACAAGAACCATACTTTCATTTGTAAGATATCGATGTCCAAAAGTCTTGACGGGCTCAGTGACTCGAGGAGAGTTTGTGCTCTGTGATCGGAATGTTTCGATTGAAGAATGATTGGGTGGGGATGAACTGCCACTGCCTGCAGACTTTTCACTCCCAGAATTACCTTTCTCCAATTCAACCTCTGCTAATCTCTCTGCAATATCCATATGACCCCGTAAAGCTGCATGCTCCCTAGCTGTCCATCCTCCAGCATCAGCTTTAGATAAGTCGGCGCCAGCGGATATCAATAGCTCCACAATACCAAGGTGGCCATCAACACAAGCAACATGTAATGGTGTCCATGAGTAGACCTTCTCAGTAAGTTCAAAATCGGCTTTTTGATCTACTGTTCCTTGGATAAGAATGTCTGCACACTCCTCATGACCGGTTCGTGCTGCGATATGCAAGGCAGTCTCATCATTCGAGTTTGCATCTTTCCAATTGATATCAACCCCGGCATCGACAAGTAATCTAACAATCTTTTTGAAGTTAGATTTTGTAGCCAAAGCAAGAACTGCACTTGACTTTGCAATATCACGTCTCATGGCAGCTTTTTTGTCACTGGTACCCTCCCAATTTTCACCATCAAGAAGAGCTTTGGTTGTCAAAGCATGGCCACCAATCACACTAAGATGAAGGGGTGCCAAACCATCATTATCTTGCCATTCCGGTGCATCGATTCCGTTTTCGACATTGAATTGGCCCCAAGTTTGCATGTACTTCATAACCAATTGACAAATGACAACAAAGCCAAATTCAGCAGCATAATGTAGCGGAAGACGGCCGTAAGAATCTTTGCCACTTAATGCTGATCTTTGATGGGGTTCCAAGTTACTTAACACAAAAGACAGGAGTTTGACGGACTCGTCTTCTAAACTCAGGAGTGTTGATTCTTGAAGTTTCTTTGAATTTGGCCCTGAACTAGGTGAGAGGGCCGGCGTGATAAATCTGACGCGATCCGTGTCTATGAATGAGAGACTTTCAGGTTCCTTCTCTTGTGACTTTGCGGCAATTTTTGAACGACTGATGGAAATGACAAGACGATGGATACAATTGCGCGCGTTGATATCATCTGGTTCATCTAAAGAGTTTACCATCTTCAAAAAATAAAGAATTGCGTTCTTGGACTTGCAAGATATGGATCGTTGCAATAAGTTCAAAAACAGTTTTTGCATCGATCGATCACCGGCGTCAAAACCAGCCTCTGCAATGGCTTCCTTCAGAGTTGGAACATCATCAGTTCTAATTGCTTGATCGACCGTATCAACCAATCCGCTGGGTAAATTGAGAATTGTTCTCGACGACACTCTCTTGATTGAGTGAGCGGAATGAACCGAAAGTGCGTCATCGTTGATATTCTTCTCTCCCAAAACGGCAATCCAATCATTTGTCGTTTTCATAGCTTTGGATAAAGCAAAGTTTGCTGCAAAAGGCTTCAAATCGACCTTCGAAGCCATGTACCTTGCTTGGGTACAAACATTTGCGACCTTCTTATCCAACTTCTTGGTGATCTTGAGGAAACCTTTACGGTTTACCTCACCAAACCATTGCAACTTTCTCAGTTGAGATCTGAGCTCAAGAAGAGCGCCCAATAACTCTTCGACTTCATTGCGATCTAGCCCTTGTGTGGTATAAACTTTTGCATCGCTATATCGTTGTTGGAGGAGATTTAGTCTGCGGGAAGCATCATAGAATTTCTTGTTATAAAACGCGTCAACATCCTCGAGGTTTCGGTCGAGCGAGAAAAAGAATTCTAGGATCGAAATCAGTTAAGAAATGTAAAATATGTTGCGAATGACGTAATAGACCTACCTGCTAAATCAACACTTTTTCCATCCTTCGCGGCGTTCGCAGCAGCTTTGATAAGCTTCTTCAAGCCCTTATAGTTGATGTATGAAGATGACCATTCCGGGACCTGAGAAGCAGGTAGACTAGAAGCATATGAGTACTGAATAACTTCATATCAAGAGGAGGAAAGACTTACGTGCGTCCAAACTTCATGGTGGGAGAGTTCGAATTGTACAGAATATGTATGTAGCTCTGTGTAGATTTGCGCAAGAGTTGTAGCACAAGCAGAAATAAAGGTAATGATTTAAGAAATCAAACCACCTGGGTTATCTCATAGAAATTGAAATGCAGCTCCGTTGATCAAACAATAGTTGCTCTATGTGATCCATTCAGTCGCTTTCTCGATTCCTTTATGAATATCCGGCGGACGAGGATCCGTAATAGAATTTAGCCGTAATGATGACCAAAATTGAGGGATCTTCTGAGTCGGTTCTCCTTTTCCGTAGCAATCAATTTCTTCGATTGTAAAAATATTCACTGTGGTTAAGATTCAATGAATATATCCACGTTTTGTGAAATAGTTTCGGATTCGTCAGAATTCTGCCTTTTGATAGCGGGGCGGTGTGGATAGCTTGAGTGGCGTTATCAAAAACGGTGTGTATGAATAAGCTCGGATATCAATAGACTACCAGAAGTCTCTCCCCCTTTGTTAATCTTTAATGAGCACCTGGACAAAAGGTCTGGTGTTCTTTTCCTCCTCGGACTCGAGTAAAGAAAAGGGGGTTCACACGAATAAATTTTAGAAAAGAGAACAATTCAATCATTCATTCAAGCCCTCAAGGGTTTTCTTTCATGTTTTAAATATTTCACGTACGCCAGGATGCTCACGGCACATTAGTCCCACCTACGCATGCAGACTTCAATGAAAACCATCATTGGTTTATCGACCGGACTTTTAATTGATATACGGTAAGGTACTTTTCCCCATAATCCAGGACAACGCCAAGGTAGCCAAGGGCTTGACCCTGCAGCAGACCATATAGAGGATTACAATGCTTTCTTTCCCTTTCCCGGTTGTGCATATGCATTTCTCTTCCTTTGGTGGCTTTCTGGGGCTGGATATGTTGTAGAACGGGGACATCAAGACCATATGATTTATATCGAGATATGTGTTGGCTACCGGGCTTACCGAAATCGTTACGCGTTGTTTACTAATCCGGAATGCATGAAGTTATATTCAATTCAAGATTAAATCCTGGTATAAATCATTGAAAGTTTTTTAAAGAGACTTCCTCAAAAACTGGAGAAGGGGGGTACTTGACTCGAATATCATTGTCACCTTTTTATTCCGTGTACACCGCATCTATTTATAAACGCCACATGACAGCGGAAAGGTAGATCAAGGGACCAAAGTTGGTGGATCTAACAGATCTTTGTAAAACTTCTACTCATTAATCATTTACCAGTCCCATGGAATTGGTCGTGAAGATCCGGTCGAGAAAAACACTTAACGGCTTGTGATCAACGCATAGACCGAATAAGATTCGAAAATGTCCAATTTGGAGTAAAACCCATTCTAGGGGTCTTACCCCGGACTATTTGAGAATGATAATGAAACATTCAAGACTCACACCGACTAATTGTGTAGTACTGGCATAGGTTAGCTATGTCGGTCTCTTTTTCAATGCATGATCTGATATAGACCCGAGTGGTCTACTGCACATATTAAACACGATATACCGAGAAGTCGCCACATAATGCTCGACATCTGTAACGCATTGCATCAACATCACATAAAACGGCAATGCACATTGTACCTCAAGCAATGATTGCTGTAAGACTGCGATTTGCGAGCGATGAAAGCAAGTGGGGTATCTTATCATGTGGAACTTTTGTAACAACAAATTAATGCCAACCACCTCTTCCTCTGCCCCTACCACCCCCTCTACCACCCCCTCTACCACCCCCTCGATGTCCACGTCCTCCTCCAAACCCTCTTCCGCCACCTCTTCCACCTCGACCTCTTCCCCCTCCTCTACCGCCAAATCCTCCATCTCTTCGTTCTTCCGCCGGCAGAGGTCCATTTTGCATTCTGATCTGCTTTTCCTCATCGGAAGCGTAGAATTTATTTTCTATTCCGAGGAGATCGCAATATTCTTGCATTTGAGGGTTATTGTATTCTACCGGGCCTTCGTTCACAATTTCTGGCATGCCCTCAAAGAAAGGTGGTGCTGTGATTACGAAGTTCGCAGGAATCTCTAGTTTATTTTGCTGAACAATGTGCTCATCGACCCATGCTTGCTCTTTTTCAATCAGAGTTCTATAATGATCCTCTCCCTTATCCTCGGGAAACTTGCTTGCTTTATCCCCTAGAATTAGGCCCGTGTTAAATGCTCGTGTAATAGCTAACCATTCCGGATCATATTCAAACTTTGGTTTAGCTCGTAGAGAAGATGTCGAGGCTTTTTCCGAGCTGTCGTAAGGCTGTACCTCTAGCAGCTGTAGAAATTTACGACCTGGTAAACACTTATCTAGAGCAAGAAAGCGGACTGCTTTGTTTGTGATTTTGGGTGGTGTTGGCTGTCCTGGCTGTACCCTAGGCTCTCGATGAGCCGAGGGTGCTGGTTTTGAGAAAGCAGCTGGTAATTGAGCTCGGATATCAGATGGAACTGATGACGGGATAGATTCTTCTGTGACGGCTGGGGTTTGCTTGCTTTCAGTATCATCCGTTGTGGTATCAACATGCTTTGGTGCGTCCGTAGCTGGTGGGCTATCATCATCATCCATATCAAGGTCAATCTCATCATCGTTATGTGGTACTATAGGCTGTTGCTTTACAGTTGTATCGTTGATTTTGAACGGGGGTGCAGCTTCGGTGATTTTGACTTCTTCCTTCGGTTTCTCCACGGCGTTTGAATTTTGAATAGCCTCGTAAGTCTTCACCGCAGAAAATTTACAGTGTAAATGCGCGGCAAACCAATAAGGTGGCCTTAGACGATCCATAACATAACTCGCGGCCAGATTCCCCAGCGATCCGTCATTCGATTCTCTCTCAAAATCTGGTTTCATATTCCACAACCTCTTCATATCTCCATGCTTCTCAACAGCCCTCGGCCAATCATGACTGATCCCAATATCAACCTGCGTTCCTACTTGTAGTAGCTTTCTGATGTCATATTCGCGAACATGGTATATCGACTTGATATCATCCTGGTTGTATGGCAATCGTTCATAATGACTTTTGTTGTAATTGTAACCCTTCCAAATTCCACTCATACCAGCGATTCGTACCCCCCCTAGTCGTACCACATTTGCAGCTCCCATATAGTAGATGTTCGGCGCAACCCATCCTCCATAATAGAGCTCCCATAAATGACTGCTAGCTTCGTGATTGCCGCCAACGAAAATGGTGAGGTATGGAGCTTTCTTGATTCCGCTATAATATGCGTGAAAATCGCCGATTTCTCGATATTTGACTGGGCATGACATTACTGTAAGATCATTTGCGTTTCTTACTGCCTGGAATAGTCAGCAAGAGAATTCGTTCGAGAATAATAAGGGATTTTGACGTACCTGGAAGTCCCCTCCAATTATGAGAAGATCAACGCCATCCCAACTTCGAGCTTCGCAAGCTTTCTCTATTGAAGAATATATTGCATTGAGAGTGCCATGGCCCTATTAGAAGATTCAGCAGAATGGCAAAGTAGATTGATCAAAATGCCTTAGAACTTACGCATCCCTCTACAGCAACGCGCAAACCATTTACTTCTTGAATCGAGGTAGCCATTTTGGGCAGTCCCTTAGATGACTTCTTGCTGGAATAATTACGAGTAATTATGTAGCTGTAGCTTCTCCCATTACGTAGACAAGACGATTTTTGTAAGCGCACAATGTTTCGCAGATGGTTACTGTTGAGAAATAATTTCATTCCATGTTCATCAGTTCGCTTGCTTGCTTTGGTCTAAGGTTATCTCTCAAGCGCAAACCGAAAATCATAATTTATCATAATTTCTCTTCGTGCAACGCGTCACAACTTCAAACCCCCGACTCTCCATAACACCTCATAAAAACTATGGCAGATTTAGAATTAGCGGCGCGTCTGCAATATTTGAATGAGGCGGCACATTTCCTGGCAACATCGGCACCTACGACATCAAGATATCTAGGGTCGCAACGCAATTCTCTAATGTTTGATCACGAAATCGAACAACCAGATTTGTCAAAACGAGGATCATGCAGTGCTTGCGGGACCATTATGATATTGGGATCCGAAGGCAAATTGAAAGTCAAATCGCAAAGCATTAAAAAGAAGCCAGTTCGAAAAGGAGCAAAAGGCGCCTCTAGTGTGGAAAAGGCGATGGTATACACATGTGGTTCTTGCACCAAGATTACCAGACATCGTTTGGCTCCAGCTCCTGTGGCATCTAGGTCTAAGAATGGTACAGTTCAGCATGGAGCTGTCTCTAAATCCAACCCCTTAGCAGCACAGAACTTGACAACTGCAAATACCATGGGTACACCTTCTACGAATGCAAGTAGCAAGAAAAGGGCCAAGAATCGCAAGCTCGGTGGGCTTGGAGCATTGTTAGCAAAGCAAAAAGCATCACAGACAAGCTCATCTGGGTTCGGTCTTGATTTGATGGATTTGATGAAGAAGAGTTGAACATTCCAAGGTGTCTCTTATTTTTCTTGAAATTGTGATCAAGATTCAATATGCATCAGAATGGGCGCAGACATCGTCACTGTGGGATATCCGTACTGTATACCCAGCGCCATGGTACTGTCACCATGGACATTTCCATCTTTGGAGCCAGATACTCATCGCAGTATTGAGTCTTGGTCATACAAACATGATTCGAATATATGCGGCATTGTGTGTATACTTACCCCGAGAACTTTTAAGCTCTATCCGTCAGAGCAAATTTTTGGATTGACCACATGCTACGACAATGTGTGGCTCCCTATGATGGACGTCAAGTTCTTAGTTCAGTCGCAAGGATCCTATACATCAACAAGACGACGAGAAAACTCGAAATACAAACTCCCCATCACCATATAATGAATTTTCTTGGACCCCTTCATCAATGACAAACCAGACCTTCCACTGCTTTCTCGGGCTTTCAGCCTGACGCCTGATGAGGTAACGCGCCCCGCTAAATTTTTACAACCGGGGTAGAATCTTATCAGACAAATCGAAAAATATAATTTCTCGACCCCTCATAAACAATTGCCCCTCCAACTTTTTACAATCATTCTTGTGCGTCATATTAAATTTACACAAAATTAATCAACAACAAAAATTCAGATATTATGGCCGATACAAACCAAACCGAAACAAAGCCAGACGGTGCTGTCTTCGACGATTATTTTGAAAACTTGGGTAAAAAGGCACAAAATCTTTCAGCCAACGACCAAAAAGATGGTGTCGCAACCAACAGCACATTGGAGTCAGATGAAGAACAGAGAGTAGTGGATGAAATCGAGTCATTGTGTATGAACTGCCATGAAAATGTACGTTCTACAGCTATCTCCATCAATAATATCTACTAATTCTTCACTCTTAGGGAATCACCCGATTACTCCTCACACGAATTCCTTACTTCCGCGAAATTATCCTCATGTCCTTTTTCTGTCCTCATTGCAACTTCAAAAATTCCGAGATCCAATCTGCTGGAGAGATTCAACAGAAAGGATCAAGATTTGAATTGCGCCTCACCACTCTCGAAGACTTCGCCCGACAAGTAGTAAAATCTGATACTTGTACTGTAAAATTCATTGAGTTGGATCTTGAAGTCCCAGAAGGACGAGGTCAGTTGACCAATGTGGAAGGACTTTTGAGCATGATTCTTGATGATCTTGCTCTCAAACAACCAGAAAGAAAGGAGCAAATTCCAGAAGTTTACGAAAAGATCGAAGATGTTATTACCAGAGGCCGAAAGATGCTCGCAGGCGAGGCCTTCCCTTTCAGATTGTCTCTTGATGATCCAGCAGGAAATTCATGGATTGAACCAGACCAAAAGGATGGTGTAGGAAAGCTCGCTAAGGTTCAATATCCAAGAACCCCGGAACAAAATGAAGCTCTTGGTCTCAGTGGTGAACAAGCTACTGAAGCCACAACTGGAGGACAACCTACCGCCGCAAGTTTTGAGGACGATGATATTATCCCCAACGAAGTTTATTCTTTCCCCGCTACCTGTCCTGGATGCACGAGGCATTGTGTCACACACATGAAGATGGTTGAAATCCCACATTTCAAACAAGTCGTCATTATGAGTACTGTATGTGAACATTGCGGATATCGTTCGAATGAGGTCAAGACTGGAGGTGAAGTCCCAGAGAAGGGTAAATGCATTACTCTTAAGGTAGAGAGTCCCGTAGATCTAGCCAGAGATATCCTCAAGTCAGAGTCATGCGCATTGGAATGCCCTGAACTCAAACTATCAGTCAACCCTGGAACTCTAGGAGGAAGATTCACTACCGTTGAAGGTTTGCTTACACAAGTACGAGACGATTTACATCAACAAATCTTCGATGTTGGTGATGCTGGAGAAGGTGGAGATGGCATGGAATCAGAATCTAAGAAGAACTGGAAGATATTCTTTGATGGTATTGACGAGGCCATCAAGGGCGAAAGGAAGTTCACCATTATCCTCAGAGATCCGCTGGCTAGTAGTTACGTACAGAATTTGTATCTGCCGGATGACGATCCATCGATCACGACTGAGGAATATGAGAGGACAGCGGAGGAGGAGGAAGATCTAGGTCTCTCTGACATGAAGACCGAAGGCTATGTAGATGAAGTTGGAGACGAGAAGAGGAGAGTGGAGGCTGAGAAAGCTGCGACGGAGGAGAAAAAGGAGTAAACATCTTAAGATGCTTATTCAAAACAGAAAACGTCTGATTTTTAGAATAATGATATCCACCAACCACAAAGCCTGGCTTACACTACATTTCTGTTTTCTCACCTGCGCGTATGGCGAGTGCCCTGAAATTTCACAAATTTGCATGCTTATGGCGGTTGGTATTTTGATGCCATATTTATTATACCTATGCACTTTGAGACGAGTGCGTAACACGATTCTGTATCAAGGTCTATTCCACTCTCTGAGCCCAACTTGATTGATAGCCGCAGCTACTGCAGTAGCGCAATTAAAGATAGCATTTTGCCCTGGGGGCCCGCTTAAATCAGGTCTACCAATCAAGAAGCAGTGGAATGTCACTAGTACCGGCGAACGCTTGGGCCAAGTCTAGACGAAATCCCCTACAAAGTCTGAGATATCTTCCTACGTATACCTATTTTGCAATTCCTCCTACCACTTGATAGAATAGCTCTTTTCATATGAATCTTTCTTTATATACTCGAAAATTTCTACGGAAAACGATATTTGGAAGATCAACACTTCAAATGAGTCTCCTTACTCCTATCTCCCGGGAGTTTCGAACGTTAGCGCAATGTCCGCAACTTGCCATTGCTGAAGCAGAGGATGATATCGATATCAGAACTAAATATCGACCTTTCTTACTGGATCCTGAAACGGAAGCTACAGACTGGATCTCCCAGTTGGAGTTACACTCTGTAGTTACCCAAGTGGAAGAAAACTTAGCAAAGACTAGCTCTAGACTAAAAGTCTTAGTTCTCTATGGGAGTTTACGGCAACGGTATGCTTTCATTTGCTATGTTTGATGTACAAAACATTTCTAACGAGAAATCAAGATCCTATTCAAAGTTAATGGCTTTCGAGGCTTCCCGAATTCTCCACCGTCTCGGCTGCGATGTTCGAGTGTTCAACCCAAAAGATCTTCCCATTCGCGACTCAGTCGATGCCTCTCATCCCTCAGTCCAAGAACTCCGAGAGCTATCCCTCTGGTCAGATGGCCACATCTGGTGTTCCCCCGAACAACATGGAAATTTAACTGCTGTTTTCAAGAACCAAATTGACTGGATCCCACTTGCCACTGGCTCAGTTCGTCCAACTCAAGGTCGCACGTTATCAGTGATCCAAGTTAATGGCGGCTCCCAAAGTTTTAACGCGGTTAACAGTCTTAGGATTCTGGGAAGATGGATGAGAATGTTTACATGTCCTAATCAGAGTAGTTTGCCGATGGCGTGGAAACAATTCGAAGACGAGGGGGGCGATGGGAGTGGAAAGGCGAGATTACTGCCAAGTGGGAACAGAGAGAGGTTGGTGGATTGTATGGAGGAGTTCGTAAGGTATACGATTATTATGAAGCCTCACTTTGAGATTTTTGGGGATAGATTTAGTGAGAGAAAGGAGAGAGCAGAGAAGGAGAGGAAGAAAATTGAAATTCCTGTGGATAAGATTTGAGGTTTAGATTTCGCTTCAGTACAGCAATTAGAGAATGAGCTTTGAGTTTCTCGTTGCTTCAATGTTTTTTATCGTCCCACTCTTTCCAAGCCAAGCCCGTTATTCTACGCCAGCTGTCCACTCCTCATATCAATCTTGAATCGCCCTCCCCCCCTTCGTTATTACTCTGTTGTGCTTCTCCCACTTCAAGACCTCTCAATACCTTATGACACGTCATTCTCAACTTTACAATCATCAGAATCCCTATTGCCTCATAAATCTATCTTAACGAATGGTGGGCTCCAAAATGGAGAACCAATAACGAATACACGGATTTGTGAGACGATGAGAAAGTTGGATTTGGGGATAAATCTTGAAGTATTGTCTCAAGATTTCGAGTTCTTGTATAGGTGGCTAATCGATATTAAATTACCAGGATGTACACTTTCAATCAAAATCAAATAATTTTTATATTACTTATGATTTGTTACACTTGGAGAGGATCTTACGAGCATGCGCACCCATTGTTGAACGATACAGCATATATAATATCAAGTTCAAAGAAATCAAATTGAAGTCAATTGCTTAGATGTGACCGTAAACGCTATCTATTATTCAGAAGCTCACAATATTACTTCCAATACATGTGTACAGGCGAAAATTCATTAGCTGTACCAGCCCCCATCGTTGGGAACGCAGGCTCATGCCAATCGGTCGAGAATTCATTTCCGCCGCGTGGAACCGAACGTGATAGTCTATATTCGGACGGGTATCCGCCCGGAGCGGTGGATGCACTGGATTCTGTAGCCGGCGGAAGACTAGGCGGAGGTCTACTTGGACCGGAACGCACGCCAAGAGGATTCTTGGAAAAGCTCAACTGAATTCCGCCTTTGGCACTGTTTGGAAGAGACGTCCCGTTCAAGACCCGGAGACATTTTGTGGCGTAGAAAATATCCTCAAATTCGACGTAACACATTGGACCATTCTGCTTGTTTGTAAGGCACAAGCGCTTGAAGCCTTTCTGCTCAGAGAACATTGTCATCAGTTCGTTCGCGGATGTATCGCTCGGAAGGTTTCCCACAAAGAGAGTATTGCAAGGGGAATTTTGTTCCGCTGGTTTCGCCTGCGGGAGATTATGAGGCTGGTAAGGAATGCGCGGACTTTCTTTTTGCTTGCTGACAGATGGACCAAGATCAGTCAATGCACCATCAGGATGATTTCCGATGGGAGATTGAGGCAAAAGAGTAGTTTGATCATGTGCGCTCAATGAACGATTTGGGAGTTCGCTGCTTGTTCCACTTTGGATAGCGCAACTAGGACTCGAATACGAGTGATGATCTTGTCCACCTAAAGAGCCTGATGGAGACGTGGAACCTCTCACTGGTCCTTGCGATTCATCATATAGACCAGAAGCACCACTTTCCACACATTCCATACAATACCAGTAGCCACCAGGAATATTGTCTAGATCGATACAACGTGTATGATAAGAAGCATTGCATCCAGTGCATGATAAGAGAACATCTTTTTGATCTGATTGATCGCACATTGGACACAGTCTTTCTCCTTCTGGATCTTTCATTGAAGCAAGAACTTGTTTAGCCTTATCTGCTACGCCACTGTCGCCTTCTTTGGAGTAATGAGCAACAAGTCTCTCCATAAGTAGCCTTGGATTGGGCAAAGATAGATCCTTCGCTCCAAGAGTATTGCTGATTTGCTTGAATGTATCTTGTAGAGGGACTACATAAGCTTCGCCAAGCGGATTCGATGCGACTACGTGACCATACACCTCTAACGTTACTTGATCTACGATCAATGATCCACAGTCACCATTAATGACACCTAGACAGATATCGTTAGCTATAATCTCCGCCGAAAGATTCTCAACTCACCGTTCGAGTCAGATAAAATTACGTTCCATGCCTGACAGAGATTTTCACCTGGTTTGCCTCCGATGTAAGATTTGCTGTTGAGCATTATACCCTTTCTTGTTCCGCTCACGCCAGATATCATAAAAACGTTAACTCCACTTGTTTTTGGAGCTGCTGAAATGTTCCGAAAGAACTTAGGATTTGTGGGGTCATCCTCCGAATAGAATGCGTTAGGTCGCTCATAGTATCCATCATCAAACTCAATCAAGGCCCAGTCGAGGTAAGCCGTTGCCTTATCTGTTACGGACGACAAATCTACCTTGTGGCCGTTTATGGATGCACCATGCGGTTCAATCAACCCGAGGTCCATTGTTGCCTTGAAATTGGATCTTACGGATGACACTGACTCAATATCCGAAGCCAATACGTCATTCTCAATGTCTTCATATTTCACATCATCAATCCATGGCCACTCTGATTCACTGTCTTCGGAGTCGTCTTCTTCATGCGAAACTTCCGGTTCGTTTGCAATCGCTTCTTGTTCTTCGTCATTCTGCTCCTTGAACAAATGATCCACAGTCAAGCCGTATAGCTTAGAGTCCACACTAATAAGTAGTCCTAGAGTCGAAGTACAATCACCATACCTTACCAATGATCCACACATTGTGAGGAATGAATGGCTCTTGGCAACCACTTGCTCCATTGTGGATTTTAGTTGAGTGGGCGTAGTTTTTGTTCTCCAGTACACGATTTTTAATCGTATCACAGTAGGATCAGATGCTTCTCGATGGGGCTTGCTAGAGAGAAATCGAAATTTGTCCCTCAAGGAGGTATTTATCGGCCAATATTGTTGACGGATGTGCTTACGAGCTAATAACGGGTTTAGGACCTTGAAAATATCATTGGTGCAGTAGATGATGATCGAGACAACTGCTTCCAATTGAGTGCTTCCACATAGACGTAGCTCATAGTTAATACTCCTAGTTTTCTCTTTCAGAAAATTGTTGCCATCAACAGTCCGCTTGAAAAGTTCGACGAGGTGTGTATATCGCTTTTCGAATTCCGGCTCGATTGCTGCACGGGGATAGATATTTTGATTTGTATAAGGCACCCTAAATGGGTCGGCATAATCAATAGTTGATATCTGGGGGTGTTGGACAGTCAAATTTGTTGTGTTAGTGTGAATAGGATTCTGCGAGGTACTCGAGCTGTTTTCCGGGGAGAAGTTGCTCTGCACAATAGAAGGTGCATTAACACCCCGAGAAGGGTTTTGTGAGGCACCTGGGCGATTTTCTGATACGAGGCTCTGCACGATGAGATGATTATGGGATCTAGTGATAGCCCCAGTATGATTTTGCGAGGCGCTCTGGAGACCTCGTGGTGGGGAGCAACGATGGCCTTCTCTTGCTTCATCACCCTCGGATTGGCGATGTGCTGTAGGTGCGTCTGGTATAGAGGTTTGTGGCTCAATGTATCTTGGTTTATTAGCATTGGGGTCGGTGAATGGTTCTTGCCACATGCTGTTCGCCCCCGTTGGGCCGCGCTCAACAAGAGTCTCAAAAGGCATCTTGTCAATAGAGTCAAAGTATATGGAATATCTACTTCGACACGATATGGCTATAGTAGCAGCGAAAGAACTGTTTAAAGATGAAGTAACTTTGGGGAGCGAGGAAAATTCAATTTGCGAGGTTAAAATGAGGCAGTGTTGAGCGGTAAGCTGAGCAATATCCTGCCGCATTGTGGCTTGGGCTGTGCCAAAGAACCCTCCAATCAATACAGTAAAACCAATAAACCAGGGTTACTTATATGTCATCAGCTCTCTCTTGCCATTGTCAGATTATATTTTCCAAGCTTTCTTTTCGAACTACATTCTTTCATCTCAAAAATTACACAGTCCAAAATGCAAACCGCCACACCGTCTGAGAAAAGTTTGATTGCGAAAGATCTTTTCAGTGCTGAAGAAAAGCTCCAATCATTCAGCACATACTTTCAGCTCTATGACTCTTTGACGAGCCCTCAATATGTAATGGTGCAGATAGACCCCCCTGCCCTGAATACCCATGCCGATATTCGAAGCTTGGCTCTCAAATTAAGGGAAGACCCTGAAAACACCCGCGAAGAGTTCCAGAAAAAGGCCTTTCCCCAAACTTCGAAAAATGCAGAGACTGTGAAAGACCAACAGCGTGCCATCAATGTCGCCGTGCAAATCATGTTGATGATTGATTGTTCAGATAAGGATCGCCATCATCAAGGCTACGAGATCGGCGGTTTCCGACCCGTCAGCTGGAATAAGTTGGAGAAATTCACCGACTTTGTCAAAAAGGTCTTTCCTATGGATTTTCACGATCCGGAGAAAGTTCGAGTGGCATTGAGGGAGAAGAATGAGTTGAAATGCTGGAATCTAAAGAAGCGTGCACATGTCAAATTCATCCCGACAGACAACTTAGCAGAGCACCTTCTACATGACCCCCAAGACAATGTTGTCCGACTCTTCCGCCAAACGGCATTTTTAAAAGCTCATCTCCAACTCTCTGCCGGACAACCCCCGGACCTCGGAATCGCTGACAGTCTTAAATTGTGAGACTTCAACAATCTTGAAAGACCTTCCTCGATTAGCTTATTCTAACTTGTGTTTCTAGAGGGACATTACCACCACAACTGCTCCAAGAGACATTGCATTCCTTGCAATACATAATATTCCCCCTAGTCGATAAAAAGTCGTCCGAATTTTTGGGGAAATTCATCAGAGACAAGGAATCGAGTTTCGACCCAGATTGCAGCAACTGTGACACAAACAGTATACAGCCACTGGAAGACTTCGAATATCATTACTGGGGCGATAGGCTTGCCAAGTTGAATCATCTTGTGACACACCCAAGACCGAGTCATCGTATTGGTCGGTGGATACAACGAAATGCTTCGGAGAGAAATGCCATGTTTGTGGCGATCTTGTCACTTGTTCTATCGGCATTGTTTGGATTCTTAAGCGTTATCCTTGGAATATTTCAAGCATGGGTGGCATATATGTCTTGGAAAGCACAGGTCAATGCTCCGCAAGCTCCGTAATACGTTGACGTTAGATGTGTAGGAGGACCTGTGAATTAATGAGAATTGCCTCCAAGGCAACAAGACTTCGACATGTGTCTTCGAAAAAGAATCGATTTGACAGTCTCTTGAAATTGGTGGTGGATGAGAGCGAGCGTAATGGGGGACTCAGTGGAGCAAAGGGGGGTGATGGTTCAGAGGGCGCTGGGGTAATGATGATCGATATTCATGGCAAAATGATGGAGACGTTGAGTTGGGATAAATGAAATCAAGAACCATATTGTTTGAAACAAAATTAAATGCTAGAATCTTTCAACTCAGGATCATACCTTGTCGTATCTAACAATCCGCCAATACCCATCTCGCTACCCCTTTTCCAGGCCCTCTGCCCCACATCTACTTTGCCGGAGAAGCTCACTTGTAAATCGTGAAACTATATATGCTCTAGCGAACCATCTAAGCAAGAACACATAGGTAGAATCAACAGTCTACAATAATTACCCAAATCGAAATCAGGTAGCACGGAAGTGAGACGAGCGCTTTACACCCCTAAAATGAATAGCTTACTCTAGTCCGAAAGGCTCGATGAAAAGAGACCCGATGAGAACTGGCTTTAGGAGTCGATGCAAACTTTAGGTGGAAAATAGATATATGGACAAACTCACATGCGACTCTGATATATGCCCTCGTCCGGGTACTGTGTTTGGATAATACACAGCTTTGTGTTATGACTGACAAATGCACCACATGCATTTTCACTCGCCTGTTATCAACTCTTTCGCGTTCATGATGACTTGAACCATGAGCTCGCATCGCCGATTCGGGGTTATGTTTTGGGCTGGATTAGTCTCTAGAGGGTAGATGGGAAATAAATTAACGTTGTTATATGAATGTTCGTGAACTTTCGAGCTTTCCAAGTCTTGACTTAAACATTCGGTATTCTATGGTTCTGGTCCTCAATTAACCTCCAATGAGTCTCAGTTATGGAGTTAGTAGGTATTATATCGGTCAATCAATGGTCTGGTGGTTAATATATGTCAAGGTTTTAATGTAGCGATTCATGGCTTAGATCATGGAGCCAAAGTGTTTGTACTTGAACAATATTAAACGAAAAGCTTCACCCCTAGCATTAGGCCTTAGGGAAGAGGTGGCTGAGAGAAGATAATTGCTTCGGTCAAGTCCTGCAGATTTAAAGGGTATATACATGAGTTGAAACGTTCCCCTTCCCGACTACAACCTAACCATCGGTCGATTCTGTGAAACCCGTAACTCAAAATCCAAAGCCATACATAACCTCAAATCTAAGATGTCTGACCCATGATCCATAACCCGCGACCCCTAACACCATAAAATCACTCTACTATAGTTAGCCCGCTTGCACGGTTCTGCTATCATCCTTATCATCATCACCGTTGCACGTCTTTTGCGCTTTCGCATTCAAATCAGCGCCACTTGCTAATAACAATTGAACTCCAACGTCGAAGCCCTTTTCAATAGCAATATGCAGGGCAGTCCAGCCCATGTCATCATACGCATCAATGCCTTGCTCCCAATCTCTCTTATCGTATTCCCACAAAAGCAATCGTAAAACACCTTGATGCTGATTCATGGTAGCCCAATACAATGCCGATCGTCCCCGTCGGTCTACATCACTGATGCGAGCGCCGTGGGCAAGAAGTAGACTGACTACAGCTTCGTGCCCGTCTATTGACGCATGAATTAAAGCTGTTCGCATGTCGCTATCCTTTTCATTGCAGTCGATATTGTGTGAAATAAGGGTGCGGACGATCGGCTCGTGACCTCGGCGAGCGGCGATGTGTAGCGGACTGAGCCATCCTTTGCTTTGTGCATCAGCTTTGGGTAATACTGAGGTGGGCTGTTCCTTCGTTAAACTCGATTGACTGGAATCGCTGCAATTGTGCGGTATCAATGCTATGCCCGGATGAATATGCGTTTCATGTTCAGAGCCTTTATGCTGTGCATGATTAGAGCGGGTGGGTGAAAAGACACCTCCTAGGGTCCCATAAAAGTTGAAGCAGTCTGAGCTCATAGGGCTAGCCGATGGCGTCCTTGATGTTCTCAGAGAAATGAAGTCCAAATTAGGGTCGAAATTAACTTGATAGTCGGTTATTGGCGGTGTCGAAAATGAGCTCTGGCTGCCTAATATTAAGCTGTCCATGAAATTGATATCGTCTAATTCTTGAACACCATTATTGGGTGTGTCATTTGGGGAGCCGGCCATTGAACTGCCAGATGTTTGTGCAGAAGTGGCCACCCTGGTGAGATAATCGGACGAATTGGTGCCAAGGTCTATGGAATCTTGAAGGTCTGGGACCTCTATCAGATCCATTTCAGTAATCGAATGAGAATCCCTACTGGATACTGACCGATTGCTATCGTTTAGCGCAAATTTCGATGTTTTGCGCGACTCTGTTTTCCTCATTAGACCGCTGCCCACTGACTGTAGGTTGGTAGATAATGGTAATAGTACTCACGACGAAATTTGCGTTGGGCAATGCGATTCTGTGATCTGCGACGATGAACAGGGTCAATCCTCCATTCAATGTCCACCTCGACCATTGTTGCGACGCAGAAGAAAGCCAACTAAATATTCATCCCAGGCCTCAACAGTCTTGACGTTGTGACCTTAGGGAACCTCAGAACCAATATAGTATTTGCTTGCATTGATCGTTATCGGCCTTGCACCACATTTGCTGACGGGCAGGGGTGATCCTAAAGATAGGCATATAAGATATATTACCCTGGAAATCTCGGAGCTGGATGTAAGATGCTATGCCGGGCCATGACACCGGGTACACTATGGCTATTTGCCGTCCACAATTAATCTCCATTCTAATTGGATGACGAACTTATTGGGAAACCAGAAAAGGTTGGTCGGATGGTACGATCTATTTTACGTAGGGTAGGGGAGTAAATAGCACACAGGCTTGGCGTGATACGGGAAGAAAAAGTGGACCTAGCTAGGTTTAGGCGGATGAAGATTCAAAAGACTAGCTGTTTAGCGATGACACAATATTAAAGCTTCTAGAGATATCTACACCCTTGATTATTTACAACGTATGCGTGTAGTTACTATAAGATAAGATGGAAACTCAAGCAAAAATTAGATCACATGACTGAACATTTGACACTAGTTAGTTCTTGCGGAGGTTGATGGCGTAAAACCCGTTAAAAAGCAATAGAGCTTTCGGTATTTTAATAATATAGTCTAATTATGTTGTTATGATGACTGAAACGTGAAGGTTAATATAGCAAACTCTAGATATCTAGTAAGTGCATTATAAATTATTTTTATCTTTAATGAAATCATTAGAATTATCAAAATTATTAAAATCAATAAAATCATTAATTCTCGGATAATAATGTCTTATCAGCCTCTATATGTACCCTATCGCCGATTTTGTTGCCGCTTTAAATTCAGGATGCACTTGATGAAACCATGCAGGAAAAGACTCTAATTTATTGGAGTAGAAGCGCCAAGTAGAAATTGCTAGGAATACAAAAGTGTCAACAACGTGTACCTGGCTATAGAAGCTTTGACACGAGTTTCTCGCACAGTGCAATAAGTGAACTGGCATTAGTAATGTCAAGTGTCGTTAGTTCGGCCCCAAGCTCAATACGAATCCAATTCCGCAGCTCGACTGCTGCGAGCGAATCCAATCCATATGATATCAGGGGTTTGGCCGTTTCCATCTCGGTTTCCAGCCGTAAGATCTTGGTAAATTGCGTTGCAATCACCTCCACACATACTTTGGCTAGGGCTGCCTTGTCAGCTCCTGATTTGCGTATCATCCGAAATGCTTCTATTGTCTCATCGCCCTGGCTACTTCCGCCATCTTTATTGCCACCTGCCGCACTTTGGAAAAGATACCCAAATCTTCCTTCGTACGAGAGATCTGAATCTTCGGGCAGTGGAAACCCAATACCAGCAATCAGTTGTGTGTTGCTACTTACATTAATCGGTGCTTTCTCATCTTGCTGCAGGATAGAATAGCTCAATATCTTCCGCAATGTATTTTCAGTTACTGGTGTCCACTGTCTCTTGTCAAAACGAGAATCAAAACCCTCCTGCTCGGCCACGTAGCCAACGTCCTCTATGAGGCCGAGATCAACAGAATTTGCCCGAAGACCGAGCGTTTCACGATACTGGGCAAATGCATCCAAAAATGTGTTTCCTGCAGCATAATTGGCCTGCCCCTTGTTTCCAACAATACCGGAGATACTCGAGAGCAAAGTGAAGAAGTCCAGTGGCTCTTTTTGTTCTTGAGAAACATGATGCAGATTCCATGTTCCATTGAATTTGGCGTGAAGAACAGTGTGATAATCATCCAGTGTCATGGTTTCAAATGGTTTATCTCTGAGTATCATAGCCCCTTGAATGATCCCGGCAATTCGTGGTGATGCCTCCTTGAAGACTTTACTCATGAAACTCACGCTCGCAGCGTCACCCTGAGCATCTACAACTTCGCATCCATATGCAAGGCAGTTTTTCACAATCTTCTGTGACGCAACATCGCTAATGCCACTTCTACTACAAGCAATGATACGCTTAGCTCCATGTCGCGCCATATGAATAGCCAGGGAACCACATAAGCCTTTCAAGCCACCAACGATGAGATAGGAAGCATCAGGTCTAAGGTTGAGTTTGCGTGTTGCTGGCCTAATAGGCACCTGAGAATCTATCTCTTTATCGGAGATAACGACTTTCCCTATATGTCGACCGCTACGAATGTAGGCCAGTGCTGCTGGAATGTCGTTAAATCCAAATATAGTAACTGGGTGAATGGGCTTCACATGGCCACCATGAACCAACTCGAAAATCTGATCTAGCAATCTAAATAGAGTGGCACAAAAAATTAGAATCTGATTGACCGAAAATTACATCTTACAGGAATAGGGATAGAGGAAGTTCTGGGCGAGCGCGAGGAGGACATGCCTTGAAATTAATGGATCTACGATGTTTTCTGTGTAAGAAAAGTCCATCGCTCTGTATGAGCAGTTGCGATCGAACGGCTCCATAGATAAAGTGTTACGGTCAACAATGTCTTTCTTTCCAATCTCAACCATAGTTCCACCATCGGCGCAGATTCGCCACGAGGCATCGAGCAATTCTCCAGCGAGGGAGTTGATGATCACATTGACACCGCGACCATTCGTTGCATGCATTATCTGCTTAGCAAACTTTGTGTTACGCGAGGAAAACATACGTGACGGTGGAATGCCGTAGTTTTCGGTGAGAAATTTGCGCTTTTCCTCTGTACCAACTGTAACATAAATCTCGGCCTTCTTGTATTGGGCTAATTGGATGCATGCAATTCCAACACCACCAGATGCCGAATGGATCAGAACAGACTGTCCTTCTCTCAGATTGGCAATGTTGTAGAGAGAGTAGATTGAGCACAAGTACACTGAAGGTATAGTTGCGGCATCCTCAAAGCTCATTGAATCCGGTATGATATGAGCTCGTCCGACGCCCATTTGGAGACGATTTGCATAACTGCCTCCGTTCAAGAAGCAGACGCGGTCTCCAACCTTGAACTCTGTCACACCGGGTCCAAGGCGCTTTACGATACCAGCTCCTTCGTATCCAGTGGTGTACTCGTTCTCTGGAACAATCCCCATTGTCACAGCTACGTCCTTGAAGTTGACACCCACAGCCATCACTTCCACTTCAATGTTTCCTGAATCTACCGGCACCTCTCCAACAGCAGTTTCACACCATGTAAGACTCTGGAAAGTTCCAAGACGCTCGGCTCTCAATTGAACGGCTGCTTCAGTTTCGTGTAAATTCTTGAGTGCAGGCTCTGCGCCTTCAACCTCGGCTCTCTTGAATTCATTCACTTGAAGATCTGGAACAATTCTTTGCACATACAAAGTCCCGTTGCGTTCTACAAACTCTGTCTCAATGACGATCTTCGAGTCTGGATGGTTGATTTCGAGCGAATTGAGAACCGCATCGATGGCATAGTTCGTGGCAGGACCAGCGCTCGACTCCACGTCTAGAACGCTAAGTTTAACGCTAGGATCCTCTCTACGAGCCACGCGGAATAAACCATGAACGAGAGCATTGTTTGGGTCTGTCACCTTGTATTGTGCACCTTTGGTGACCCAGAGCAGTTGGTTACCAGAATTGATAAGCATCTTAAGGCTTTCCCACTGAGTTGCGTTAATTTGGGTTAACACTGGGTTATGAAGTTCATCTAGAATCAACACCACTGTTCCTGTTGCAGCAACATTGTCCGGCGAGTAAGTCGTCTCTGTAATTGTCCATCCAGATACTTCTAACACAGCTTTGAGCGAGGGATCCAACGATGGGGTAGTCTCCGAAAGCCGCACGACAGATAGGTTTCTAGGTTGCGAGGTAATTTTGACTTGATTAGTGTATAATGACCATGCCGGACTGTCATTATCATTAGCGATCTGCAAAACAGAAATGATCCCCTTCATTTCCATCGCTTCTCGTATCGCTGTAGAGTTTGAAAATCGTTTTGTAACACCCGCAACGGACTGGAGTAGCTTTTCTTTGAGCTCGTGGACTTCATCGAGTGTTATTGTTTCGGCCGCAATGGGGATTTCAGAGTCCCTCACAGTGATTTCGGAAGATTCATCCACTGTCCCTGGCGTCTCAGGGGACCTTATTGACGACGGGGATTGAGACTTCTCGTCAAGAGGAGGAGTGGATACAGAGCTATTCCTTGATTGCAAGTCACTCTCTTGCACTACAAGCGCAAATCCTTTCTCGGATAGATGAGACTTGATATAGTCGAGAGTATCATTCAAGCTCTGGTCAACCACCGGGTTCTTTGCAACTTTGAGAATCACAAGGTCATAAATCGCATCTTGTGGCAAATCCAAGGCATCTTTAGTGGGATTTACTAGAAAGAATGATGAATTGCTCTTTGCCTTGTACTTGTTTTGGATAGAGACGAGACCTTTCGCTTCTCCCGAAGCAAAGTCGTACTGCAGATAAGCCGATCTTGATAATGGATCTTCAGACTCAAACCAAATAGATCTTGTCTCACTATGGTTGAGGCTGACCTCAAGAATTCTCAAAGCAGGCCGCTTGTGCGCAATCAGGTTTATAACCGAATCAAGTTGAGTCTCGGAATTTTCAGCATCCAGACTACCGAACTTTTCCTTGGAAAAGAAAGTGATGTCTGGCTTCCAAGAAATACAATCAAATACATGTGGGTCGGTTTTTATTCCCGTATCTAACTTAGCGAAGCGTAGTGCAGACATCTGCATAAGGAGAACACCAGTGTCTGGGTGATAGACTGAACAATTAGCAAAGTAGCTCTTAGCTTCTTCCAGACGACCACGGCCAGAATATTCCGCGGAAGCGAGAGAGAGACCCTCCTGGAGACCAGCAGGCACACTGTTGATAATCAGGTCATCGATTATGGAAGGTACCAGGACAGCATTTACTGAGCTGCGTTCTCCTGCCCATAGAGCAGGTGTGACTGTCTGGAAGCATCCATCAAGAGCTGCTGGATGGATTGGATAATAAGATTGCGGTGACCATTTCGAAGCTGGCTCTGCCAACAATACTTGTGCCCGAGATTGTCGTTGACCGCTGCTGGACTCGACTTTCAGTAGCTTCTGGAAACTGGGACCGAAGCCATAGCCGGCTTCCGCCTGAGCCTTATACCAGACCTTGCCAGACGTTGGGTGCTGCAGGGGTGTATTATAAGACTCTGCCAAATGCTCATCAACAGGGTCTTGTATGCGGATCAAACCTGAGCAATGCTCCATCAAAAGGTCTCCCGTGGTTGAAGAAATGCGAAATTCTTGCCAATCTTTACTACCATGCTGTTGAGTCAGTGATAAAAATATGGCGGAGTCTTTATCATCTTCTAGTACTAAAGCTTTGTCGAAGCGGATATTTCTCAATCGATAGCATAGCTCGTTGGGCGAATTAATGATCAGATCCTCGGTCGCAGTGGCGCGTGTCTTCTGGTACAATGCTTCTACAGCCATTACTATGTATCCAGCACCAGGCATCAAGACGTCTGAACCCATCTTGTGATCTTTCAGCCATGGAACATCAGTAAGGTTCAGAAGCTTTCGCCAGGTTGGTGACTTCCACGTGGTCCCGATGACTTTGCTTCCAAGTAAATCGTGATTCACGAATTGCTTGAACCTCCAATCTTTGCTTGACGCATTCTCATGCCAGTACTTGACGGAGTGATTCCAGGTGTAATTTGGAAGATCAATCAAGGTTTTAGTATTGGTATACTGATTGACACTTCTCAAACTAATGTCATGGCCCGCGACGAATAGACGACCTGCCAGATCGAAAATAGCTTTACCCGCAGCCTGACCTCGAGCCCATGAAGGACTGTACGAAATGCCATCACTGTTAGGCAGTGCTTTCAAAATCTGCGAGATAGGGCCAGCAAGCGCCCCCGATGGACCAATTTCGATCAGGTAGTTTGGAGCTTTCTCGTCCGAAAGCATTTCGTTGAGAGCCTTATCAAATCGTACTGGTGATACCATGTTTATTTTCCAATACAATGCGTCGGTAGTAGTAGTCTGCTTCAGTCCAGTGACTGAAGAAAACATCGATACATCTGATGATCCACCAAGGGAAGCGAAGCCCGATTTCAAAAGCTTCTCATACTCTTCACCAATCACCCCCATAAGCTCAGAGTGGTAGGCAAGGTCAACTTGGAGAAGTCTAGCGAAATGACCGTTGGCTTTCATTTCCTCAGCCAGCTTTTCGAGCGCCTCGCGTTTTCCGGACACAGTCAAACTGCTGGGACTGTTGAAACAAGCGATCCAAGCTTTTCCGGCATACTTTTCTAAGAATGGCAACAATCCTTCTGTTCCTAGACCCACCGCCAGCATCCCAACATCACTTTCAACTTCGTTCTTTCGATTCACAGCAGCCCGACCTCTGTAATAGGCTACTTTGATAGCAGTGGCTTGATCGAGAAACCCTGCTGCATATGCAGCCGCAATCTCTCCAGATGAGTGACCAACAACGCTTTGAGGTCTGATACCCCACTTTTGAAGAACGTCGATAATGCATAGTTGAAGTGCTGTGACCAGAGGCTGCGAAAATTCCGGTTGACGAAAGTGTTCGGCGCTGCGAGATTTGGTTAACTCATGTATCAACAACCAAGTTGGAGGCTGTGGAAGACTCTGTAGAGCATCATCAAGGTTGTTGAGTATATTTCTTGTCCATGGAAAGAATTGCAATAAGTCCTTCCCCATTTGAGGCCACTGGGCACCCTGACCAGTGAACACGAAGCCGATCCTTAGGGCTTCTGGATTCTTCTTTCCAACAACAAAATCGTTTTCGTCAATTTCTGTGCTTCGTGTTGTAATGTAGGCCCGGTGCCACAACTTTGTTCTCCTCTCAGAGAGCGTATATGCGAGATCCTCAAGATTGACCTTGACACGAGGGTTGATCAAGTGGTTGCACAATGCCTTGATGTTAGCCTTAAGCGAAGAATTATCGTTTGCCGAGAGAACGAGTGTATATGGATGCCCCGAGTCATCTTCATCCAAAGTAAGCTCGTCAGTATCAGGCAGGTATGAACTAATGTGATGCGGGCCATCTGGAAATTTGGGCTGTTCCAGGATCACGTGTGCATTGGAGCCTCCATATCCAAACGAATTGACACTTGCTCGGCGAATAGAACTTTTAGGCCATGGGATTGAAGTACGAGTAGCCTTCACTTTAAGACCAGCAAAATCAACTATCGCCACATTATTATTAGCGATGGAAATTTGCAATAAACACCATGTTTGGGCTGTGCTTACTCTTTGGACTAGGTTTTATAAAAGTTGGATTTCCTGGGATGATTCCATTTTCGATGGCCATAACAGCTTTCATAATTCCTGAAAGACCCGCTGATGGCTCAGCATGTCCTAAATTACTTTTGATCTTGAAGATAATTCAGTGAACGCTCATGTTTAATAACCCCGTAAAAAGGGCCCGACAGGTCACTTACCGAGCCGATGATGAGCGGCTTATCTGCTGAGCGCGTCGCACCAAATGCGGAAGCGGCACCCTTCACTTCAGTGGGATCTCCAGCCTGTACAAATTGGATTAATCAAACCGTTTTTTGTACACTTTGAGGTTAATCATACCTGGGTTCCGGTGCCATGGCATTCGAGATACGCTGTATCATTCAAATTAGTAATACCTGCATTAGCATAGGCTGCTCTAATAGCAGCAGACTGAGCTTCGGCGCTAGGACTAGCAATGCCTGGTGTTCTTCCGTCGCTATTGGTAGCAGAACCTCGAATCACAGCTCTAATGGGGTCTCTATCGCGAATAGCATCGGAGAGTCTTTTGACGATGATACTGCTGACCGCTTCAGCCTTTACGTATCCGTCGGCATCGATATCGAATGTATGACATAGCCCAGTAGGCGAATGTGCATTTCCGACCGCTCCGAGATCCATTACATGCTCAGGATTCAAATAAAGATTGCTAGTTGCGATGATAGCCGCATTGATCTCTCGAGACTGTAGATATCGGCAAGCTACATCAAGACCCACAAGACTACCAGAGCAAGCGGTGTCGATAGTCATACTGATAGGCATAAAGTGTCAGGCTCAACGGTACAGTATAATGCAAATTCATATTCTTACCTCGGTCCCTTGATATTCAAGAAATGACTTAGTCTGTTAGCCATGATAGCACGCCCAACTCCAACAGTAATGCTTGCTGGCCTATCTTCAGGGTCTCTATTTTGCATATCGCCATAATCTGAAGTACTTAGTATTCTGATTTTAATTTTCACGTGGACAGTAGCTCAAGAACATGCTTACTTACCTGATGCATATGAACCAACGAAACACCCGACAGGCGCCCATCAAGACTTTCTAGTGGGATACCAGCATTTTCGAGTCCTTCAAAAACAACTTCAAGCATCTGACGCTGGTTTGGATCCATTGAGATGGCCTCGCTCTTCGAAATCTCAAAGAATGAAGCGTCAAAATCCGCTGGGTCAATATCTTCGAGAAACATGCCACCACATGGTCTCATAGTGCGTGGCTTTTGAGACCCATCCCAATGTCCCTCAATATTAAATCTCGATTTAGGCACCTTGTTCGAAGCAATATCTCCTCTCTCGAGAAACTCCCAGAGTTTCTTTGGTGTGGTATTACCTCCTGGGAGGCGGCATGCAAAGCCAATGATGGCAACTGGCTCTTGAGAATGTTGAGACATTGTAAATTTGATATGAAGTTTATCGTATTTAGATTGATAGAAATATTTGAAGAAGGTAGTTGATCATGAGTTGATTGTTCCGATATCATAGCATCTTATATAGAAGGGAAGCAGATAAATACGGTACATATTCTGGTCATTCTTTATCTTCAAACCCAATCTCTATACTCCTCAAAATTCAAAACATCCAGACTTGATGTCTCACCATATTACGAATATCCCTTATCTCCGTTCATCGTAAGTTCGTAACCTTCAGCCAATATCTCTACATTCTCACTGATTTTCAGATTTTAGTTCCAATTTTCACGCAAGACATGAATCACGAGAAGTTGTGATTTAGACTTTGTCCTAAGATTACAATGCAGATCAACAATTCTCACACCAAGCACGTGCTCGCTTGAATCAATCCATGATGACCTTGCATATAGGAAACTGCAGGCAAGGGGCACACAGCGCTTACGACCCCCATTATTTACCCAGACCCATATCTTCTGCGATATGGCATAGCCCGCTGCTCCTAGCCCTGCATTGACTACAAATTTATCTTCAACAAACGACTCAAACCCCGCGGTACGCTTAGTGACTGCACGGTAATTTAGCAGGTCAAGGGATTCATACCCCTCCATCTTTACAGTAAGCCCTACAGCTGCATGTAAGACACCTTGTATCATGAAACACACGTTGAAGAAACCGTTAGACGATCACGCCACATATTCAAGCTCATTGCACCATCTCTTAAACGTATGTTACCAGCTTCTTCGGAGATTGAATAAGGCCGATCGACGTTGCTATTGCTTGAATCCTGATAAAAGTCCCAGCAAATTTAGGCAGCTTTTCGGTTAGAGAATTGAGATAGTTCTAGATAGGTTGATTATGCATATGCAATGTATTGAGCTAAGAACTAGGAGAATGGAGTGCACGAGGTAAGACGTAAGGAAGAGCCCCTTTTTGTTGCTGTAGAGCAAATAAGAGTGAGATGCATATTGACCGGCTACGTTTACACGAAGTCTTTGACGTTGTAGGGGTCAGTATCACTGCAGAAGAAGGGTACCTTTTACTTCTATTCGTAGACTCCTCTCAGATAGATAGTCAAGGCCAGACCGTCATACATGATCTTCAGTTTGATTATCTTTTACGTACTATATTCCCTCATCATACAATTATTGCCAATTCTTTCACTTCGTCTAAAATCTATTACATTCCACTTTCAATCAAGTTACCATTTTAACTCTTCAGAAGATACGCATTGAGATATGGCTCTGCCTGCGGTCAAAGTTGAATACAAGACGCTAGATGGCATTACCCTCCGAGGATTGCTATACCCTACGGAGGTGAAGGCACCTGCCATTATCATGACACATGGAGTGAGCGCTTTGCAAACCAGCATTCAACAATTTGTCTCTGTTCTTGCTACTAACAACAATTTAGTTCAACTGTGTCAAAGAAATGCTCTTGCCAGAGATAGCTCGAAGATTTCAGGGTATAGGTTATAACGCATTGATCTATGACCCTCGAAGTATCGGAGACAGTGATGGACTTCCTAGAAATCAGATCAGCCCATTACAACAAGCCGAAGATTTATCAGGTTAGTCCTAACCAAAAGAAACTTTTCCTGTACAGTTCTTGGCTTACGATTTGTTGTATAGACATTATAACACATATCTCATCGTTGCCAAACGTTGACTCGCGTCGAATCATACTTTGGGGTATGTCCTTTGGAGCGACTGTAAGCGCTTGCACAGCAGCTGTGGATAGGCGAGTTAGGACACTCGTGATGGTGTGTCCCCTTTTTAGCTTTTTCCAGCCAGAAAAGCGAGAAAAGGTTTTTGCACAACTCATTAGAGATCGGCAATCACAACTGCGAGGTAATGAAGCATTCACATTGCCTCCATTTAATAGCAAAGGAGAAAATCCAATGGGGTTTGGGGGATCAGGGGGGCCGGGCGGAATGGAAGCCTACAGCTTCATGTCTGCAGTCATTGATCACGGTGCCCTCAATTTCCGTGATCGTATCACACTACAGACATACCAGAAACTGTTTATGTTCTGTCCCAAGATGCTACTCGACATGGTTCAAGCGTCAACTCTAATGATTGTGCCCGAATTAGACGACATTTCGTCGCCCGAAGAACAGATTGGAGCTTTTGGGCTCTTAGCAGGTCCAAAAACTCTGTATATAGCGAAGGAAACAGGACATTTGACTGTTCTTAGTGGAGATAAGTCCGAGGAGATCTTGAACACCATGACAAAATTCATGAAGACGGCTAGTGAATTGGACGCATAAGGCACCGACGCGTTTTGACTTTGCGCGAGTATCTGAAGACAAATAGTTTCTGAATGGAGGAGTTGGCTGGAGTACAATACTTTATCACTGAATTTTCAGGGAAGCAAAAGTAATATCATTCTACTTGACGCACTGTGCTATTCTGAACTTTCGAATATCTAGCTTGGCTATAGAGGATATTGTACTAGATGACCTATTATTCCACTCAAAGTGTCCACAAGCCAGACTATCAGACCGAATGAAGCCATGACGATTTAGAAGTGATTCAACACTAAAGCTATGTCATTAGTTGTTGAAAATCTCACTATTCTAGTTAGATACAGAATAATACAGTGTTGTACTCTCGGACTGCAGTACGGACTATTAGAAATCTTCCTTGTAATGATGTATGCCGCTTGGGATCATGATCCAAGACCTCCAGATAATGATCCGTCAGCTGACAGATACTTGACCCTCTGCCAGGCTATAATTAGGCAGCTAGAGTTTAATAAACAAGGTGCATGAACATCAGTCTATGCCGCAATTCACCCAAACGGAAAGAAAGATAAGCTTCGCAAGCGTTCAAGTGAGCACGAGGCATACAGCTAAATCTGCAATGTAACCTACAACACAGCTTACAATGCATAGGTTGGCACAAATCGCGTGCTCATATTCCTAGTGAAATTCAGGAATCAGAATGGGTTTAAAGCCGTTGATATAATGCTGCAAGTAAGATTGCTAATGAGCTCAAAAGTGGTGGCATATTTGATGCTAGCCTCTATTTGAGTTTTATTCCGTTAAGATTCTAGATATTAAGCAATATGAAATCCGCAATCTTCCTTTACAAACCTCCAGATACTACCACTATGGCTGAAACAAAGCTCCCCAATATCATTTCAAGTTTCGGTGACTTTTTCCGCAGCTCTGTAGATGGTTCCAGAACGAAAGCTTTGTTTGATTCAAATGTATGGAACATAGGGAACTATTCGATCCTGACACCTTTTTATCTCGTCATTTCACTATGGCTCATCTACAGTATTGGTCTTATAGCATATCGATGTATGTAACCCGAGGACCTAGCAGATTTTATTAAACAATCTCGCTGACAATTCTCTTGAAGTAACATTATCTCCCATCGCCAAGATACCGGGACCAAAGATAGCAGGTAAGACTCTCCGAAATTCTCAACGATTGTTGTAGACTAACGCTTCGATTTTCTCTGTCGCAAGCTGTGACATTTTGGTATGAGATTTATTACGATATTTGGCTCGGAGGGAAATATTACCGCAAGATCGACGAGATGCATAAAAAATATGGTATATTTCCCACACTGTTCACATTTCAACTTACTGATATGGGAACTTCAGGCCCTATTGTCCGTATCAATCCTTATGAAGTTCACTTGAACGACCCAGATTTTATCGATTCGGTCTTTCCTGGACCTGGGAGACAAACTGACAAGTATTTCTTCACTGGTAGAAGAACAGGAAGTAAGAATTAAAGATGCTTTACCAACTTTGTTCGAAGTCTTGTATCCGCTTCTCAAGCTAACTGGTATGTGTTTCATTGCAGCTCAAAACTCTATCGTTGCAACCATCGACCATGATATGCACCGCAAAAGACGCAACACAATCACCAATTTCTTCTCAAATGCTAGTATTCGTAGACTAGAGCCTGTTATGAAAGAACATATAAATACTCTCCTATCTAGAATGCAAGTTTCTGGAACGAAGGAGCAAGTCTTACCGATGCATTTTGTGTTCCGGGCTTGTACAAGCGATCTTATTACTCAGTATGCTTTTGGCGAATCTTTTCATTTCCTAGAACAGGAAGATTTCTCCATG
The DNA here is from genome assembly GCF_013461495.1 of Botrytis fragariae. Lineage (NCBI taxonomy): Eukaryota > Fungi > Ascomycota > Leotiomycetes > Helotiales > Sclerotiniaceae > Botrytis > Botrytis fragariae. Next base: position 205,852 of record NW_023501003.1, read on the forward strand.
CCTTATATGGAGTCCACTGATGTTTTCTTTAAACTCAATCATACCTTCTGTCACTTTCCTTGGGTTGGTACATTGCTTGCATTGGCACCACCTTGGGCTATTAAGACCTTTATTCCATCTCTAACCGAAATGTGGGATAAAGCAGCTGTGAGTTGCTCAATCACTGAAGATACTTTAGCATACTGACTTCGAGTGCGTCAGATTTGGATAGAGCGTGTGGATGAAGTTAGAAATTCTCCGAACCCTGAAAAAATCAAGACCACGATTTTTGAAGGCGTACTGAGTGGTAAACTTCCTGATGAGGAGAAGACCAATCTTAGGCTAGCCCATGAAGCACAGTTAGTTGTCTTTGCAGGAGAAAGTACAACAGGTATGTGTCAAACATATATTATGAGACAATCTTTGGAGCTGTTGACTCGAGTTAACACCAACACAGCCTATACGCTTCAATCTGCTCTCTTTCAGCTACTTGCCAATCCCAAGGAATTCGAGAAGGTAAAGGAGGAGATACTTGCGGCCATTCCAAACTCAAACAGCCTTCCATCTTTCTCTGAGGTAGAAAGCCTGCCATACCTCAACGCAGTAATTCAAGAGACAATTCGCATTCACCCTGGCGTTGTCTCACGCTTACCACGAGTCTCTCCCAAAACTCCGACTTTGTACCATGACAAGAAAAACGACAAAGAGTATATAATTCCAGCCGGTACTTCAACGAATATGACAGCTCAAATTGCACACATGAATGCAGATGTTTTTGAAGATCCATATGAGTTCCGTCCACAGAGGTGGATTGACAATCCAAGACTCGACAAAGCCTTCATTGGTTTCGCTCGAGGTACGAGGAACTGCATTGGGTATGTCTAAATTCATAGAATATTGTTTTGTACGTGTCAACTAAAACGTGTGTGCAAAAATAGGATGAACTTTGCACGTCTCGAAATGTCTTTAGTTCTTGCAGCTATCATTCAGAAGTATGACATCTATCGCGGACAAGACGGACCGACGTTGGAATTGTTTGACACGCTCCGTGAAAGAGACATTGATTTGAATCACGATTATATTATACCTTTTCCTGCTAAAGGCAGTCCCGGTTTACGCGTTAAAATAAGAAATTAGAAAGTATCCCAAGTATCCTGGAGGGGGAAAGAACAGTTGCTGGATTTCAGGGGAGAAGAAATGGGGTTTGAGTGTAGATTAAATAGTTTTTCTAGGGTAAATTAGAATATGTTTGCTCATAAGAGCAGAATCAAAGTCTCCAAAGTATGGATTAGAAGCTTGCATACAACATGTAAGGTATTCATGAAATTCTAATAACATCATTTTTGGTAAGGATTTAACGGGACGAAGTTCGAACAGGTGCATTGATTGATCTTACAAAAATGGCTGGACCTACAATAGCTATGGTGCAAGCAAGTGATTTATTACTTCTTATGATGTGGTGATATGAAATGTGTCCTGCTTTAGTTCTTGTAGACTTGCGACTCTTTATGTGACTACAAAAGCCTTTTATTATTCTTAGCACAGTTGCGCCTTTCGAGTAGTACTTGACAATAATACAATATGAGAATGTTCAAAACCTTCCCAAAAGTGACATATATGGAGTATTAATTCCTGACTGGTCCTCCAAAGACATGTCTCGGCACTATATTTGCTATTAACTGACCGATGAGCGGGGATCAGCTTTAACTTCCCAGGGTCACTATGAAATCCAGAGCTGATTTTGAATGTAGAATAGAGTCCCCACCGGCTTGTCAGAAATTTTCAAAGTATATAAATTGGCTAGCATCTATAAATAGCTTTTGAGAATAACATAGTTTTCGTGTCCTTGGAATCGCACACGAGGCAGCATATCATATATCGTGAGTGGCTACTAGAAGACTACCTCTACCAAGGGAGAACCTCGCCATCCCACTTATAAAACTTTCCTCCATGGGTCTCTCTGGTGCTCTCAGCTATAACCCTATCCAACCCAGAAGCACATTCTGCCACTCCCAAAGGAGCTGCGTCAAAGCCGAAGTGGTTAGCACCGATATTTCCCAGGTCGGTTTGGACCCATCTAGATAGCATGTTAGCAGGATTCAAAGACGAAGATAATGCTCCACTACAAGGACCATGAGATGAAAATTACCCGGGATCAATAGGGAAAGCTATAAGAGTTGGCTCTTCACGATGGATAGCTTTTGTAAGCCAATGTACGGCGACTTTAGAAGGCGCGTAGGCGGAATTCGGCATGTCTAATTGGTTACTGTAAAATGTCAATACATATTATTCATTTTAGTTACTCGTGATTATTGTTAAAGAAGAGGATCAATTACTAGATGAACATTTTTAGCCAATAATTACGATGACGAACGGAGATTTGGGAGTGTACTTACCGTGAGATATCCTGCGGAAGAGCCAATGGAGATAAATTTTCCGAGTTTAGATTTTTTCAACAAGGGAAGTGTAGCTTGATACAGCCAAAGAAAACCGTGCACGTTTGGAACAAAATGGCCTTGAATATCTTCGACCTTTACTTCCGAAACTTTAGGCCAAACGTAGCAAACGCCAGCATTCGCAATCACAATATCAATGTGATCAATACCCTGAGCTTCCAATTGCTTCACAGCCTTGAGAGCATCTGTGGAGACAGTAGCATCAACTTTGACCATGACAAGGGACGAGCCTTCGGCCGATGGTAAATCAGCGAGGGCTTTGGAGGAAGGATGGTTCGGATCGCGGTTTGCGGCAACAACAGTGTAATTTGGCTTAGAAAGATAAAGTTCGAGAATTCCCTTGCCAATGCCTCTATTGGCGCCGGAAATGAGAACAATAGTTGGTGCCATGATGACTTAGTATTGGATTGATAATGATGCAAGAGACTAAGTTATAAAAAAGAAGCGATTGACGATCTGATTGTTGATGTCGAATCGCAATTCAAAAAGTCAGAGAAGCATCTTTATATCGCTAAAATTTCCACGGTGGCAGTTTTCAATCAAGCGTTACAAATGCAAGTGGAATAAGAAATCTGTGGTATTACTCTGCATACTCTAGATTACCGATGCCATCGCCTTGAGTGCTTGACTTCCGCAGGTTTATTATCAATTCAGTTCAAGCAAGTGGTGATAGAGACCATGATGACAAACACCATGAAGTAGATCATATTGTAACGGGAATGTCAGGTACGGATCGACGGGAAAAGCTTCATGCAAGGTCAGCAAGTTGCATATAAACGCTCGGTAACATGGGTTAGGAACTACCTGGGAATAATTGTGGGGTTAGCGAATCGGCTAGTCATGCAAAGTAAGCAATTAGCCGCGCTTATGCTCACCTTGCATCATGCGTACCTGACGGGATTGGCTATCGAAATCACTTTTTCATCTTCCGCGAAATCTAAACACTACAGGTATGGCAAATATACAGTGCGACGATTTCATTCAATCTTCTCTTGCACAAAATTTTGGGAGGAAGGATTTGATCCCAGATCGATTAGCTCTTCACGATATCCTCTACACGTAAACCTTCAACAAGTTTTTACCGATAGTGATTGTAAATGGCACGATACTTCACCTCGTAATCGTTATCGGTGCGAAAAAGGACTGAGCAATATGGAATATGGATCGGTACCTGATCCTTCAAATCAAACTCTATACGCAATTTAGCAATGTCCATGCCCTTAGGGCTGACACTTGCTCACACGATGAATAACAGAACTTACGAAATCTTGTGTAGAAGCGGTGACGATTAGAGTTCGGCAGGGAGAAACGAATCATCATAAATATGACGGCAAGACTTAACATTTCACTCCTGTGGATTATCGATCCGAATGATTTAGTGAGGTACTTTCTCCCTTCATCTATCGCCAATTTCCTGAGTCAGAAAAAATGCTTGTATATTCACCGTTTGTTCTGGCCGTAACTGCGGCCTTATTCGGATTTCCAACAGTGACTGCTGCGCCGGCGAAGAGATCTGACGGATCTCTCGAACCAAGAAGTAATTGTCACTACCTCCCAACGGATCTTCAGTGGCCTGGTCTCGCAAATTGGCAACAATTGAACCAATCTATCAATGGGAAACTCATTCACGGAAAACCTTTGGCTCAAAACTGCCACAATTCTGACTATGATTTGGCCGAATGCACCGAGATAGAAGATATCTGGACAGCGCCACTCACATAGTATGTCATAATTCGTTTCTCGAAATCGACAAAAATTTTGCTCGGACACCTGAAGCTAATTTTGAAAATGAAGTTTCACGGATCCAGTCAATGTCATGGCACCATACTGGCTGAATGATTCTTGCAGTCCTTTTACTCCCATAAATGAGACATGCAATTTAGGCAATATTGCTTCATATGCCATCAACGTCAGCAGCGCTGATGATGTTATTGCTGGTTTGAAATTTGCAACGGAAAACAAAGTACGAATCACAATAAAAAATACTGGTCATGACTACATTGGTAGATCCAATGGTGAAGGATCCCTCGCACTATGGACGCACAACCTCAAAGATATTTCGTTTCTCAATTATACCAGCACTAATTACACTGGTCCTGCGATCAAAGCTGGAGCTGGAGTTCAGTTTTTTGAAGCTTACAAAATTGCTGCGGAGAACGGTCTGCGAGTTGTGGGTGGCTTTTGCCCAACTGTAGGTATCGCAGGTGGATATGTGCAAGGTGGCGGCCATGGTCCTCTCGGGGCGACGTACGGTCTCAGCGCAGATAATGCATTGGAATTCGAAGTTGTGACTGCTGATGGTCGCTATCTTATTGCTACTCCTACAGAAAACTCGGACCTTTACTGGGCGCTTAGCGGTGGCGGAGGAGGCACATACGCTGTAGTAATCTCGTTGACTACAAAAGCTCACGCCGACGGTATAGTTGCAGGTGGATCATTTACCATCAACAATACTGGTGATGCCAGATACTGGTCTGCAATCGAAGCTTGGCAAAAGCACCTTTTGATTCTAGACCAGATACCAGGCTTTACCACCGTTTGGGGCTTCACGAGCGATGCATTCAATCTTGCATTCGCTACATTGCCGGGTGGAGATGCCTCGACGATGGTCAACGCACTAACTTCGTACAAAGAAGAGATCCAAGCAATGAACATAACATTTGCAGCATACGAAACAAGTGATAGGCCAAATTTCTACGACCACTACGAGCACTACACCGGAAGTCTTCCCTATGGACCTTATACGACAAATGATATTATCGGAGGACGCCTAATTCCCCGTTCGACCATCCAGAACAATGTCACTAGTTTGATTTCCGTTTTCAAAGACATTATCAGTACCACCGGAATTCCCGCAACATCTTTACGAATCAACGGAATAGCCGCTAACGTCACACATTCCCGCGTTGGAAACTACGTGGGCTCCAATGCTGTCCTTCCTGCATGGCGCGATTCTCTCTATTGGCTAAATGTTGACGTCGGCATCGAGGCAGCAGCTTCAAGAGAGACAATACAGCAAATTCAAGCGCAGGTAAATGCATTTCAAGACCAGTTTAAAGTCCTGACCCCTGGTGGTGGATCTTACATGAATGAGGCAACATTTGATAATCCGACATGGAAGGAGGATTACTACGGCGCAAACTACGATCAATTGCTGGACGTAAAATTGTCTTATGATCCAAATTTTGTTTTGTACGCTCATACGTCTGTTGGGAGTGATCTTATGACTATAGCTTCGGATGGGAGATTGTGTAAAGATTGATAGGCATCAGAAGACTCTCGCGTTAGAATGATTATGTAAATAGTGATGCGCTACCCTAAATTTTAAGACAGCAGAACGATATAATGGTACTTTAATCAACACTCAACAAATGTCTTCTTTATCTGGACAACCTATGGCAAGTGATGTGTTATCCGGAGGAATATTCCCCAGAAGTGTTAGGAGAAAGAAATGAAGATTCTGGTAAAAACCAGGAAAACATCAAGACTGCAAGGGATTTCCTACAAGCTACTTACTCATCACTGACTATATGAGTATGCAAGCCCTTTTTATACATCATACGGCACGACGGTCTAAGATGTCCAATTGTCCGGACTGGTAGACTAAAAATGAGCTTTCGATGTTTGAAGAGAGTTTAATATTCCAAATTGTTTGAATCAACTAATCGATTTCAGAAACTGAATACCTCTGATTATCCCACTGCAGGCCGGACTATGGAGACTCTACGGTTGGCTAACTCTCAACCCCCCACAATAAAAGGAGAACAGAACTAGTAGTATATCACCCCAGGATGAGGCTTGTGTGGGTACTTCTTGTGAAATTCCTTGACAAGTTCCTGAGCACCTCTAAAATTCTCCGCCGAATAATATTGATCATCTTGCTTATGTCCAACCCATTTAGCCTTATAACTGACCAAACCGTCCACCCATTCAGAATCCAAAATTTCCTCAACCTCATACATTTCCTCAGAGACCTCCACCCTCGATTTAGATGAAACATCTCCATCTTTTTTATTCTCTTCCCCGACTTTCTCATGATAATTCGTTGGATCTTCCAAAGGGCTATCCAAAGATGCGAGAGTCTTGAATTTTCTTCTGCTTTTTCCCATCTCCTTTATCTCCGTGCGAGCATTATCAATAACTCTTTTCATGGCGAGAAGAATCGCAAGTCTTACTTCCTCAGAAATTTGATCGAGATTTTTGTTGAATGATGTTATCCCCAAATCCCAAATGATCGTATGGATAAAAAGCTTGCGGATCAAATCCCCCTCTCTCGTATGGTCCCAAACATACTGAACATTTTCAGACTCGGTTAAGTATTCCTTTTCGGAAGAGCCCATGCGAGAGAACTTCTCGATGCAGCCATTTTTGAGAGTCGGTACTTTAATCATATCCGCGAAGATGTAAAGTCGTAAAAGAGTGCCAACATGAAATTTATAGTCGTGGCCCGATTTCGACTCATCATCCGAGAGGGCGAACCCAACTGCGTTTTGTTCAGGCTCGCCGATTTGTTGCGTGTATAGCCACCTGAAAAACAACTCGAAAACTTCAACGTCAACATCTGCAAGTTTGATGATGCCAGTGGCGGTTTCTTCGAAGCCGGAAGTAAATGCTGCCTTAAAAAATGGGGAGCAGTGGCAAATGAGACTTTTGTGTACACCGAAATCCTGGAGATCCTTTCCGACTTTGACATGCACGACCTCGCGTCCAATGGATCTAAAAACTTGTTAAATTTGTATTGATGTTGTGTTAATGGCAACATGACCCATGTACATTTTGTAAAACGAGGGAATATTGAGAGGAAGACTTACCTGATGACCATTCTGGTGGATTTGTTTCCTTCCATCTTGAATGTAAATTTGACCCGTCTTGGAATGGGTATATTAGAGTGAATTATTGCTGTAATTGACATAGGAAGTCCAAGATGATATTTCAATGAAGTATCAAAGATTTGGGTTAAGTATAAACGAAAACGAAGAAAGTAGTTGCTTCAGGATCACTTGTTCCAGATCGCTCTCGGCCTCAAAGGTCGCACGCTCGGAATAGTTTATGTACGTATGTGCTTGGAAGAATCGCATCTCGAGATATAACGTGCTCGAAACATAACAGAGAAACGAGAGGTACCTATACACTTCTCGCAGACTGTAAAGGTGCACAAAATGATATGGGTTTGAGGGGATCAATGGTTAGGGTGTGCGAAATTGTGAAGAATAGGTATGTTCGGAGGTCTGGAACAAGATAATCATACCGAGGTATTTGCAGAGAGATTTTGTATCTTCGCAATCCTGCAACAATTGCACAGTAGCTTAGAACTAATTTTATAAGATCAGCTAGACTCAACGAGGAGAATTGACTAAGTTCGCTTTCTTGATGGCCAGAATATGTACTTACATTCATGTCTGGAACCACAACTTCCAAAACTTAATCAACAGCCGGCAAATTGTGCACTTTCCTCAAAAGCCATGTATTCCAGAAAAAAGTAAAGAAAAGTTTGACTCCCGGTACCAGCATAGGTTTATCCTTTGCGCATGCTCAGAATCTGAGAATGTGTAGGAGTGCTTGATATCATGCGAGTTCCCCGATAACGTAGAAGCCTAAGAGGTTTGTATGAAGTAGGTTTATACAAGGTGCATGATGCGCTTTTGATGACACTATAGAAGTTGCAAAAAGGAATGAGACACGGTTTTTGACTCCATTATAGGACAGTACTCGAATGTACCAGTTTCGAGACAAGTTGCCGAGGCTTCTCCATATGCGAAAATTCCTTCACCCAGCCAGAATGACTTGTCGCCATTCGGTGCAAGGTCCGGTGCAGAATCCAAGAAGCAATAGAAAACAAGACTTCTTGTTACAATATTGCAAGCAAGAACTCCTCTGTCGCATCTTCATGTGATTCTTCTACTCCTTGCTATCGTACAATAGATCATCCCTTCACAGTAGATGCCAAATCAGTTTCAAATATCCACAACTTGTCTTGCATATAAATGAAGACTGATAGGCGCCTAGATGACGAGTTCATGATCAATTATTATCGAGAATTGAAGGGGAAATATCCAGATAGACATGCACTTCAAAACCGAATACTCCAGTCCCAGCAGGACAATGAATAAATTTGAACCACAAAGGCACAGAAAGTTGTGATGTAACTGAGGTTTGTGTGTTGAAATAAGTTGATACTAGCAGCACTCAAATTGTAGACATTGATTTAAAGATTTGGATGGGGGTGGACAAGGCGTGTCCTTGAAGTGAGAAGGAAAGTTGTGTATTGTGAAGACACGGTGAGAAGCACATTCTTCAAGATGTCACATGATGAGACCCATTTGATTAAAAGATTGAATTAGACATTAATTGTAAAAAAAGAATTTGTGTAAGATGTCCAACGATTGCCTTTATACGACCCGTAATGATAGTGATTCTGATTTTGAGCATTGCCAAATCCCCGTCTACTAATTTGCGCCTTGATTGAGCTGTGCTTCATAATCAACGGTAACCACAAATTATGAGATTGGATGGTAAATTTCAGAGTAAAGTGGCCATAAGCTGACCTGTATTTCTTCAACTTGGTGGAATTATGAAGCCTTCGGTCTTGTAGTAGAAATTCTAGATACTAAAAGACCAAAGATATAGTTCGGGCCATTGAATGCACTGCTGAAAATCAAAATCCAGCTGGCATGCCTAGATAAACATATCATCTTCCTCCTCATCGACGTTTATTAAGTAGTTTTCGATATTCCACAAAGGATTGCTCAACGCACCCTCAGTTTTATGAACAGCAGCTCTAAAGTATCTTCTCATGGTGGAGTGAACTTCGTCCAGAACGAGAGTCGGTATGGGATTGGGTACAAAGAGGCTGAATTCTGGAGCCGCCTCCCATACCATCATGTCGATTATGAGTCTGCGAAGTCCGTCATGTTCCGTTGTGTTCCCCAAATATATTCTATGAGCTCGACAGGGACACGTCTTCCCAAGTTCGCGATTTCATGAAACTTTTCGACACAAGTGTTCTGGAGTACGGGAATCTCTATCATGTCGACAAAAACGTACAGCTTTGAAAGCAGTTTAAGTTGCTTTTTACAGAACAAATGCAAAGGGCAACTATTATTATGCGTAAATCCAAGCCAGCTGTTCGAGTCGCCATCATAGGCGCCGCTAACAACTGAATATGTATCTTCCTGGTCGCAAAAAGCACACACGTTGTGAATCTCCCCCAAGTTCCTCGTGATACGAACCTCAGAACTCGATTTTGTTGGGTCCCACAAAGGCAAATGCAAGTCCTGAGTATACAGCCAATGATAGAATAATTCGAAAACTTCCACTTTAACTTCCGGAAATTTTATAATCCCAGTTGTAGCCTCCTCAAATCCTGAGTTTAAAGCAGCTTTAAAGTATGGTGAATGATGACAGACAAGATCTTTGTGGACACCGAAATCCTTGAGGTCATTTCCAACGTGGATATGAATCATAGCATAGCTAAGAAGTCTATGCTCAATCAGCGAGTATTCAAATATGAAGAAGGAAAATTTACTTATTCAACTTCTCAGGCCTCGTTGCAGACATTTTGAAGTGGAGGTTATCTTCAATATAGAAGCACCAGTATGCTGTCCTTTAATACTTTCGAAACTTCGTTTAGCGAATACCGGTGTAACGAAGCACTAGGCAGTGTGTGTTTCTTGATCGACAGAAGTTTGGTAATCGATCTTGGCACGAAACTTCCCTCTACGGGGCCGTAGAGATCAAAAAGAGCGCATTTAGGTAGGTAACAAGAGGGGGAATGAATTAAAGCACCGCTTCCTACCTTAATTGAGTGCAGAGAAAGCACGAAAGAGGGGGAGATGTTCTGAATGATGCTTCCCATGATCTCGGTTGCGCCACACATTTTGTTTTGGATTTCTCGGATTGGACAGGTGAATGAACGATACATAGGAAGCAGAGCAAGTACAAACTCAACATTGGTGGATATCCGTTTGCCAGATAATACAGCAATGCAGAATAGATACCAGGTGTCTGGAGTGGACAACACTAACGGAAAAGGGTAAGTAAGAGGGGTGAAAGATCTACCTACCCAACTAGTTGAAAGTTATATATGAGTCCATTCACTTACTCCGTGAGATAGATATGAATATTCGATTTCTGTGTGTTTAAAAAATACTTGCTTTCGCTTGCACTTGCAATTAGCAAGGTATGATACGCTCACCCACGTGATGTTAGTGATTAGCCATTGTATGTTGGAAGTTTGAGACAGCTCACTCTTCTATATCATGCTCAACCAAGTGTTCTGGATACTGCTTGGTAGTATGTAGGCAGGAACAAATGGCAAATAGGAATGGCAATGAAGGCTTTGAAGGGGGTTGTTCAGCTTCTGCTCACTCTTGTAATCCTACTGCCTAGCTACCAAAAGGATATGGAAATGATTTGAAATGGTATACGAAGAAGTATGTGTAACTTATATGGATGTAATACAAAGTCTTATAATAATACCTACTTGGGTATTAGGTAGTAATTGCAAGTTTAATAATCGTAACAAATTACCGTATAAACTTAAATTCCGTTATAAACTGTAAATTAACTTTTGGAAGTGAAGTCTGAAGTGACGTTTGAAGTGAGGTTTGATGACAGAAAAGTGTGGGCTACCAAATCAAGCTGAAGGTTGCAGGGATGTTGTCTTCCTTAGGTTTCCAATTTGGTTGTGAGCCGCGCGAAAGAGATTCACTCAACTTCAATCATCAAAAAAGGTACTTCCTCCTCAACCAAAACCTTACTACATACCACCTTCCTTTACTTCCGTTAATTAATCTCCTCCATCGTACCTACTTGTTTCGACGAAGAAAGCGCATAGAATAATTCACCTCTTTACGCCTTCCTTATCTAACTGTAAATCACCACGATCTTGTGAATTATGGCCAATTCTGTAAGTGGAATACCATTTTACCATTTCAAACATAATCTTCATTCGTATAATCTCTTTTCAGCTTCCTCTACTGTCTCGTTCAATCGAAAATGACTCTAGCAAGCTCTTTCATTGTCGGGAGACGACCCACTTACTCTTCCGTTTTTCAGAAGTTTCCAGTACATCCCAAGCTAACAGATCCAATGTTTCAGCAACGACTCCCTCCCCAACAACCTAGCTATAACCAAGCTTATATGCCAAATGGTGCTGTAGCAGGTCATACTGGTATCCCACCTGGAGCTACTCCTTTACTCCCAAACAACGGCAGAATCATACAAACTGGAGGCGTGAGAGTTTTGTGTGTGGCAGACGTACGAGGTGAGCTTGACCTGAAGATTTGACTTTTTCAGGCAACGCTGACAACTCGGAAGGAAATTTAAGATCACTCAATGAGCTCGCAAAGCAAGCACGCGCAGATCATATTATTCATACAGGAGATTTCGGTTTCTATGATGACACCTCTCTCGATCGCATTGCAGAAAAGTGAGCTCAGCATCCAGCTCACCACTATAGATCATCCACTAACAAACTTCAATAGAACCCTCAAACATGTCGCTCAATACTCTCCCTTGATCACAGAAGCTACGAAAAAGGCAATCGCAGCACCAGGCGGCCCGGTAAAGTCGAGATTCAGTCCTGGCGACCTTCCACTTTCCGAATTACCACAGTTCCTAAACGGCAGTCTGAAGCTTGATGTACCAGTCTACACTGTCTGGGGTGCATGTGAAGATGTGCGAGTCCTCGAGAAATTCAGATCGGGCGAATACAAGGTTGACAAACTTCACATCATTGATGAGGCACGCTCAATGCTTTTGGAAATTGGAGGCGTTAAGTTAAGACTTCTCGGACTTGGTGGCGCAGTCGTCATGCACAAACTTTTCGATAATGGTGAGGGCAGAACCACAATTGCTGGTGGGCAAGGAACCATGTGGACTACACTACTTCAAATGGGAGAGCTGGTAGATACCGCCAATCGTGTATACGATCCTACCGAAACCCGTGTATTTATTACCCATGCGTCACCAGCTCGCGAGGGTATTCTGAACCAGCTTTCGGTCACCCTCAAAGCCGACTTCTCGATATCCGCAGGACTACATTTCAGATACGGAAGTTCCTACAACGAATTCAGTGTCAACCCTACCTTGGATCATTACCGGGGTAAGCTCGCAGCATCCAAAGCTTCCTTCAATGACGTATGGGAGACAGTCAAGAGCGAAGTTCAACCGGCCATTTCTCAAAACGAAGCTCAACAAAACCTTCTTAACAACGCCCTGGGTATTGTAGAAAAGATGCCAAGCACCGCGCATGGAGGTAACCCATTCGGCGGCCCCGTTGGTGGTTCTAATGCCGCTACTTTGGGTCAAGTTGACGAAAGTGCTTTCAAAAATATGTGGAACTTTAACTTAGCTGATGCTGCCTTTGGATGGTTGGTTTTGGAAGTTCAAGATGGACGCATCGGTACCGAAATGCGAGCTCAGGGATTCAACTTCGCTCATCGAGGTGCAAAGCAACATCCAGGTCAACAACAGCAACAAGCACAAGCACCTGCGACCGGCTCTGGAACACCTGGATCAAGCCAAAATCTTGTATCCTCTGCACCACCTACTGGGCCAGCTCAGCGTTCACCCGCCGCACAACCTCCAGCGCAACCTTTCGGTCAACGAGGACAATCTCAACAACAAGCCAGAGCTCCACCGGCTGGTCCTGAACGTACCGCAGAGTCACCAGCTCCATTCCAAGCCAAGCCTGCTACACCACAACCAGCTCAAAACAATGTTGTCAACCTACCATCTGCTAAAGAGGATGAGAAAACTCCCGCAACCACAAACGGTACAGACAGCTCATCTCCAGCAGCTAAGCCTTCTGCCGAACAAATCATTGGTCTCTTCGTTATGAATGTAAACTCGGAAGATCATGTCCGCGATTTGTTCCACGACGATGACAAGGCAAAGATTATTAGAGTCGATAAATGGGGTGCATCCAACAAGGTTGCCGTCTTCAAGACAACTCAAGAAAGAGATGATGCTCTAGGTCGTCTACCTGCAGAGGTCACACAACGCAGCAGTGAGGATCGCTCAAGACCTTTGGTGAAGTTATTCCAGGCTAGGGATAATACTAAGTCTTACTCTTCGAGCCGCGGAGGTGCCGGCAGTTGGGGTAGCAGCAGAGGTGGAAACAGCAGTGCTCCCCGAGGTGGTTACGGAAGTGGGGGTGCTAGCGACAGCGAAGGTGGCCGAGGCGGACGAGGTGGTCGAGGTGGATCTAGCCGTGGAAGAGGAAATGATAGAGGTAGAGGGGGACGTGGCGGACGAGGTGGCTTCAATAAGGAAGGTGGAGCATCCCCTGCTCTAGCTTCGGCTACACCAGCAGGAGGTGATTCTTGATCGATGATAATATTCGACATCATACATCACCAGTTTTCATTACTTCCTCGCACCAAAAAGTCATATTTCTCGTACAGTACATCTTCTAAATGGTCACTTCTTGTGAACAGAAGATATCTATCTTGACAGAGGCTCAGCCATATTAGTATTTCGGCTTTTTTTCGTCCTCATCATAAAAATATTTTAAGGTACCGGAGTGGAGTTATAAACATTTGCTCATACTTCACGGTTCCTACCTTTATTTGTGTGCAGGCGATGATGGCTACTAGCTCGTTCTATTTCCTTCGCATCTGTACTTTTGATACGGGTAGCTTTGAGTCGCATCATATCATGGATCTCATTATGGAATGAGATATTCGGAACGAATCTATGAATAGCGCTGCACATGTATTTTAGTCTTTGCCTCAAATTTCCGCAGGGGAAAGCATGAGAATTGAAAGGTTGGTGGTTGCGAGGTGTCGGAAAGGGGTTGGTTGTCAAATGGTTGCAGACGCATAGAAAACATCAATTAAATTTTAGTAAATGTGCTTGACATTTTTCATTGTGACATGTGAAGTTTTGGTATCGTACAATAACGTGTATACATATTTTACATACTGGGGTTTTACAGATCCTTTAACGTAATTTACTTGAGAGTCGAAATGATTCAAGCTCATAGAGACTACGCAATATCAAAGTAGATGTCTAGCAAATGGAATAATCCCCCTATCTACTTTTCTAGAGGTTTAATACCCTTATGGATTGCTGCAATTCCACCTGTCAAATCCTCCCATCCCTTTCCAGGAACCACAAATCCAGCTTCCTTAATCATATCCCTGAATTCCTCCTGTTTAGGAAACTTCTCAATACTCTCTACCAAGTACTGATAACTATCTCTATCTCCCGCCACCAATTGACCAATCAATGGTATCGCTGAGAAACTCCATTGTTTATAAATCGCATTAAACAACGGATTTGTGACATCCGAGAATTCCAAACAAGCGAAAAGTCCACCGGGTTTCAGAACACGGTGCGCTTCCCGCAACGCAGCGGCTTTATTTGTGAAATTGCGGATTCCGAAGGCGACGGTGTAGAGATCGAGGGAATTGGAAGGGACCATGGGCAGAGACTCGGCGTTTGCGAGGAGGAAATTGAGACGTGGAGAATGGGCATAGGAGGTTTGCAGCGAGCGTTTGCGCCCTTCCGCAAGCATCTCGGGGTTGATGTCGGAGATGGTTATGCTGGAGGAGGGGGATTTATTGATGTTGGTTGCGTGGTCGAGGAGGCGGAAGGCGATGTCTCCGGTGCCGCCGGCTATGTCGAGCATTTTCCAGCCTTGAGAGGGGGAGGAGGTGGAGGAGGTGGTAGGGGGGGTGAAACCGGGGTTTATGGAGCGGACGAAGTGGTCTCTGAGGTTGAGGTTAGTAGGTGGATTGTATGTATGTGTGTATGTATATGAAGACTGTCTAGATTGAATGAGAGAATGTAAGAAAGACTACACATACTTCCATAATCTATGAATCCCCAATGACATAAAGTCGTTCATGGCATCGTACGAGGCTGCCACATTACTGAAGACTCCCGCAACTATTCATCACGATGTACGAATTAGCCTTCGTTCATGCAATCTAATCGCCCCATCATTGACTTTCCAAGCCATTGAACACACCTCTAGCTTCTTTCTCCGCCTCCAGCACAGTTTGGTATCCAAAATGTGTGGTTCGCCCATTATCACTATTCGATGCACCCGCAGACGATGGTTGTGTCGAGGATGAATCTGCTTGACGTATCGTACCCGAAGTTGAAAAGTATCTCGAAGCGAATTGGGTTCTGGCAGACCTAGTTAAAGGTCTGAATGCTGATCTACAAGCCATTTTGGGTTAAATGACTACAATTCTGTGGTAGGTGCAAGAACCAAACACCAGTTATAAAACAATGGGAATACAAAAATTCCCCAGGTATTTCCCAATCCCGATAAATTTCTCGCCTCGTCAGCCTTGCCAAGTTTTTTCTCCGGCTAGTTGGTTTGGTGAAGAAGTAAGCTAGCGGAACAAGGGATAGGAGTGGATCGGTTATCGACGGCATTACCCCAGATTTCAGCCTTGGTCTCCAGTGTTTTAGCACGGTTGGAGTCCCCAGTATCTGTGTTGATCTTTCTTGTGCCGGACGCTCTTTTTGTTTTGTATTTAAGAAGGGCCCGGTTGGTATTGATTGAATGATGTTGAAGAATTGATTCTTCAAAACGGTCAATTTGCTGCTTGGGAATGTTATATTGAGGGTTAGATGTGATATTGTTGATTGATCACTGAAGTCAGATAAGCAAACAATTATGAATTCACAGAGAATTGGAGGGTGTCTTTTGCGGGGAAGTAAGAGGGGAGGGATATCTGGACCTTCTTTGAGAAGCAAAACTCATGGAATATGGTCGGCAAGATGTCATTCTACCGTGGGACCAAGTCAGAAACCTGGGTCTGCAGGGTGAGTTTTCATTGATTCGATATAGAGTATCAATTGCTAATGAATAAATAGAGTACGCTTCCCCGGAGCAGTAGACAGTAAATTTACCTCTTCCCTCTCTTTCGAGCACCCCTCAACCTACACCGCCATCCCTACCTACCGCACCATGTCTCCGGACGGTGAAATCCTCGATCCATCCGCTGTTCTCCCCTCCGACGAAGCTGCGTTAGAAATGTATCTCAACATGATAAAAGTATCTATTATGGATGTTATAATGGTTGAAGCACAACGACAAGGTCGATTGAGCTTTTACATGCCGAGTCAGGGTGAAGAAGGTACTTGTGTGGGATCGGCGGCCGCGTTGGAGAAGGACGATGTGATTTTTAGTCAGTATAGAGAGGCAGGTGTGTTTATGCAGAGGGGATATACGTTGGAGGATTTTATGAGTCAGCTGTTTGCCAATAGGAAGGATAAGGGAAAGGGAAGGAATATGCCGGTACATTATGGGAGTAAGGAGTTGAATATTGTGAGTTTCCTTCTGATATTGCCCAAAACTTGACGTCCAAAAACGGGAAGGAATTGAATTCAAACAGCTAACAAAATACAGCACTCTATCTCCTCTCCCCTCGCAACTCAAATTCCCCATGCCTCAGGAGCAGCCTACGCATTAAAACTCCAACGTCTCCAAAACCCCTCTCTCCCTCCCCGAGTTGTAGCCTGTTATTTTGGCGAAGGAGCCGCCTCAGAAGGAGACTTCCACGGCGCCCTCAACATAGCCGCCACGCGCTCCTGCCCTGTAATCTTCATCTGTCGAAATAACGGGTACGCCATCTCGACCCCCACGCTCGAACAATACCGCGGCGACGGTATCGCCAGCCGCGGTACTGGCTACGGCATCGATACCATTCGCGTCGACGGCAATGACATCTGGGCCGTGCTCCAAGTGACCAAGAAAGCGCGCGAGCTGGCGCTCACCGATGGCGGCCGCCCCGTCCTCATCGAAGCAATGTCCTATCGCATTTCCCACCATAGCACCTCGGATGATTCCTTTGCCTACCGCGCGCGCGTCGAAGTCGAAGATTGGAAACGCAGGGATAATCCGATCACGCGGCTGCGGAAATATTTGGAAAAGAGAAATGTATGGGATGAAGCGAAGGAAATCGAAGCGCGGACGAATATTAAAAAGGAGGTTTTGAAGAAACTGAGCGAGGCGGAGAAGGAAAAGAAACCTCCGATTAAAAGTATGTTTGAGGATGTGTATAAGGAGATGACGCCGGAGTTGAAAAGTCAAATGGAGGAGTTGAGGACGGTGATGGAGGAATATCCGGAGGAATATGATGTGGGTGAGTTTGAGGGGGGTGTGGGTAGTCTGAGGTGAGGGATTGGAAATGGCGAAATGTAGATTGTGAGAGAGGGAGAAAGGGGGGGATTCATAGATGAGATTATGAGATTATGATTGTAGAATTGGAATACATTAGCATTAGCACTAGCACGTATTAGCGAGAAATACAATAGATACCTACCTAGGTACTTGAGGCGTAGTATTTGCTTTTGCATTCACCGACATTCATCGTGCTCACTTATTTCAATATCACCCATCATTACTCGTATACTGTTATGCAAAATTTGAGTACTTTAATCTACTCTAATGACGCTTATAAAATCTATCTATACCTAAAATAGTAAGACACTTTAACGCTCATACTCAAAAATAGAGTAAACAAGACAATATCCGCTGAGAAGCTATCCAAAACCCATCATCCAGCCATACAATTGCTGAAAACGCCTTTTGTCATAACCTAACATCCAAACGATTCCATCAAGTACGCCTACTTTTATACCCCCAAAGAAAAATATCTACCAAGAATATCTTTACTTCCTCGCTACTCCCGTGACAAGCAATGCACCACTCCCAACCTGTACTTTCCACCCCTCTTTAATCAACATTCTCGCTACTGCAGGTCCCAACTTCCCTTTTCCACCTTCACTATGATTACCCACACCCGTTACAATTTTAAATCCTTCTTGTGGTCCCGCTCGTATGTATCCACCGCTGAGTCTTCTCCGTTCCTCTGAAACCCACCACACGGTTACTTTCTCTCTTGCAATTCTCACTGCGTCTCGAACTCCAACTCCGTGTAAATCTATACCACCGTTCCAGCATTGGCTCATGACTAATTCGTCTGCTGCTGCACTTTCGGCATCTTTAACACGGACGTTGGCATCTCGTCCTTGTTGGGAGTAATAAGCTGCTGCGCCGCCCATTAGAGGATTAGATCTGGATTTTTTGTATGCAGCAGATGCTTTTTGGAAAGCAGTGTTGCGCGCGTTGATGTGAGGGCTTGCATCTGTGGAGGGAGAGAGCGGTGTACAAGGATTAGATGAGGTGGAATGGGTGGGGTAGATGGCGTTTAAAGAGTATTGTTTTGAAGCGGATAAAACCGTGGGTGAAGGGTCAATAACGAGGGGCGTATGTCGAATTTCGATTTGAAGGTTTGGTTTACCAGATTTGGAGACGGGAATCGATATGAGTGCGTTTGCCAATTCACGTGCATTGGCTGTATATGGATATGTCATTTGAGTGAGAATGAGTATATGGGAGGGCTTAATTGAAGGAAAAGCTTCCCCGAGTTCCATTGCTTGAACTTCGATTATTGGGTCTTCCTCTTCCATATCGGTGGCAGGGTAGTTTTCAATGATTGATAAGATGGTCGCTTTGACAGATGCTCCATTGTTGTGGTACAATGAAGTAATTTGTTGCATCGGTAAGCCGGTTCTGGTAGATAGAAATTCAACATCTTTTCTACCCGTCTCCCATTTACTCGCTTCAGTAGTAAGGGGGGAATCCTCTGCAATGGAACTGCTTTCAGAGGCTTCAGTCTTCCGACCTTTTCTCTTTCCTTTTTGTTTGCGGGTTTTAGGTGACGCGGAACTTTCAGAGAAAGCTTCAATACCACGTCTCCTCGATCCTGTTTCCTCGAGGAAGGATAGATTGAGCAAATCCTCGATCGCCAAATTAACATTTCCTTTGGACTTCTTTAGGGAATATTTGACATCAAAAGGCTTCAGAGTCTTGAAAGTTGCAAGCAAGAAATTCTCTTGACTATCCACATCCATTCCCTCAAGAGAATCCGTAAACTCAGTCCCCTTATAAGTATCTTCACTGCCAGGAAAGTCCAATCCTTCTAAAAGATCTAGTGAAGATGTCCTTTGACTCAATGTATCGTCTGTAGAACTACTCCATCCAGGTACACTTTTACTACTTGTGCTCGCATCGTCATTTCTGCTATTGCCATTTTGCGAATTCTGCTCTGCTGAAGCTTCCCCTCTATTTGTGTATGTTCCTCCCCAAGTTCCACTAGGATCAAAGCCAGTAGCTTCTTCAAACTCTGCATCTTTCCTTATCATGTCCAAAACCATGCGCGCAGCCTCAATTTGCTCTTTATTTGAAAGATCGTAATCTGCAATTATTGCACGAAACGTACTGTTATCGAGTGGGGGACAATATTCGGTCTATGTAATTCGTCAACAACGTATACAGCAAAAGAAACAGGAAACTCAAAATGAAATGAGATGGTGAATGAATTCAAGAATTACATACCTCCATTTGAGCCAGAAGCTCTTGAGTATTCACCATAATTGCAGTAATGCAAAGCAAATTTTGACGTCGATGCTTCTCTTCCAATTGCGCACGCAGACACAAGACAATTCACTCTTTTTTTATCAATAAACTCTTTCTTTTTCTTTTTCTTTCACTGAAATCAATATTCATGGAGATTCTGCTGGAAATAAATTATTGTAAATAGATGTAAGAGAAGCAAAATAATAAATATGTAACATGATTCTATGGGATATTGACATTTTCTGTGGTATTTCTCAAGTTCGAGTAGGTAACATTAGAGTTTTTGATCTACTCACTAGGGAAAGAATGAAGTGGTGGGATTTCGAACGATGATGAAGTCATGAGCCGAGAAATCAAAGGGCACCACATATCGAAGCTAATAGGCTGGCTTGGCTGGCTATCTTATCAGTGAGGAAACGCTAAATAGGGGTGAAATATTAATAAGCAAAATTGATGGAGCACTGTGGAGCGACAGCATGATTTCATGAAACATCGAGAATATGAGGTTGATGACAACCTTGGAGATCTCTCTCAAATGCTCTTCAACTTCGTTTGTATAACAGTTCTCCGTATGATAGAAAATCAAGTATCTTTATGTAGCTTTTGGAATGAACCAAATCGGAATGTTCTCATCAATTCTACAAGTCTGTGCATTCGCCGGCATTCTTAGGACGACCATCGCAACTACCTCTTCCAACAATGGATTGAAACAGATTGATACAGTGACAACATTAAATGGGAGATACCAAACTTAAGATCTAACACCTTCCCATAGCTTTACTGATCAAACTCAATCCACTCTTGCTGGCTTTGATATTACGCTTTCAAACCTTCACTCTCATCAACATTCAAAATATATCTGCATCAAGAGACAAGTTGTCTAGATTGACACGACGTCTATCTGTGCTTTGATCTCTATGAACTTGTTGCTTTTGAATTCACAATAGTATATCTTTCCCACTCAGACCGGGCGATACATGACAGGCGAGACGGTTGCTGTCAATAGCTGGTAGCAACCACCTTGTTTGAGATTGATGCATATCCGATGCGAAAGATATAGAATAGAGCCCATCGTAATTAGAAGTTGATTCGGATAGTTCACCGCGAAAGAGATCCACGCTGCACTTCTCGAGTACAATGGACTTGTCTGCTACATTCAAGAAGACTCTTTCTTCATCGCCACAGGTATTCTCCTCGACGCGAAACCTTAAGGCAACTAGCTCTACCAAGGAAAGCAGTGCATGCAAAGTTGCTGAGTACTCTACTGCAATTAGCTCAATCATTTTGTTCCTTCATACTTCTCAATCAACCATTCTTTCTTTGCCAAGTCTTGAAAAGGGCCGTTATAAATGCTTCCGATGCATTCAAGTCTTTGACTCTTGGCTCCGCAGGCTATATCATCAAAACCTGCGCTGAGCGCACTCAACAGATCTAAGATCTATATGCAAATAACACTTTGGAAGATTCTGATAGCCACTCAGTATTCATATGAATCAATTCAATATTCTCCAAAGTGTGAATCTCTCACTAGTCTTCAAGCAAATTGGGAGTTCAGACTACATCAAGCATTTCCACTAACTTCACTTTGGCTTTTGGAATTACCAATGTAGTATGGCTCATATCAGAACCTGGAAGTCGCTGCATTCTACCCCATGTGGTAGTCAACTATCTGTATTAAGAATTCAAGCTGGTATGGTAGGAACCCTCGCAACATCCTCCCTCAACGTTATTCTTCACTCCATTGTTCTTCTCAAACAATATACTCACTCGGGAACAATAAGCATCTTCTTCTCATTTGCTGCGCCATATCATTCAAAGGCTTGGGGACTATGTAATAATGTACTGTTCTCAATCTCTGATATGAGGTCAAATCCGCGCTTTGCAAACTTCGATGGCAAGCTCTAAAAGACCCGGAGTACTGGGTCAAAACGATCACAGGCATTCGCGAGATATTCTATTCCAAACGCATCAGACGAAAATAGATCAATGACCTTTTGGCGAATAGACATTCTCGGCTTGGTTGCCTCAGTGATTTTGTTCAACAATATCATCGTAAGAACTTCCCCACCACTTTTCGTAAGGAAACTCCATTCCTTATTAGTATTTGGTCTCATTTTCTGGACTGAACCACCAAAGTCGACAAGCTCTGTTGTTATTGATCATTTCAATTACTCCAATTTGATAGAGGAGGTTATGTGGTAAACTGATAAAACCTACATTCACTCATATATCGATTCAATAAAGATGCAACGAAAATTTCCAAGGCTCTATGGCAGCCGTCCAATTGAGACACCTTATCGAGGATTAGGGAGTCAAATCAGCTATCTGCAGCCCGCCATGTGAGTAGGAACAACTTTTCATTTCTGAGTCCATACATTCCATCTCAAATCCTGTGTAGTTTTTTATTTTGTCTTCTCAGTGTGGCTTAACATTAGCCTTACTGTAGAACACTATCTTGTAGGACTGTTACTAAATTTCCAATCCTGCAGGTGCTTGTGCCGTTTGTGAACAAGGCTACTATACATGCGAAGAGCAGATGATGCCTCCCTGGTTTTATCGTCGTTCAATTTCTACTGATGAAACCAGACAAATTGCTGCCTCGCACGTAAAACTTACGCAACAAGATTGCAAGTATTTAATATAAAGACCCGCGAAGTATGGAGACATCATTGTCAATCGATGGAAGAAGAAGAGCCAAGACAAACGTCAATCGTTGCTACTTGAAGCCATTCCAAATCTTTGCGAGAAGAGGTGGATCATCCCTCGACATGGTTTCACTCCTGAAGGTAAGCAATTTCCACCCATAAATATCGATGGACAAATGGAACTACGCTTGCTAGAAATCTATCATCAACTCCTCTTGCATTGGTTGAGTTCGGAAGTCCTCAAGACAAACCCCGCTGTACTTTTTGCATTGTTGTACAATCGAACGGTATATGCTCCTCAGGACTGGGCGTCATTTGATTCGCGACAGCTCAACAGCTCTTTTCTTTTCAGACACTTCGATGTTGACTTTTCAGCCACATGTATTGTGATGTATGGTCTCGGGTACAGGCAGGTGGTGGACTGGAAAGCTGGTCCGGGACACAGAGCGGATATTCTTGGGTTCCCTAAGGCACATCTTGTTCTCGAGGCTCAAGCTCATCTGATGGTTTCAATTCGGAGGGTTGTTGACAGCATACTTCAAGGAATAGATGAGAGTACACCAGTTGCAGCAGAAAAGTAGAAATCTATGGTTTCGCTGGGATTCAGGCATAGTAGTGTCGTGGAATTGTGGTCACCCTACACCAATCAAGCATTCTCATCGCCTCCATCGTTTTCTCTCGCCAATCTGATCTCTTTGGCTCAAACACGATTAGAAGCAACCATTGATCATCTTTGGCTATCGCAGACAGAGCCGGCATACATGAAACGATATATTCTGGACATGTGCCATGGAGGTGCTTACGAGTTAACTAAAGATATGGGGCTGGATGGCTGGTTGTACAGGGAATCACTGAAGCCATCAAGTCTTGCTGGAGGTGGGGCTGGGTAAAGAATGAATGCGAGCGCGTCAAATTAATCCAGATCGATTTCGAGACAATGTTGCACAAGGCGAAGATCTTCCATCTAAGTATGATAAGGCATTGGGTGCACTAGAGTAAGTTCGTTTGAGTTTTCCGATCATCTGCATGAATTTTGAATACTTGATACGGAATCTTATTAAATACTATCCAGACTCTTGGTATGGAATGATATCAACCGTCGTTGCGGTCTCCTTGGAAGGACAACCCCACAGAGACCGGGATTTTCTGACATTTATACGACAACTAAGAAATTCCAAGAACAAGGGCCTGATATCCTCGAAGTGAACAGGAAAAGCGGCTTGCTTTCTGATTTAAAATATACATTTGAAAATGAGCTTTTAGATTATTGCTTAGCAAACTTGCAGATCAAAGCTGACATACAACAAAAGCCAAACACATGGCCAAAAGTAACCATAGATCACACACTGTTATTCTCTATTTTAGACAATCACCTGGCTAAGAGTAATATCAAAGAAAAGTCTCGTCTATATGAGGTCTCATCAAATCTCCTCTCAGATCTAGCAGCTTCTCGTGAAATGTTCCCTCACTGGTTGGAAGGAAATGGCTTGGTTGAATCATTCTCAAAACATCAGGAAAGCACTGGAGGCATTTTGGCAGGGCATCAGGAAGGAAAGTGCGATGGTTTGGAAGCAGAATGGTTTTACCGAAGACGAGTTAGCTCAAGAGCTTGAGTATATCAGTGCCACCACTACTCAAGAATACCTAAGTGCTGTTCAAGCCGAGGAACAGCAGCTACTAGCCCAAATCCAACGGAATCAGAACGATCGAATCAATCAAAAGAGCCAGAAACCTGCCAAAACACCCACACAAACAACATGGGGCACGGAAGGTACAACTCCAACCCTTCCAGCGCAAACAAAAGTCAAAGATAAAACTCGCTCCTCCACCCATCCCCAACCATCCCCAACCAATCTCCAAGACCTCGCCAACCACCTAGAAAACACAGCCTCCTCTCCCTCCCCACTACCCAAAATCCTCGTCACAAACGCGCTTACGAAATGCTCTCCCACATGTATCCCTGCACTGCCGAAGCCGCATCCACAAAGAGTATCGAATGGGATCTTTCCGTGCATAGTATGTCTGACATGGGATTTTGCGCACAGAATAAAGGAGGTAGTGCGGTAGGGTTTAAGAGGGAGTTTGCGGGTATGGGGGAAGGAGAGATAGGCGAGGATGAGAATGGACAGGAACATGGAGAAGGAGGGGAGAGAGCATTCGTAAATCGGAGTGGAAAAATCATTTTTCATCGCCCGCATCCGGTGGCGAAAATTGATCCGGTTATGTTGAGGTGTATGGGGAGGAGAATGACGAGAAGGTTTGAGTGGGGGAAGAGGGTTTTTGGGTTGCGTGGGGTTGATGGGGATGAGAATAGTAGTGGGGATTTGGAGGGATGAGTTGAGTCGAATGTTCGGGAAGGTAGGGAGATGCGGAGATGGGAAATAATATGAAGAGAATACCTACCTAATTTTTAAACTCTGAGTCGGGAAACAATAATTGGTAGCGTGGTATAATATGGATTTATCAAACAAACATTCTTTAGGTTTTAAGCTTACACGAATCGGAATAGATAAATAGATAGACAGATGAACCCAGGGATTTTATTTTATTCTAACTTGATTCTCTTCAAGCGAAAGAGGAGTCTCTTGGACCAATTCATTAGTTGGATCTACAATGATCATCAAACGAGTACAGGACCGCGGGACCGTACAATATTGGGCGTGAAAGGGAGGGAGATAAGTACCCAGGTAGGTATGTCATGTAGTAGATACTTGATATGAGAAATTAATCCTACTCACCGGGGATATTCCACACCAAACCGGAAAGAAAAGGTGACGAATTGCTCACGGATTGCTGAGACCCGTTTATTGACTGACATAGGTAATGAAAGGGAAAGAGAGGAATAGAGGAAGGAACGTGTAAACACCCGCTTGTTGAATATGTAGATCTATCTATAGCACAGCTTGCTATTCTCGTTTTCTCCCTGTTTAATTTTTTTTCATCAGTTGAGTTTACGATGTGTAAGTTTTTATTCTGTAAACACCCATACATCCTTCCATAAACTCATAATCATCCAGGTGCACAAAGACGTACCAATCTGATCAAATCAGATAGATCTAATAATTTAATATCATTGCGAAAAACTCCGTCTCTTTAGGTGGATACATACCTAGGTAGATACATACATTCTTTTATGTTAGATATCGAGCGAGAAGTGAATAGATATTAGTGGTGCTTGTGTCATACATACATACATACATATATACATACACCACAATGTCCAAAACAAATACTTCAAGTGGAAATTTGAAAATAGATTTCATTACTGTGATTTCTGTAGTTGCTGTGATGTCGATTATTACGCTGTATGCCCATCCATCCCTTCATCCCTTCATCCTTTCATCCTTCCTTCCATTCGTCTTCCCTTCCATACATGTATGTATACTAGTAACAGCCTATGCAAGCGAGCTCATTACCATCCCTTCCCTCCCTCCTTCCTCTCACAATCTCCTCGCCAAACCCCTATTCACCATGCATGCATACATATATCCAGCATCCATCCACCTCGCGATATTCTTCTCTCACGTATTTGTTACAAATTTATCTTCTCTGCTACATCTCTCCAACTCCGATTCCGATTCCAACTCCAACCCCAGCTTCGAGTTTATGATATGATCCTCGATGCGTGAGCATCCACTCCCGTCACGTCATCTATTAACCCCAAACCTAATACTCATCATCACTCTCATCATCCGGCAAAAGCGCTCTATATCTCCTCTCCGCCAAATCCTCCTCCAACCCCCCCTCATCCCCACTATCTCTATAGCCCTCTCCGCCCGCCAAACTAAGAGCCACAGGTAAGAAAACCAACGCATGCAACGCCGCAAAAATGACCAACGCAAGCCAAATTCTAAAATAATAAATCTCGAAGATTTTACTCCTCGTAAACGCCAACACCGTGACGCCTACCAATTTCGTAATCGTGATACCGCTGAAGACTGAGCCGCCTACATTGACAAGAGCGGTCCATGCGCGCGCATCCTTGTTGCGGAACTTATTTTTCGCTTTTTCCATGACGGAGCGCGAGGGGAACATGAATGCGCGAGCGATGTGGGCGCAGAATTCCACGCCGATGCCGACGCAGATGATGAGGTTTACGAGACTGACTGCGTTGAGAGAGACGTTGAAGACAGCCATTGTGCCGATGATATCGGTGACTATCATTATGACTGTTACGGTGACTACAGCGCCTGTTTTGAGGGACCCGAGAAGAATCGAAGAGATGAATAGAATGAGTACCAAAGCGGAACAGAGAAGAGTTGCTGTGAGACTAATGATTGTGGTGTATTGATCGAAGAATATGTAGTAGATACTGTAGGGGAAAACTTCTAGACCAGACTTTTCACTCATACCATCTGCGATACGACGAGCAGAGACATAGGCGGCAATGAAATCTTCTTGGCTGTGGAGTGGTGTGTGACTCGTGCGGAAATGACTTGCTGGAATAGTATTTCTTTCTGCATCAATAACCAAGGCGTTTCCATATGCAGCTTGACCACCAAGAGGGCAGTCGTCATCTGTAGGAGAAGCAATCCATTTCTCTAGGTAATGAATGAATTCTTGACCTTCGGGCATACCATGTAAAGTGATATTCCATGCCGGATCACGATGTTCAAAGCAAGCTGAACGACCCTTAACACAACATGAGTCTAATGAAGGATCGAGCCAACGGAAATAGTCATCGATCCAGCTAGCAGGAGTAGCTGCGATGTAGGAAACTTCTGGCCTCTTTCTTTCCGACTCCAAAATATTGGTAAGGGATTCTGTTTCGCATGTTGTGAATCGAGAGCATAGCTGTTGTTGATGGCTACGTTCGGTAACATTCAATTCCCGGGTAACGAAATATACTGGTGGTCCTGAATCAAAGTAATCGTACAAGTCATTGAAGTATGGAATGAGATATGATCCGTCTGGAATTGCCACACGTTGATCCAAACCTAAAGCGACTTCAGGCATTAATGCAACCGCAGCGGCGAATATTCCAAGGAAGACAACGACGACAGCGGTCTTTACTTTACGGCCAAGTAAAGTTGGAGCATATGTCTTGCGAATGAACTTTTGAAGGAAGCCTTCATCAGAACCTTCGTAAAATCTAGAGTAAGAATTTCCATTGCCATTTCCAAGGTGAACACCCGCAGTTTTGATCTGAATGCAAGGAATGCAATCTACACGACGATCTTCAACGCGTCGTTGATTGAGACTGAGAATAGAAACAAACATGGTTATTTGTAGAACAGCATTGATGAATACTGCGCCTGCGGCATAAATTGCAAAGTTTCGAACTGCTGGCATACCAACAAAGGCACCAAGGGCAAATGCAATAGTCTCAGTAGATGCTGATAGAAGAATTGATGGACCCATTCTTCCAAGTGCTTTAGCAATACGGTGCTCAACCACTTCATCAGGATGGCTAGTATTAATTCTTTCAAATTCGTGAACAATCAAAAAGATATTGTCGACACCAACTGCAAGAACGATGAACGGGATGACCTCGGCGATGATAAGCGTAACCTTAACGCCTGCAAAGGAGAAAAGACCAATTGAGGCTGAGATAGACATCAGCACAATCAAAATACCCACCACTCCCAGTGAAAATTTAGATTGGACCAAAGAGCTGGCGGGGTTGTGCATTAATGTTCGGAATGAGATGGTTGTCGAGCCGAGAGCTAAAGATGCGTAGAAGAACATGATGATGTAACTAATGACGACAATCTTTGCATCAGTGTTGGTAGATTTATTAAGCTCTTGCTCAAGACTGATCTCAGTTGAGAAAGAAAGCCTTAAACCACGTTCGCTTGCTTGAACCTGCAAACGTAACAACTCATCTCGAAGGGAAGCCTCCCAGTCCATAGCATGTTCGACTTGAGATGACCCCTCATCATCATTGTTTACTACCCAGGTGATAATTAGGGCAGTAGCATCAATAACATCACCAGATTCTTGCCAACCACCAAATATCATTTTAGGATCTAGCGGTTGACCAAAAGCAGGACGGCAATTCACGGGTGATTCGGCACATGATCGAATAGTTTGCTCCCATGTATCCGGGCCAACACTGGAAATATCGTCGTTCAAGTAACCTCCTACAGATTGAACGACGCAAGCATCACCAGTGGGCTTGAGACACACGTCGCTGAATTTGGTACCGGTTTGTTTTCCGGTCAACCCTCTAATTCGATCTTCAGCTTGAAGCCACCATTTCAACGTATCGTAACTCATGACAGGACCAGGACCTGATGAGTTAGTATCGTTGACCAAGAACACTTGCTCGGCACGGTAAAAGGGTCCAAAATTCGAATCGAAATAAGCTTTCTCTTGAGCAGCAGAAGATGATGGGCTGACCCATAATCGTGCAGGGTTCTGTTCAATCTCAAATTTTGTCCAACCTAAACTCAAGATTCCAACTATGATTATGCTTGTTACAATAGTGATAGCTGGAAATCTCGCAGCTGTGAAGCCCAGACGACTGAATGCAGTGTCACAAACTGTATTGATCCAATAAGTTCTTTGTGGTCGGTCATACATGGCTCTGTTGTGGATCATGTCGCCTTCATCATCATCATCACTTGGGGCGACATCTTCCAAAAGTCGTAATCGTTCATTACGTCTTTTGGTATGCTTAGCCCAAGCTATGTGACCAAATACAGCAACAGCAATCAATAGTAGTACCATGCTGTATGTGAAGATAGCTGCGAAGGAAAGACATGGCAGCAATCCAACATGGCATGACCCAGACTCTGAAACTTCTGGTAAAGCCGGGCAGACGGCAGGACAATCCACACAAGAGCATCGAAAGTTCGGATCTTCATCGTTACACTTCTTGGGTACCATAGGTAATGGATCCATCCCCTTCTCCGGATATTTGCTAGGGTCTGGAAAGTTGATCTGGAATGGCGAGCCTAGTAAAGATTTGTGTCCCAGGAAAGCTAAGAATGAGGAGTAATTCTTTGCCCCTCCTCCAATAAATTCCATGGCATTGGAATTTGTTGGTCCAAACTTAACATCTTTGCAGCTATCAAAGAACCCCGACCCATACTCATCAGAGATGAGTTGATCTAGCTCCGTGACGATGTATTTATCACCCTTCTGCTTTGTCTCCGTTACATTCAGGAAAAGAGATTGATCTGGTGAGCATGTAAATGTACAAAAAGTGTTGTAAAAGTTCTCTTTGCATGCCGGACAAGAGGATATGATTGGATTCGCCTTCTTGATCTGATCTGCAAGAGCATCTATCTGCGAAGCTATTAGCAAAGTCCAACCGATTTCGAACATTCCCACGTACCTGACTCCCCTCACAACAAACAGGTCCCGTACTCCATTTCGGACCGCATAGCTCGACCAGTTGTTTCCTCGCCTCATGATCCGGTTCTTTTGCAAGCCCGTTATCCGGACAAGGGAGTTCAGGACCAAACCAACTATCCTTCCCACAGCTGCCCCTTATCGAACATCTTCCAGCTTCGTGTTTGGGTGTAAACCCTTCGCCTGCTGCGAAAGCAGCAGTGAGAATTCCGACTAAAGTGAAGGAATGCCGCATCACTGCGTTTGTTTACATGCGCCGCCCAGCGTCGCGATATACGAAAGCCGAGAGTCGATGATACACAGGCGAATCGGATGGAATAAGTGTACAAATAGGACGGTTTGCAGTTTGCAAATAAACGTCAAATCAATAGATTGATTATTGATTGAGGTTAACGATCGATAATTAAATTATTGATTTGATATTGTATTGTTGTATCAGAGTTAGTTGATGATTGTTGTCTGGATATCGGTACTGTAGATGCGTCCCAGCCACCAACCAATGCTGTCATAGTTCTAGTTCGTCGTTCTATGTGGCGTAAAGCTTCGCGTATCATTTGAATCCTTGTTTCACAATGGCCAACAAACTCACAAGGTACTCACTCATCCGTTTACATAATTAATCGAGCAGTGAGCCGGTGACTTTCCTCTACATATTGCTGCAGATTTGTAGGCTGCTATATTTTCAAAGATTGCTTCGTTTTATACATCAAGTTCATGTCAACGATTTCTCATCAAAATACATGATTGAACACGCTGCTGCAAGACAATGCTCAAGGTAAGAGTTCGGTGACGCTGATAATGGAGCTCTATAGACTCATTCTATATGCCCTTCATAACATTATGTTGTCGACGGCATGAATTGCCAGTCATCTAGTATTTGTAAAAAGATAAATTAAACCGTATCCCAAAAACGCTCCTCAAACTCCGGCTAAAATGCACAAATGCCCGCCTTATCCCAAATCGGTATCCAATCGAATTTTTAACATGCATGAAATCGGTCTTTGCCAGTGTTCCTGGGAAGTTAAACCGTGGATATGAGAGCCAGATTGTGTGTTTATCTGGCTGAAAGAATGACTTTCCAGTTGTAACTGGTTCGTATAATCATAACTCGTTCTTGTCGTTCTTGTTGCTCTAATCCTTTCGACATCATGAATTTCCTCCTTAATTCTTGAGCTTTGAATCTCCCACTGCAGGTGATGCCCGGCCTGACCCTTCTGCTGCCTTGGATTTGCCTGCGCTAATGGATGATGCACCATCCTCTTCGTAAAGGTGATGCTCTTCGATATACTCGATGACAGGAGCGGGTAACAAATACTGTACACTCATCTCTTTCCTTAAGAAGAGTCTAATCTTTGTGCTACTGATATCATTTGTGACAAGTTGTTGGATGACATAGATGTTGCGTTTGTATTGTTCGAGACTTGCAAGAGCATCCTCGATATCCGTACCGGTACGTTCGACAATGAAAGTACCATATTGTCCCAAAATATGTTGAAGATCAGCCTCACTCCAAACTCCTGGGATACTCATTGTTTCGATAAGATCAGCTCCAGCTAATAGAGCAATGCGAACAGGTACTCGGGATCCATCCGGTCGTAGAGCACCGCCCATCACTTTGTTTATTTCATGCTCGACATGATCGAGTACGAGGGCAGTCGGGGTATATTCTGTTTGTAAGGCTTCCCAAGGATCCACCATAAGCCAATTTGATGATTGCACAGCCAATTCGCACATGTTAAGTCTGTACCTGTCAGCTAATTTTACCAAACCAAATGTGAAATTCGAGACTCACCGGTGTTCCGAACTTGCCAGGCCTGCCTTCTTGTAAAAGTTGGATACAGGTGAGAAGTAACCACTAAGGAGTTCAAACTCTGTATTGAACTTGCAATAATCGGCAGCCATCTCCATCATTCGCAAATGAAGGTAAGTTATAGGTGAGAAACTACCACATGCTACCAATACTAAGGGAGTCTTCTCGGGATGGTTTTGTGTGAGTCTTAGGCGATCGGTTGGGAAGGTGTAGTTGTCGAGAGTTTGCGCAGGAATAACCTGGGCGGCGGGGTTGGCAGTCATCTTCAGAGGGTGATTCGGAGGTTGTAAGTTATTGTTTGGAGGAAAAGTGGAAAAGACTCTTGAGATTTTGGGTGAAGAGCAAAGTCTAGATGACGAATTTCGGAATAGCAGGGATCGATTGCGAAGGAATTGCGATGAGTTGAAGATATTTCTAGCAGTCGCTCTTTGCAGAGTACGACAAAGAATGAAGTACGCCGTTGTCTCTGATTTTATTGGACTTTGATGTGAATGTTTAATGTTCAATGGATGAAATATAAAAATTGTGAGGTTAAATAGATTTGTGAGTGATGAATCCGAATTAAGACTTTTCGATGTCCGGTGGATTAGTGAATTTTATAATATCGGTTGGAGGGAGGAGTCAGAGATCAGAGATCAGAGATCAGAGATAGTGGGATGGCTCAAGATATGCGCAAAGCCCCGCCCCTACGCTTTGATATACCGGAACCCAGAAAATGCTAGGTAAAGAGGTAATCAAACGACAAGGTACGGAGTTATTATTGCAGGTTGATCGATTGAGACGATCGCGACGGGAACTTCAAATTGCTTCAGAGTGCTCACGGATAAATCGCTGGCTGTTTTCGGCATGTGATGGTTTTCGAAGTAAAACATTCAGTTCTGTCCATACTCATACTCAGCATTTGATAGCTGGTCTGGATCGTCTGGATTGTCTGGATTATGTGCCAATGCTTGCTTGCTTGCTACTGTTATCTCCTCTCCTTCGTGCAAGTCTCCAGGCACAATGCACAATGCACAATGCACTCGGCTCCAATCAAAGAGAGATTATCTAACTTGAATCGTTTCAAAATGTTCGACCCCTCTCTACCAGAATGCTGGTTGATGAAGAGATCGGGATAAGGGTGACTAACAGATACCTACATAGGTAGCTAGTACGCAAATCATGGTCTGGCTTGGTCAGCTTAGGAGGCAATTTCTATGATACTTAGAGAAGTACATCTACTCGAGTCGAGCCTCGGTGTTGGGATAACATTGATGAGTATTCATTATATACCTACATATCTACTTTGTACTAATAAGTTCGGTATATTAATCCCCAAACTAATCTAGGGATTTACCTAAGAAAAGCGGTCATCGCCGTAAAGTTATTCAGCAATCAAATTCCCAACCCTAGCAATCACCAACTGTTGCTCAACCTTGCGTGATTGCATTGCACCGAGCCCAGAAGGGTGTGTTTTGTTTCCTACCTACCAGAAACGATGCTGAATTCCCCACCACCTTGTTATACCCACTCCACCCCGTGAAACCGCCCCGGAAAAGCCGAATTCCCAAGATATATCCATCTCAACCGAAATTGTTCGAGCTCGAGATGTTACCCGTCACCCGTGGTACCGAGCTGAGCATGTAGTTTTGATCAAGTTCTCTGTTGGTCGATACTTTGCCTCTTCTCTTGCTGAAGGGAACACAATTATGTTGATGCTGATGGGAGGTAGGTGTAGGAGCATAAAGTAACTCCGCATATGCTCAATTGAACAACATCGTCTCGTGCAGGGAGATATAGGATTTGTCCTCATTGCTTCACAGTCAAAATGTTGAATGTACTGGGGGTATCGCTACTATACTTCGTACGAAGCTCTCTGTTCATGGCCAAAAGAGTAAGTGGCTTTTTCGACTGTGTGGATGTACATTGAGGAATTGCAACCGTTTTGTTCTACAACTATCTTTTGGGTATGGTGACATATATCCAAACAGATTCATCTGTGTGTGGGCTTCTACTTCTCGGTATGCGGACCAGAAAATTAAAGATTCAAAGAAGCATTGGGGTATATGATATCCATCAATAATATTCTTGGTGTATGTTGGAAGTGATATCAATCGATTCGAGTATCCAGGATACGAATGGAAGGTGTGTGGAACTGATCTCTGGTACAGATGAGTTGTCCATAGTGTTCAAAGATTGTGAAAGGTCTGATAACCTATAATGAAGCTGTACGTAGCTATGCAAGATACGGAGGTGGCATCGTGATATCAAGAGACATCTATGATATTGGATATTGTCTCCTATACAAAAGTTTCGTTCAACCAATATCGATGAAGTTAACTCATGTATTCCGTAGAACGAAGATCTTAGATATCGGCCAGCTTGAGTTGAACACTCAATCTGCATAGTATGTTATACATCTATCCATCTTCTTCATTGATCTTCATCACCGGATCCAAATAGAATGGGGGCAAGCCCCCAAGCCCCCATAGCTCGCTGGGCTCGAGAAAGAAGCCATATATTGATAAATAAACTTTCTGATAGGAGATCGCTTTGCTCAATATGACGAAGGAGACATAGACAACACGTATCTTCCAAAATGCCGCCTCGAAAAGAACGGATTTTTGAACGGACATATGCCTTCTTCCAGTATCAGTCTGGAATGCTTGTTAGTATTTGGTATAAATTCTGTTGTTTAGTAGAATAGGGAGAGAATGAATCCTATTCAAACCACTCAACACATGTAGATTATGTGTTTATCTAGGTAGGTAGTCGAATAATGAAACATGTTCCCCTCCAGCGCCCATGTCAATCATTCTGTTCATTATAAATGGAACAAAAGTAAATAATGAATTGGTATGCAATACAACAACATGTAGAGAAGCAAGTTCTCAGAGTTATCATGCTAGAAACATCTGTTTGGAATGAAAGGAATCTCTTTATTGCCCACCTACATAGGTGTGATTTGAAAGCGTTGAAATAGGAATTGTATGGACAACTTCAACTTATACTTGTGTAATTGTTTGAACCTTCCCTCGCCAATACAATTGGCAGTCATGAATGTTGATCTTAATTGAATTATCTCCACCTCATCATATATTCCTGAAATTATCATTCAATATAATCGAGTGCTGTGTTCATTAATGAGTATTGACGCTGATAACCTGTATACCGTACCGTAGCTTCACTCCGCTAAATTTTCGAGCTCAACTAATAAATAAATGCTAGTCTCCACCCACACTACAACGTACATAGGTACTTGCTTAGATAGAACACAAGGCTCCTCTTGCAAGCAATACACACCACCACACACCACCACCACACCACTACCAAACTCCTTGAAAGGAAAGTCAACCACCACCACTTCTTCCAAAAAAAAAAGGAAGTTGATAATTTCTCTACAAACGATATTTAGAAGGAAAACCAAATTCGAAAGAAACTACTGGCGACTTCTATATTAGAAACCGAACTGATGGATTAATGGCAAAGGGTACGAGTCATATTGAAAGGCCACAAGAGTCGACATCATTTAACGATAACGGTCCAGAAATATCAAGACCACTCTCCACTGCGACTTCCATCTCTTCATCTTCTTCATTTACTCCCAGGTACACAACCACCTTTACCTTTGTCTTTTACCTGCGTTTCTTCCTCGTCAACAATTTCTTCTTAATCATTAAATCATTTTCAACTACTTGCGACTGTCAATCACCAGTTGTCGATGGTTGAATGGATTAAGAGGTTATTATTCAAGAGCCAATACTCATGTCTTCCAGAATTACACGATCATCCGCGCGGCAAGCTGCCAACTCTTCAGAATCATCGGCCGGTTCCTCTGCTTCTGCGACTGCAGCAACTGCAGCAGTAGCTCCGCCAGGTCGTTCTTCAGCCCCATCACGAAAGCGTAAAGCTACTGTGCGGGAACCAAGTCCCGCTCTAGAACCTGAACCCACAAAGGCAACTCCATCCAAGCGTTCGAAGCGTCAGAAGGTCTCAGAACCCGAAGTTCCAACACCCGCTCCTGCTTCTGCCGCATCTTCTCGTCGAAAGAACGCAAAAGCTCCTGCGGTTATGTCTAGTCACAGGAAAGTCAAGGTCCATTCGGAGCATGGTCTAGTATCTAACAATATATACAGTGATTCTGCTGGTCCTTCCAATGAACCATCAAATACGGCTGCTAGTTCCTCCAGGCGCAAGTCTAATAGAAATAACAAGAAAGGTGGGCCAGATCTATTGAAAATGCATATTCAAGTCGATCTAGTGGAAAGTTGCTAATACTCTCTCAAGCAGACGCCTCCAGCAGCACCCCAAGCTCAAGTAAAAAGTCGAAGAAATCCGCCACTGCTGCTAAGGATGCAGACACTACAATGAACGATGCAGATGATAAGCCTCCCCCACATCCACTCGATGACGATGATCCCAGCGATGACAACGATGACGATGATATTCCTCGAGACTACGATGGCGGTGATGATGACGATGACGATCCATTCGGCGGCTTCGGTGGACCTGGCGGACCACCTCATGGGTTATCCAGCACTCTGCGAGCTTTGAGTGGCATGATGTCTGGAGTTTCCTCTCGACTGCGCGACATTTTGACACAATTGAAGCAAAAAGATGACCCATCCATTCAATTGATAGCTTTACAAGAACTTTCTGAGATACTACTTGTTTCTACCGAAGACAATCTGTCCGGTCACTTTTCTCCGGATGCCTTTGTCAAAGAACTGGTGGTTTTGATGCAACCTGCTGACTTCGGATTTGGGGAGGCAAATCCTGAGATAATGCTCCTTGCCTGTCGATGCATTGCCAATTTGATGGAAGCTTTACCTGCAAGCACTGCTAACGTTGTCTACGGTGGCGCCGTCCCAGTTCTCTGCCAAAGCATTTTAGAATTAACTTTCATTGATATAGCTGAACAGGCTTTGAGTGTAAGTGCTTCGCCTTAGATTTCTGCTTCAAATACTGACTTTTACTTTAGACCTTGGAAAAAATATCTATTGAATATCCAGCATCAATCGTCCGCGAGGGAGGATTGACAGGTTGTCTAACAAATCTTGACTTCCATAACACAAACACACAAAGAACTGCGGTCACTACTGCTGCAAATTGCTGCAGAAATATTCCAGAGGATTCATTCAACGTAGTCAAGGATGTTATGCCCAATTTACTAAGCGTTTTCAATTCTAACGATCAGAAAGTCGTTGAGCAGGGCTCACTCTGTGTAACTCGCATTGTGGAGAGCTTCAGGTACCATCCAAGCAAGCTTGAGGAGCTCGTCAGCCCCGATTTACTACGAGTCATTCTTCGTCTTTTGCTCCCTGGATCTACCAATCTTATTGGCGCTAATATTCATACACAGTTTCTTCGCGTTCTTGCTTTCACAGCAAAGGCGAGTCCTAAACTGTCCGCCGAACTTTTCAAAATGAACGTTGTTGAAACATTATATCAAATTTTGACTGGTGTTTCGCCACCCAGCGCCACAGAAGACGTAGCATCAAAGATTGACAGCGTTGTGATCATGCAAGCCTTGATCCACAGACCACGAGAACAGGTTATTGAGACTCTGAATGTTATATGTGAGCTTTTACCTGGAATTCCACGAAGTGGCAATTCAATGTTCGATGACGATATTGACACCGAATCTCCATCGGGAGCAACAAATGTATCATCTGGTTCAAGAAAAAAGTCCGCAAACGAGATTCGTATTGAACTTTTGGAGGGCTGTAGAGAAGAGGTCAAGAGATTTGCGATCATTCTCTTTCCAACCTTAACGGATGCGTTCTCTAGCACCGTCAATCTCCACGTTCGCCAAAAGGTTCTCAACGCTCAGCTCAGAATGCTTTCTAATCTTGACAAAGATATTTTGATGGAGGCTTTAAGATCAGTTCCATATGCATCATTTTTAGCTGCAATTCTCTCGCAACAAGACCACCCTAGCTTAGTGGTCTCGGCACTTCAAGCTACGGAGCTTCTTCTAGTCAGCCTCGAAGACATATATCGTTACCAATTTTACAGAGAGGGAGTAATTGCTGAAATCACTAAGCTAGCCACTATCGAGGAAACCAAGACTGAAAACAAACACCCGTCTGCGGAAACAATCGAGTCTAAGCCTGCTACCACGCAAGCCGATGCAGATCGTAAAATCTCTGAAAAGGCGGGTAAAAATGGAGAGGCTCGTAACGAAGATCACAACTCGTCAGATGAAGACAACGAAGACAACGAGAATAACGAGGACGAAATGGATAATGATATCGGACATAACGATGATTTACAAGATGATGTAACAGCTTCTCCAGTTAGCTCTCGTGGCTCTACAATGTCATTGGATGGTCTTCATCGACATGCATCATCAGATCCAAAGACTATGGTGCATATCATTGCCGCCCGCGCCCAAAAGTTCCTTGACATTCATGAGAACGAGAAGAATAGTAAGGCCATGAAGAAGAAGGCGATCAAATCTTGACGAGTTTACAATCTCTCGCTTCGGACATCAGAAATTTCTATCTGCATCAAGGCCCGGCAATGGAATGGAGCTTTTTACCACACTGGCATCATATTTTGATGGTGATGTTTTACAAAGTGTTACGAGTGCCGAATTATTGAATTCCGAAATAGTCCAAGTTCTATTGGAAGTTTTCAATAATCCCGACGAGCAGCTGGCCAATGATGCTAGATCTGCGTTTCTCGAAGTCTTCATGGGCCAAACTCTTACTAAGAAGTCAATCACTGGAGCAGATATGCCTGCAACTCCATTTGGTCTTCTTATCCACAAATTACAAGATTTGTTGAGCCGCTCAGAACATTTTGAAGTAGTTACCGTTCATTCAAATAGCTTTGAAGGAAATAGGAGTAGTGCTGCATCGATGCTTGCTAAACAAATTCGTCTCAAGCTGGTAGCTGATGAGGACTCCGAAATTCCAAGATCGTACCGAAACATTATGGTTTCTATTCATGCCATCGCTACTTTCAAAGCTTTGGATGATTACCTTCGTCCCAGAATCAGCTTGTCTGATCGTCCTCGGCCACCTAGAGCTAGAGATGGCCTTTCTGGTGCGTTAGCTGCTCTTGCTGCAGCCGGCTTACCCAATCCATATGCCGGTATTCCCAATGCCCAGGCACGTCTCGCCGCCGCCGCAGCCGCCGCAAATCCAACCGCATCTACCCCTCGCACTTCTCGTAGGGCAAAATCAAAGTCTGGTCCTGCCCCAACGCCTGCATCGGCCGACCAATCGACCTCGAGCACACCAGTAGATAAACCTGCTCGGCGTTCGGCTCGGCGTTCGGGAGCTCAGACTGATCCACCTCCCCCACCTCCACCACCCATGCAAGAAGAGGATGCCCTTGCTACGGCTCTCGAGTGTGCTGATGAGCGACAGATGAGTGAGGATGAGGAGTTAGAAGATAGCTCTGCATTGGACGCCATTGTCGGTGATATGGAAGAAGAAATGGAAGAGGATCCCGCTGTTGATCCTACAGCTGTAAATCTTGAGGTCGCTGCAGGTGGCAAGGTCACAGCCCGTAAAGAAGATGGTACAAGAGTTGCGACCCCATCACAATCTTTACCAAGCACTTCCCGCAGTAGCTCTGCACTCCAGGCAGCTGCTGCTCAAGAGGCATTGTCCACACCAACCACATCGTCCAGACCTATGTCTTATGCAGCTGCGATCCAAGCTGTTCCGTCAGATTGGCACATTGAGTTCAGTTTGGATGGCAAAGTAATTGCTAATGATACTACCATCTACCGCGCTGTTCATACCATGGCCAACACGGTGGAAGATCAATCAAGTCGAAGTGTTTGGTCCGCGATTCACCCCATTAAATTCAAGCGTGTTCCAGGGCCGCCCCTCCAGAGCCTAGCTCTCTCTCTCGGGCATCAGAGGCCAGTACAGAAACTACGGCATCTGGTATTCCCGCATCGCTAGATAAGCATCCTGCAACATCCTCAATCCTTCGATTACTTAACATCCTACACGCTCTCAATGCCAACCTAGATGACGTTTTGGCTGATAATAAGGATGCTTTGAAATTAAATGCGGAGCCTTTGTCACAGTTTGTGAACACTAAGCTCACTGCAAAGTTGAACAGGCAACTTGAGGAACCCTTGTGGTTGCCAGTAATTGTCTTCCAACTTGGAGCGAAGATCTTGCTCGACTTTACCCGTTCTTGTTTCCTTTCGAGACACGTCATCTATTCCTGCAGTCAACATCTTTTGGCTATGCTCGTTCAATGACTAGATGGCAGAATGCCCAATCTGCTGACGAATCCCGCCGAGACCGTCATCGCGATGAACGTCCTTTCCTAGGTAGGCTTCAACGCCAGAAAGTCCGGATATCTAGATCGAAGATTTTGGAATCAGCCTTGAAAGTTATGGAGCTTTATGGTGCATCCCAAAGTATCCTGGAGGTCGAGTACTTTGAAGAGGTTGGAACTGGTCTCGGGCCAACACTTGAATTTTATTCTTCGGTTTCGAAAGAGTTCTCCAAGAAGAAACTCAAGCTTTGGCGCGAGAACGATAACGATACCGATGAGTATGCATTTGGTGTCCGAGGCCTTTTTCCAGCACCTATGAGCGAAGAACAATCATTGAATGAGAATGGAAAGAGAATTTTGCACCTTTTCAAGATGCTCGGCAAGTTCGTTTCTAGGTCCATGATCGACTCTCGCATTATCGACGTTTCTTTCAATCCCACATTTTTCCGCATTGGCGACGAATCAAATCCTGTGACTCCCTCTCTGGGTACGGTCAAAACTGTCGACCCTCAATTGGCCAAGTCCCTCAAGATGATAAAGAAGTTCTCTGTTGCAAAGAAGGCTATTGCTGAGGACTCGAGTTTGACAGCTACTCAGAAAGTCCTTGCTACAGAAGCTTTGGAAATTGATGGGGCTAAGATCGAAGATCTCAGTCTGGACTTCACACTTCCTGGATATGCGATTGATCTTCTTCCCGACGGCTCTTCAATCTCTGTCACTATTGACAACGTTGATCTCTACCTTGAGAAAGTTATTGATATGACTTTGGGAAGTGGTGTTCAAAAACAAATCGATGCATTCCGTGAAGGCTTCACTCAAGTCTTCCCATATTCTGCTTTGAGGGCCTTCACTCCGGATGAGTTGGTTATGTTGTTTGGTAGAGTTGAAGAGGATTGGTCTCTTGAAAGTATGTTTAATCCCCTTTGATTGTATGATAATAACACTAACATGCGTATAGCTTTGACCGATTCTATCAAAGCAGACCACGGCTTCCATATGGACAGCAAGAGTGTGAAGAACCTGCTCCAGACAATGAGTGAGCTCAGTCTGCCAGATCGTCGGGACTTCCTTCAATTCACTACTGGAAGCCCAAAACTTCCCATTGGTGGTAAGTTATATATGCATGTATCCTATTTTTACGACAACTGATAGCTAATTTATTACAGGCTTCAAGAGTCTTACACCAATGTTCACTGTGGTTTGCAAACCTAGTGAACCACCCTACTCTTCTGATGACTACTTACCAAGTGTCATGACATGTGTCAACTATCTCAAACTGCCCGATTATACTGACTTGGATGTCATGCGACGACGTATGAGTACTGCCATTAGGGAAGGACAGGGAGCTTTCCATCTGTCATAAGGCGCATTTTAATAGCGAAAATTGA
The DNA here is from genome assembly GCF_013461495.1 of Botrytis fragariae. Classification (NCBI taxonomy): domain Eukaryota; kingdom Fungi; phylum Ascomycota; class Leotiomycetes; order Helotiales; family Sclerotiniaceae; genus Botrytis; species Botrytis fragariae. Next base: position 247,050 of record NW_023501003.1, read on the forward strand.
ACTGAAACTGGCATGCATTAGGTCTGGTCAAACATGAAATAAGATTTTCGGGTATTTATTCTCATTGGAGGATGAACAAAAATTGGGGGATTTGGTTGGTTTTGCTTACTTTTGAGCCAAACCCGTATGTATTCACGAGCTATTTTTTGCAATTGTTTCTTTTTTTCATCAGCCAGATTCATTTTCTTCTTCATACCTTCTATCTACTTACTTTTTTGTAATGGAAGTTAAAGAAGAGAGAAAGGAGTCAAATTGCATGGGTGGGTCGTTTGGGCGCATAGTTTGTAAACCGGTTTCTCCTGTCCGGAACTTGAAGGGGAATGGTTTGCAAATATGACTGGAATGGACTGGTGAACAGGATGGGATGGGATTTTAGCTTTTTATTAGGTAGCCTTACTTCTACAAATACTACTTTGCAAACACTAGTCTTGAGATTAGAAATTAGGTAGACGAATTGATCCACTCTAGATTATTACGGTTTTGAGTAATGAGTGTGACTAGGATGTGAATGTGAGTGTGTGTGTTGTATGTGATTATGAGAAGGAGATATGTTCAATAACAGCTTTGTAATTTAAATACTACTGGTGTCGAGAGACTAGATGTATTTGCAAGCTAGCTATTCGACGACATTGTTATTATTAATAAGACCCTGACTACTAATATATGGAATCCTAAGGACAACCTTATGATGAGATTGATTGATGTATTCGCTTTCTCTTGGTACGAATTGATGAATAGAAAAACCCGCCTAAGAACCCTGGGTATTATTTTTGATTCTCGGGCCTAGCATCTCAAATCGCCATGTGTGAAGAGTAAAAGGATCTGAACTGGCATGTGCTAGTTGAGGTCCCGATACATAAAATGTTGGTAGATGAGGTTATTATCGTTATTCTTTTAATTTATTTAATTCTTTCTTAAGGAAGGAAATTTGAGTTCGGTTTATGGAGGTCTGGGGATGGGGATGGGATGGGGATTTGGAGGGAGAAGGGGGGTGTGATGTGGGTAGGTAGGTACGCGGGTAGGCAGGTAGGTATGGAGCTTATTGAGTTTAGTGGGTGAGGTTTAGGGATGTTGTGGATTTGGGGATTTGGGGGTGGAAGATTGAAGATTGAAGGGGATATTTTTGAGGATGGAGGAGGGGAAGGAAGGAAGGACGCAAGGGGCGCCAGGAGAGAGGAAGGAGAAAAGAGGAGGTTTGAAAGTTAAGGTTTTGAGGTTCCTGGATTGTGAGAGGTTATTGATGTTCGGCTGGTGCGTGTGGTGTTAATGATAGGTTACTAATGTTAAGCTCATGATTGTAGTGTTGATAAATACCGATTAGTTGGTATCTAAGTACCTAGGAATAGTCGTTTGAATTAGCGATGTACAGTCTAGGTAGGTAGGTAGGGCTAACCCTGGGGTGGGGAAAGGGGATAGATAATAAGGGAATATATATCTAGGTGGCTTGGAGAGATGATTTGATATTAATGAGTGGTATGAAATGGAAGAGCTAGGGCGGGGAGCTAGTGGATGGTTAGGGGCTGTTGTGGCGTTGTTTAGGGCTCGTTTGAATTGAGGGAGATTACTGGGTGATAATCTATGTGAAATAGTTTGGTGTTGAAAAGGGAAGTGTGGTTTAATCAGGGCTTAGGGGGCGAGATGGCATTTGTTATCTAATGATTCTAAAATAATAGTTATATAAAATTGCATTATTGTATCATATTACATCACATTTATATTACTATATTGCTTGTCATATCAAGATATCTATATACAGTTCTATAATAACCACATTCTGAAAATTTATGGTTACATGTTGATGATTATCTAATATAGCGGATATAATCTCAAAGCCACTATATTAGGAGATATACTCGGTGTGATAGTAAAGTCTTTTTTCGCGCGGGTTTGTTATATATGATGTTGGAGGATCATAATATCACTTGAAATGGCCGTTGTATTAAGTTTGGAGCTCTATTATTATCACATGTTGTGTCGTTCATGTAAAGATTCATATGACCAGGTGATGAAAAAGATTAGGATTATTTCTATACTAGCTGCATCTTCTAAACACTTATTCTGAGCGCGAAAATTGCTTGAATGAATAGGTTAGATTAAGAAGTGAGGAGGTTATCAGGCTGTTGATTGTTGGCAAAGCATTAGTGGGCCATTAATGAGAGCAGGTTATTGGTTTTTGTTCATCTCAGATAATTTCTAGTTGGCAATTCTCTGTAAACTCAATCGACTGGGCTCATATGAGAACTACTGATTCTCGATGATCAGAAAACGTTGATAAAGTTATGCAGATTCTAGACGGGGTCGTGTGACAATATCTCGTACTGTTAGAATGGAGGAGTTAGTAAATTTTTTGCAAGTAGTGTAGAGTATAATTCATAAATGTAAGTTGTGGTTGATGTGCAGGAGATTAATAGCATGTATGTCGAAATGTATTCGATTAGATGATCAGAAAGTTATCTTACCTTCCTGTTCTAACAGATCCATTCTCTAATGCCAACTTCGCTTGTACTCTTCGACGAAATACAGCTCGCGAATGCCCACCTTGGCGTAGAAGTAGTTGGTTTCATCCAAGCACTTTCCTTTGAAACAGCATGGAGAACCGCCGGACTGTGGGTGTCGTTGGTGATTGGAAGTCGCTAAATGAAAGTTTTGAAGACCGCTGATAGAATGCAAAGCATCGAGGTTCTCACAACCTGCCATCAAGATAATTGGGAATGTCTCATTTGGCTCAGTGAAGCTGAAGAAAACATCCTTGCGTCGGTCGATATTGATGTATAAATTTCGCAGACCATGACAGCTGCCAAGAGTGTAGTATTCGGCTTCTACATCTCACAAACGCTGGGGAGTGAGAGTACCCTCTTCCTGGAGCTGGAGAACACCGGGATCACTATCACAGAGTTGTGTGTTTTTTCGGTCAAGTAGATTGATTTAATAGCATTACGTTGCTTGGCAGTGAGATATTTCAAGATGATCAATTCCTCAAATGAACAAAATTCAGATGTGTTGTCTTTGAAGAGAATATTTGTGGTGTCGATGATATTGCGGAAACTAGCACATGTCATCATCAGAGCTCGGTATGTCTGGATCTCGTTTCTCTTCCCTTGGGCTTGACGTGGATATTCCGAACAATGTCTAATGCCACCTCCTTGGTTCTCAGTCTTGATCTTGAGTGTGCACATTGGGAGAGTCTCACGATGAGACTCCGTGGTGTAGGCAACTCTGAGAATCTTAATGATGAGTTCGAGAGGCAAGTTTTCGAGCAGACTGGTGTTCTCACTGCTCTATCTGGTACGTTTATTTTCTGACTCAATAACAGTTGTGGACTCCGACAGTTTAAAAGTATTGAGATCATTGGTGAGATTGTCAAGCAGCTGACTGTAAATTGTGTAAGCTTCTTCCAACGAAAATTTGACCCGAGGATGTTTTGTCTTTATTGATGGATCGGTTGCCATGTTGGCGTCTATTTGGACAGATATCTTCTGAGAATAAAATATTTGGAGACTTTGGTATAACTTTAGAGATAACTTGATGATACGTTTCTCAGTTGTGTAAAGTTTTTGTTGTGACTATTGACAATCAGAATCTATCAAACTGAGCGAGAATATTATGCATATATAAGAGTTTCAAAACACCATTGAAAGCGCTAGAGCTCTACGGCTCTACGACTTTACGGCCCTCTTTCTTTCTGTATGTAGATGTAAAGTCTGGAGTTCGAGTATTCTACAGGTGCCTGAAGCATGAACTTAATCTAGTGAATCATATATTGGTGATTCAAGACTGCTCTAGAAATTCAAGGTGCATCTGGATTGATTTCCAGGAACGTCGGGAATATTTTTCCCAATGCAAAAAGTGAGAATAGCACCAGTCCAGTGGAAAATTGTCTCCAAAAGAACCATTCAGACCTTAAGATTAAGCTGATACACATTTGCGTATGTTTGGGTGGGACTAATATGATTGAGAAATGTATTCAATTGCGAGAGCGGCTATTTGTAAGAGTATTTCCCCAAATAGAAATTGGACAGTAATAGCACCATTGAATGAGAGTAGTATTGAATGTCTATTGAGCATCATTAAATGGGGAGGAACCCTCACTGTGCATGTAAATATATACCAGATCTAATATTTTTCATCAACCTTGATCTTGTATTTGATAAAATCAGTACACTTTAACTCCAGTAGAGCGCCTAGATTAACCTCTCGAATCCTCATAACTCATCATGCGACTCGTCCCCATAGACTTGATCCTGGAACTCATGGTCCCAGTCCGGTGGATTCAACATATATTCCCTGGCTCTTCTTGCCGCCCCTACTGCACTGACCCATGCAGGGTCGATGCCCTCGCTGAATCTATCAGCAAAATCCGGGATAACTTTTATGATTGTTTTGCGAATTTTTTGAAATTCTGATGCGGGCGCGTCGCCACTGAAGACGATGCGTCTAAACTCTGTGAGCTCTGGTGGTTGAGAATCTGATAGTGGTATTCTAACAAAGTATTTTAGCCGGGTTGCAAGATATTCAAGTTTCTCGGGCTGTAATACATCATTAGCCTCGATTCGCAGATATCCAACGTTGCTCTCAGCAAAAACATGATGATTGATAAACCTTAGGGGAGCTTAAATAAACGAGCACCTGACCGTTTCGTCGTATTTTTTGCTTCATGGACCTTAAAAAGATGTTCTTACAGAAGAAATTTGTCCCACGCCACCAAAGTCGGGAATTTTGAACCTTTGTTCCACCAAACTTATCTTCGTCCCTCCATCGGTCATTGAGACCTCAAGACAACTATCCTGATAATCGAAATGTAACAGAAGATTGGACTCTTGGTCAATGTCAGTTCCTGCCGGGTATCCAAGGGCTCCTGCAGTATTGAGGCGATATCCTAGTCGCATGCTATGGAGATAATGCCGTAATTGCGAGCCGTCTTTCATGCCAGGCAAAAGCTCAATTGCGACGTCTAGTAGATTATTGAGATCTCCAATCATCACGTCAAGATATGTAATGCCGAGTACTTCAATCGGTCTATTGAGTTTGGTTTCAGTTGCTTTCTGAATGGCCGATAGTGTTACGTTGAACAGTTCTTTTAGTTCCGAGTCCGAATATATCTCTTTTTCGCTGAGCTTCGTTAGTTAAACCAGACAGGGCAAAGATTCAACACAGATGAGTTGTTCCCTCTAGACATACTGTTTATCGCCATAACCCCGATAGCGAGGCTTGGAAGAGGTATAGTTCTTCCAATCTTGTGTGGTATTGACTTTGGCCACCATTACGAAATCATCACTTTCGGTAATGTATGCTGAGGTGCTAGTTCAAAGTCAGCAACAGCAAATGATGATATTCCAACGAATGAAATTTACTGACAGATAGTCTATTCCAAGACCAATACCGATTGCTAAGAAGGTCAATAAAATGTTAGTTTGGAAATGTTTATACACACGAAGAGTATGACTGACGAAAATCGTTCGAGGAAGCCCATACAAATCCAGCCAATGCAGCTGGACTGCAGGCGAAAAGATATGGGAAGAGCCGATACATCGTGAATAAATCTGTCAATTGTCTGAAATTTCTAGGCTAGCTGGTAATTTTCGAACTTCAAACTAAATACAGTCTTATCAACAAAATGATGGGATGTTTTCGGAGGCAATGATGTATCAACGGCGCAGAGCTGTCTCGACAGTTATACAAACAATTTTTAAGTGAATTCTTTCTCTCTCGACTTGAAATATGCAATGATGGCTCACGAGGTCAATGACACTCCAACAGTCCGTAAGATTTCGAACAGGAAGCTGCTATGCCTCAACTGTAATGGACAGGTCATCGAGTGTTTCGACCAACAGTTGCAAGTAAGATACACAGGTATCAGGGTATAGAGACTGGTGGTAAAAGCGGCTGCAAGGTGCGAAACAATATGCGGTTGGATATCTATTGGTTACCACACACACATGCTGTAAGCGTCCAACAACTACCTCTCCGCTACTACAGATCCTCTGAATAGGTAATAGAGTCTGGAACCAACTACACTGTGGATTTGAAAGTGAGAGGTACCTATGTGATTTACTTGGTGTATTATATAGGTAGCAAAAATAATTGGCTAGATGCGTTCTATCAATCTTTGGTGCCCTTAATTATTTGAGAAGAGCCTGCTGAACATCAACAGTTGGAAAGAGTGGCTTGTGAGTGATTCTGCCAGAGCGGTGTGTAATTTTGGAACGTTTTGAGCACCTCTCATTATCAAGTCTATTGGAGCTGGAATTGCCGCGGCTGCTGGCATCAGACTTGCCCTCCGATCGTTCCTCGTTAAGGTATTTGAATTGTGCTCATTTCAATCATAATACTCAAATGATCCCCGTAGACGACTTGTTTTGAGCCGAGCTCGCCAAGCTAAAAGGGACAGCCACTTTTTGCAGGTACCAACCCACGCTATAGAATCACATACATCTTCTAGTCAACAGTTGGCACCTCAACCCCTGGAAAATTGTTTCAGCTAGGTTGTTTACGAGATGAGTTTGTATGATATGCTAAAGGCTTTCACGGGAGGCATAATCGTAGCATCATTTTGAATTCTCCCCTTTCAGCAAATTAACTTCGAGTACCTGCATGCCAATAGGACTATTTTCACTCCCCCACTCTAGCAACGAATAACATCTCATAGTAAGCGGTATTGATTCTCAGATTCTCAAGTTTCAGAGACATCCGAGCAACGATATATATTCCTGAGCCACCATCGATGGTTGTAGTCGCGGTCATCGATTATCTGCCTCACTGACCCTAAATTTAGCATAAAGTCATGCAGCTCAGGGAATTCAGCCTTGACTTACTGTGAATATAGACACTTCACGCTTTTACTTACTGAGTTGCAAACAGTTACAAGATGAGTACACTTCTAAGCACTGAATGTAGGCTATAGAAGTTGGATTTGGGGCGAGGACAGATTCTACTCCTTCATTTCTCCCTCAAGGAAGAATATAGTAGTCTTAGTAGACGTATAAAGACTTCAAGATGAAATCTTGTTTTGAATTCCATTCTGTATACATACTTTGATTAGTTTCCATTAAATTTTGTTCTTGTTTAAGAATCCGACAAAATGCTGCAAATGAAGTTTACTCCGTTGGCAACTGTTCTTTTTCAATGTTCTTTGGTTCTATCTGCAGTGTTACCATTTGAGTATTTAGATATCAGAGATACCGGTATATCTAACACTATCATCGAGAAAAGAGCCCTGGATTTGTCTGAAATAGCTATGCTCAATAACTTGCAAAATGCGTACAAGGGGGTCTGGTGGGCCACGGCGTATCCTAATGCAGAGCGGCCGTACGGAAGCAAGTATGATGTATCGTGCGATGTAAGTTGCAGTTCCACACTCATGACAAGAGTCTTTTAAGGTTCAACATTTGTTAAAAAAATCAATATTGAGAATTCAATTGTTGACTACTTCCCATTTCCCAATTGGATTTCCAATACTCGAGTTCCTTTGATGGAGAAGATTCAGTCTGGAGTGACGAGTACCCAATATGTATTTCCGCATGGTGTCTTTCGTTAACCATCACTCGCAGATTGAAAGTTTCAATATTCTTGTGGAAGCTACGCGAAACGCTGTAAGACTTGCCGAATATGCTGGAAGCGATACATTGTTGAAAGACAGATCATTCAATAAGTTCTTCGTTCGGAACGACATAGCACCGATAGGCGGTCGATGGACAGTAAGTAGCATTTTTTTCTTCCGCTCTCTATATCACTCTATGAATATACTCAAATACGAGTTAGTCCAACAAAGACTCCCAGGCCACTGAGGCTTCAATACGCCACAACATGTTGTTGCCATCCAGATTCCCACTTGACGGGACAAAAAAATCTACCAGGCGTTCTAGAATCACATACCAATGCAAGGATCCAGAAACGCTACCTGCGAATGCCAAGGGCTGCTCAAAATCAGATGTGTAGGTTTTTCTGTCTCGTTCAATCATATGTAGGCCTAACAATCATTTTAGCCACGCGTATGCCATAAATCCAAAATGGACTCCTAATGGTGAGTTGACTTCAAATATCTTCGAATTATACCTAAAAAGAGCTTGCAATAGGATGGACAATTGTATTCTGTGATAGATTTTTTCAAGGCCGCAAATACTTGAACGAGATTCTTGGTGGTCCAAAAGTATCCGAAGATAGTCTGGGGGCTTTGAAATATGTCTCGTATGAGCAAGTTATGCTTCATGAAGTAAATATACACACTTTTTCTCGGAATTGATTCTCCAAAACAGCGAAGCTAATTAAGTTGGAATTAGTGGTTACATTGTGACATAATGGGATACAGTGAACATCGTAAGTTTTAGATCTTCGCAACAAAAGCATGTGCTAATGATTAATGACAGTTACAGATCTGTTCGATACGATTGATGACCATCTCCCAAAACGTGTAAGTTGTCTAATCTTGTTGGCTCTAGTTTGGCGCTGAATGCTATATAGAAAATATATGGGATGAGTTCAGCGAGAGACTATGCATGGAAATTTATGCAGGGTGATAAAATGCATATAAACCAGAATATTGTTGCTAATGGTACGTGTCACGAGGAGTTTCTTCTCACCACTTTCCACCCATTTTCGGCTTTCAATGCTTTGAAGAAGCTGACAATCAGACAGTGGAGAATTACGTCTGGTACTTTGTGGACAAAATATACGGAAAACAATGGGGATGGTCAGGTAAAGGGACAGCCTACCCGGGAAAACTACCCGAACGTGGTTTCAACCGCATGACCAGACAAACCGACGTCCAGGCCACTGTCGAGAACCTCGATCTTGGAGACGAAAGCACAGATCCTGCAACTCTGCCAAAACCAGTCTGGCCTGCAAATTGCCACGGTGAGGCAGTAATTGATGCTGATGACACTAGTGCGATTATTTGCGATTATGTCATACCACTAGATGACGAACCGTCCTCATCTTCTGCACCTGCAACTTCGGCAACTTCTACATCAGCACCTGTCGTTACATTACCACCGGATCCTAAGAATTGTAGTTGTAATGAGGAAGGATGTACAAAGGAATCGCCCGCGTGTTGCGCTAATGGCACTTGCTAGGTTCTGGCGTACTAGCATGCTTGTATACTATGTCGAAGATGGAACTTTCTTGTCACATTGGGTTTAATGTCAGATCAACTTGAGGTGTTATATTTGTTCATGGAAGTTTCATAGGTTTCAAGTCTAGACTTCAGTTGTTCATAATTGAAGATTATTTTGCGTAACAAGTTCTGAAATTTTTCATCCAGAGAATATATCAGCAAGCTCCAAGAGTTCCTTCCACCTTGTGTCCTTTTGGATCTCAATCTTGCCCTCCGGTGTAGCAACTTTGAACTCATCAATCTCCTTAGGACCATATCGATGGTCATTCTCAGCACCCACGAATGCGACCAAGTCACCAATCCAATCCGTCATCAGAACGAGTTCTTGCTCAGTCGGACCGTGAATTATTGAGAAACTATTCGGGGTGAGAGATATGTCAGTCAAATGCCGTCCGCAGTTTTTTTCGAACAGAAAGACTTACTTCCAGAAAGGTTTATCCATCGCATGAGCTACACCAAAGCTTCTTGGTGCTACAGCATCTGTTATAAATGATAGTCGATACGAAATCCTATACCGCCAGATATCCTCAACTCCTACACCATTTGAGAAAAGGCTGTTTGCCAAAAACCGGGATGGTGCGCGCACTTGTCCATCAGAAATTATGTGACCATATAATGCCGTCCAATCGCTCCTCTCCTCTGTATTTGGGAGTTTATAGTGTTTTAGCACGCGAGACGTTGTTGCAGGTGCATAGTAGTTGGAAACTTGAAGGCGAAGAGAGTCCACGTTTGCTTCAGGTCCATTCGTTGCAGCATAAAGCGTCTCTTCATTTAACATTTCGCCAATCAGTATCTTGAAATTTCGCTTTTTGAATCCTTCCGCAAAAATACCATTGCGATGGTAGTTCATCATGCCTGGTTGAATGAATGATGAATCCGTCACGGGTCGGAATGTGTGATTTTTCAATTTCATGATGGCGTCTACAAGTTTTTTCGACTCTATCCTGCGTAGCAATGCTAACTTTTCGGCACCACTGGAGCCTTTTGGAATTTCAAAGAACTGACACAGTTCGTCAAACTGGCCTTGACATTCAGCGGGTGTCTTCGGTTGTGCGGGGATTGCGTTTGACATCATGACAATTCGATGGAATGACGCAGATGCAGCTGAAATTGCTGGGTTTTGAAACTCGTACATAGCATGTGCATGTACAGCATAAGCGCCTGCGCTTCTCCCTGCAAGGGTAATGTTCTCCACATCACCACCAAATCGTGCAATATTCTCGTGTACCCAATCAATAGCTAGTCTCTGATCCCATAATCCATAGTTACCTGCTTCTGCGCAGTCGTTCTCTGCTTGCAAGGCATCACCAGCGAGAAAGCCAAACAGATTCAGTCTATAACCGATAGCTACTACGATTGCGTTCAACTCCCCTGTTGAAATGAGTTCGGTTGGATCCATTCCCGGCTCATGTGATGGATCTCCTATTTGAAACCACCCTCCATGGAGCCATAACATAACTGGCCATTTCTTATCTTTGGTTGATTCAACCGGCGTCCAGATATTGAGCCTTAGACAATCTTCGCCAAATGCCTCTTCCGGAGTTCCCGTTTTCTTGGCTGACATATAAGCGGCCTGTGGACAAATCGGTCCAAATTTTGTAGCATCGAATGCCGTGCCATCATGTGACGTATACGAATGGTCGGCAGGTAGTGGTTGAGGCTTTCGCCAGCGCAAATCTCCTAAGGGAGGCAGTGCATATGGTACCCCAGCATACCGACGTGCCTTTTTATCATATTGAAGACCTGTGATAGAACCTTTTCCGTCGCCAAGATCGAGCTTATGCTCCGCAACGTTGTATGATATAGTATTACCCATGACGCCGGGGGAAGATCTTAAGCTATCTTAACGGTTTGGAGTTGCTGAATTGATTTCAAGCCAAAAGTTGAACGAAATATTGAAAAATTTGGTAGGTGAAAATAGAAGAGGTCGTGAATGGCGAAGACCTTGCTTAAACAATTGTGTGAATGTTTTCTATCCCACTTGATTACTCGCGATGAACTGATTTTCAAACCTGCTTTCACTTCAAGAGTCCGAAGATTTCCATATCAGTAGTGAGATTGATATAAAGTAAAGATTAAAAAAGGCATTAATATGTAGGGTCGTGATTTCCCTAATAGAGGAGAAATGACAGATACGAGAGCACATCGTGTATTTCAGCCAATCAAACCCTGCAGTTACCGACGTTCCCTCGCTTAATTATTTGGAGTCTGTGTCCTTTGATAGTGTTTCAGTGTGGAGAAAGTGGGGGTCCAGTGGATTATCTTCGATTTTCATTGTGCCGTGCACCAACTCTGTCATCAGAAGATACAATCATCGACGAGCTAGGGAAACTCCATGCAGCTTCATCGTATGTCTTGTACTGACGCACAAGCTCAAATGTGCTGACGAACCGAAGAATTGTCGAAATCTCTCAAGAACGTTTTGTATCGATCATACTATGTGTATGGTATTGCCAATTTGTATGACACTCTGATCGTGTCGGTCTCTCCATCCATGTCCGATAATATCAGTCTTAAACGAAAACGATCGAAGACAACTGGTCGTTCCAAATACGGTAGGTAAGTGATCCAGCATCAATAAAATCAAGCATTTGCTAATGGTTTGATCGAAAGGCTGCTTAACGTGCCGTGCAAAAAAAGTCAAATGTGATGAGCGTCTTCCTTCATGCGGAAGATGTGAGCGTTTGAAGCTTGACTGCCAGCAGCCGTGCTCCCGTATTATACCAAGCGTAAGAGAACGAAGACGTGGTGCTGGCCCAATAAAGTCTCGAGATTCTGACTGGTCTCCTCAGTCACTTTCACCAGCTTTACAAGTATTAGAGGAACAACCACAAGAATCAGAAGCACTGTTAAATCATTATCTTTCAGGATATGACCATGGGTTGGCAGCAGCATCAGCATCTTCATTTTCAGTGGGACACCCCGAAGGCGTAACTCAAAATCAGGCGCCAATTATTGAGGCAGGAGCAGATATGTTATTGGACCCGGTTGCCGAATGGTTACTTCCAGACCCTCATAGTCTGAATGTATATACTCGCACACATTACAGCCCTCTATCTTTTGAACCGCTTGCTATTGCGAATATACTGTCGACACAAGAGGGGTCGCTAGAAAATGGGATGTCCCTAAACAACGACGAAGAGTTGGCTCTTACACACTACCGAACAGCATTCTCACTATCTCAAACGACGAGAGATCCACAGTGGTCTACTCCTACCTTATTGTTAATTCATGCACTAAAGCACTCGGATATGCTTCTTCATCTCATATTAGCTGTTTCGCTCCACGATATGCCTTCCAATCCTGACAGTGCTAGCCGTCTTCGCCAAATTGGGCACAAACATTACGAAAAAGGCACGGAGAAACTCATGCAAGCTTTGCAGTGTGAGAATACCGCAGACCATCTCGCAATGCTGGCTGCTTTTTACTGCATACATATGTATATGTCGCGATCGAACGGTACAATTATATCAAAATTAGACCGTCTGAGTCTTACGGCAATAGACCATCTGACAAAGCATAATTTAATAGTACCAACGCATGTTCGATCATCTTCAGCCAGCCAAAGCTCGACTAAGAATGGTGCAGAGCGAAGTCTGATCGCTCGTATTATCATGTGGTTGCTAAAAATGGATGCTCAAGGGAGCTTTTTGGGATGCAAGCCTAACTTGGCAAACCATTTTCAAGCACATCCTGATCAACTTTTAGCAATACAAGCGGAATCTCGTCTTGCTCTACAACTGAATTGGGGAGCAGAATACCCAATATCACAAAGCATTCGAGATATTGAGAGTTGTTTACCAGTCGATATGATGTCTAATTTGCTGGTTCTATGTTGCAAAATTAGCGAATTCAGTCATAAACCCCCATGTACGGAGACAGATGTGATGCAAGAAAGTCTGCGAAAAGAGTTCGCGGCTTTAGAGATAGTAAGTTGCTACACATCTCGGAAAACTAGTACTTACTTATTGCAGCGTTATGGTGCTGTGTTTTACTACGGATCTTCAGATATGACCTTGCAACCAGCCATGAAGCTCAATTGCGCAAACTCAGCTACCATGTTTTACGCTCTGCAGATATATTTCGCCCGATGTAGGTCAAGCTCCTTCGGAGCAGAAACTTCGACTGAGATCAAAACCGCTCTGAGCCAACTACTTCGATTCGCCATGTACGTTTCTCCTGCGGGATCGCAACAACCGGTATACGAATTTCAATGGTCGTTGTTCATTGCGGCCATTGAAACAAATGACATGATTCATCAAGAATGGTTACAGGGTCGAATCACTGATCATCGCCTTCGCAAATCACTGCAAGGGATTTCTACATTCAAGCGGAACAATTTGGGGATCATATCTTTGAGTAAAGTAAAAGAAATTATCCTGGCTATGTAACTTTATTGATCAGATGTATTTAAATTCCAAAACTAATTTCATGCACTTGTTGGAATTCCAATTGAAATTGAACACGGCACTTCGGATGTCTTAGAACTAAATGAGACGAGGGGTTACGCAGATGCCAGCCCCAGACATGCATGTACGACAAGCGATCTTCTTCAAATTGGGCTAACCAAATATCACTCATGATCTTACACAGAGCTGTAGATTCATCAATTACTTTAAGACAGTCACCTTGATTGAAAGAATAGTATCACGTGAATATTTAAAAGATAAGCACGTCCCACGAATTGATATGAGGCCGATAACGGCGAATACATCATGGTTTGGCTCGTCGTCAATTCTGGCAAATCACTAGCTCGGGTTACCGAGTATCACATCTCGGAGATTTTCCCCAACCTTCCCCAGTGCTCAATATCATGAGTTTCTGTAGTAGCTCTATTGTTGCTGATAAGGACAGAGATAGCACCCTGAGCTCTCTTGAACATGTTCCATCTTAGCCTCGAGCAATTGGCATTGATATAATTTCTCAAATGCCCACTGGGGATGATTCTGACTTCAGATCCCATTCAACACTCTATCTTCGATCATGACTTCAATTGATAAAGCAAAGGACCTTAGCGGAGACGCTGTTCGTACTGATTCAAATGCTTCTCAAGCGGGAAAAGACACTGAGAACATGGAAATCGGCGAGGTCTATTGCCATCCCACGACCGCAGAAGAGAAAGCACTATTGAGAAAGATTGATTGGCGGTAAGTAACACAATCTCGATGTAGTACGAGAAATCTAACAGACCAAATAGTTTGATGCCACTACTAACGGCCTCCTATTTTCTACAATTCCTCGATAAAAGCAGTCTTAACTATGCTTCAATAATGGGTTTGATACCTGACACTGGGCTTGTGGGACAGGAATATTCATGGTTAGGAAGTGCTTTCTATTTTGGCTATCTGATAGCCAACTACCCAGCCTCCTTGGGCTTTATCAAGTTCCCATTGGCGAAGTTTCTCTCGGTTTCAATTGTCATCTGGGCCATTGTCTTAGGGTGTCATGGAGCTGCCAATAACTTTGTTGGGTTGTGTATTCTCCGCGTTCTCTTGGGAATCACGGAGAGTACTGTTAGTCCTGGGTTCAGTTTGCTGACGGGAATATGGTATAAGCCTTCTGAGCATGCTTGGAGACATGGAATATGGTTTTTGGGAAATGGGATTGCCAATACCTTTGGGGGCTTGCTAGCTTATGGTATTGCTCACATCGGAGGACGCTTGGGATCATGGAGAGTAAGTCATCTTTCAAATTGTTGTTGATGCGCATCTAACGCATGCATCGCAGTGGCTATTTATCATCTTCGGTTTGATTACTATTGCCTGGGGTGTCCTACTTTATTTCACTTTGCCGGATGCCCCCTTGACTGCTCGATTTCTCACTCAACGCGAGCGAGAAATTGCTGATCGACGACCGCAAAAGACACAACATAGTTTCAAGACAAATAAGTGGTCAAGATCTCAATGCATTGAGGCTCTTCTTGATCCTAAAACATGGTTGATATCCCTCATTATCGCTGTGACATCAATTACCAATGGAGTAGTTTCAAATGTAAGACTCTTCACTGCAATGATGTTGTTCCTGCACTAATGAATTAAGTTCGGATCCTTGATCATCAAATCCTTCGGTTTCGGCCAGCTGGATACCATCTTACTTGGCATACCCAACGGAGGTTTCCAAATTGCAGCTGTGATTGCTGCGACCTACACAGCTTCGAAAGTTCGCAGGTCCCGTCTCATAATTATCGTTGTTGGATATATATTTGCTTTGGTTGGGATATTGTTGGTCAAGGAACTTCCAACATCCAACAGATATGGACGTCTGGTCGGATGCTGGATGATGATCTTGTTTTCCTCCGCCTTCCCTCTTCTTCTCAGTTTGATGGCTAGCAGTAAGTTGAATCCCGCCATGAGCTTTTTAATTACTTCTCTTAGCACTCCATGTGGACTAATATCTTCGCACAGATACAGCAGGATTCACCAAGAAAACCACCGTCAATGCTATCTTCTTCATCGGATACTGTGCTGGCAACATTGGTGGGCCTCAGCTATTCAAATCCGCAGAAGCTCCAAATTACCACGTATGGACTCTCTAACCTATCATTCGATTGTTGAAAACTAATTGGTGTAACAGACGGCATACAACGGCATGATCGCTTGCCTGGCCATCTCCATTGTGCTATCAATCATTTTAAGACAGTATATGGACAGGGAGAACAAACGACGCGATCGAGAACAAGGAGTTTACATTGATCCCGAGCCAAAACATGTAGAGGATATTGATGATGTGGATTTGACAGTCGAGCGTGTTGTATTAACCGATTGGGAAAATAAAGGATTTCGTTATTATTTATAAATTGAAACTTGAGGTTGTCAAGTATCATCGTATTATTAGTCGCTATTTTAGATCCAAGAGTCGAAGAATAATATACATGAGTTCATATTGTAATGCTTGTTTACTCGACGCAATCTGTCCAAGATATTCAGATACTAAAACACCAATGATCATCATGAATGCAACTGAGGAAATGCAACACTGACTGCATATTTGAATGCCATCCTTGGCAAAACTCTCTCTTATTTACAAATCTTAGAAAAAAAGAATTGTGCGCAGATATGCCACTGTGTGCGTCTTCCTTTGAGATGTGCAACAAAATACTTCAAGCCAGTTAGACCGACCAATCAGTACTCGGGTAATTACGATGACACGTGAGGAGCTCGACTCAGGAAATTGTCGAAAAAGATCGAAAAGGCTAGAAAAGACCAGAACTCAAAACCATGGAATAGAAAGCGAATTGGTATTCTTGAGATGGTATCTCACTAGAGAGCAGTGTTTCAAGGAAATTCATTGAAGATGTATGACTTAGAGATTTTTAACATTCGACTAGATTCAGAAGGGAATGGTCTTACAACTTGACGCGGGGGGACTATGTTCGTCGATCATCTGTTCGATTGTTTTGATGGGCAACTTGAGGCGAGCATATTAATGAGCAAGAACGGGTGGGTGGAAATGATTGTATTAAAGTATGACGAGGATGATGGCCTAGTTTCATACCACTAATACTGAAAACAGGAATTTTGGGCAGCTTCCATATTAATAATTACGGAAAGTGAATAGCAATTGGCCTAATGTGCATCTAGAGATGTACGACATGAGCTGAAATCATTACTGATTGTAGTGGCACGAAAGGTTTCTGTTTCCATGCAATCCGACGTAGCTTCGGCAATGCGGAGGCGAGATTCTAGCATGTCTGTAACAAGACATTTGTATGGGGTTTAGAAATCTTTGTATGGATATAAAATACGTTTGTAGACAGTTTATATACAATAGACTCTTTGAATCTATTTCTTTGGTTCTTCTTTCTTCTCCTCTGGCTTGGGTGTAGGGAGTTTGAATGTGGTGGGTTTTCTATCAACACCAGGTCCGACTTGCTATTTGATTTTAGTATCATGCACTTTAATAGTTCAAAAGTGGCAGGAGTGAAATGAAAACGTGAACATACCTCCCAAGCAGCAGTTCCGCCCTCAAAGTTCCTGAACGCTTGAGTCAACTCCAATGGTTCTACCACAATACGTTTCTTCTCCTCATCAAATCTAATCTCCGTGTAACCTGTCAATGGAAAATCTTTCCGTAATGGATGGCCATCAAACCCATAATCTGTCATGATGCGACGGAGATCTGGGTGACCAACAAAGAAGACTCCGAAGAGGTCATAGACCTCACGCTCATACCAGTTCGCGCCGTCATAGAGACTGCAGAGACTGGGAACGGGGGAAGCCTCATCGGCGTAAGTCTTAATGCGAATGCGGGAGTTGTGGCGAACGGAAAGGAGGTTGTAGACGATTTCGAAACGCTGATCGCGGGTAGGGAAGTCAACGGCGGTAATATCTGAGATTTGAGTAAATTCCGCGTTGGTATTATCTGTAAATAATCAGCTTCCTGTGAAATGAAACCGGGTAGAGTTCGCCAAGGTACTGTCACATCTTTAGGCATAAATTTCTTACATTTGAGGAATGAAAACACAGGAATTACTCCAGAAGGAGAGATGTATATAACAAGCTCGTCTTTCCATACTGAGAATTGCTGAATGTATTTTGGAAGGCACCCCATGAGCCATGATCCATATCTGTGCATATCATCCGCCTTTGCTGCGTATTTATCTGCAGGATTCACAGGAGGAACTCGAAGTCCTCCTGGAACATCAGGAGCTCTCTGAGCATGGCGCATGTTTGGAGTATCTGGAGAGACGACAACTCGGGCATGTTGTGTGGAGGCAAATGTTCGAATATTGAGCTTCTTAGGTTGGCACAAAGAGCTTTTGGTAGATCTAATGGCGGAGGCCAAAGCCCGACTATTTGAAACCCTCATCGCCATCTTGAAAATTGAATCGTATGAAGTTCAATTGCAAAGATTAGAAATTCATTAACGATGATATGATATTCAGATTGGTGCTTGATTGATCCTGGAGGGTTAGATCTCGTGCCTGAGGTTTCTACTTTTGCGCCACTCATTGCTTCCAGCTTACATAACCGAGATTTTAGCGTGGACAAACCAAGAGCGAACATGACTTTTACACTTTAACTCATGATCCTCGAAGAAGTTCCTACCACACCCACACTCATCTAATTGATCTCTTTTTCACTTCACAACAATACCATTACATTACATAGAATTCTACGTATCGATACCGGAAAATCCGCATCTCATACTTAGAGTATTGATAATTTAATAATACTCTCACAATACTTAACAACGCGCTGTATTCATTAGCGCACCAAAAACCGTCGTATCAGAACCAAATTCATACTTTCTGGAATTTCGTCTCGTTGTTCAATCGCACATTTGAACACTCGAAATGGCACCTCAAGACAGCTTCATCGATGAAGATGATGATACCTGGTACGTTCTCATACTTCCCGTTGATCCGTATTCAGCTTGGGCGAATTGTATCTTTTGAACACTTTGCTAATCAAATTTCGACAGCCCACTTTGCGTTGAAGAATTCGATCTATCCGACAAGAACTTTCAACCATGTCCTTGTGGTTACCAGGTAATTATTGTTTTCTTGACACTGTCTGCCGGCTTGATGCTAACTTCCACAACCTTAGATATGTCAGTTCTGCTACAATAATATCAAGAACAATATCAACGGCCTCTGTCCTGCCTGCCGAAGAGCTTATGACGAGAAGACAATAAAATGGAAAGTTGTTACACCTGAAGAGTATGTAGTATGAAAGCGTCAAGAAATCGACCTGCTGACCGCAATTTACAGAGTCGCTCAATTTAAGGCCAATGTCCAAAAGAACGCCAAAAAGAAAGCCGAAATAAGACAGAAAGAAGCACAAAAGCGAGAAGTGGAAAGTCTGAATCGAAAGCACCTAGCGGGTTTACGAGTTGTACAGAAAAACTTGGTATATGTCAACGGTCTAAGTCCCAGTATTCGAGAGGATGAGCTCCTTCAAACCTTACGCGGCGAGAAATATTTTGGCCAGTATGGAAAGATCCTCAAGATCGTGGTCAGTAAATCCAAACAGAACGATTCAGGTCAAAATTTTGGAGTTTACGTTACGTTCGCTTCGAAGCTGGATGCCGAACGATGCATAACAGCTGTCAACGGTTCTACAAACGGTGACCGAGTCTTAAGAGCGCAATTAGGAACCACGAAATACTGTTCGGCATATCTGCGGAATGAAAATTGCACGAACAAGAATTGCATGTTCTTGCATGAACCAGGCGACAATGATGATAGTTACTCTAGGCAAGATTTGTCGTCGATTAACAGTGTGAACTCGCAACGACCTTTGCCGACCAAGGCATCTTCATCTCGCACTCAAGCTCAAGCAGCACCACCAATTCAACAAGCACAGCCTTTAGCTGCCGCTGCACAACCAATGGTACGGGAAGGAAGCAAAGATGATTCGGACAATGGGGATGGACCCGCTCTCCCATCAACCGCCAACTGGGCCAATCGTGGCGTACAGCAGCAACGTAGCAGAAGAGGAAGTCATGCTACTAGCGCTGCTGCCCCCAGTCCTGCTATCTCGAATGCTGTTCCTTCTACAACTGAAGCTGTCGAAGAAGAAACACCAGAGCTTGTTGAAGATCAAGAAGAATCGTCCGAGGAAGCTAGCCCCATTGAAGCTCGAGAACCCACCCCTTCAATCGAGGATGTTTCGCATCTTGAAAAGGAACCCTTTGGCGCCGAACTCCTTAGGTCAATCAATTCGGATGTGCTCAGCTGGGATGGTCCAAAGATTCACGAAGACGATCTTGCATCATTTCCACTACTTTTCGATGATCACGGTGGAGAAAAGCGTCGTTTGATGCGCGAGCAACAACAGGAGGAGGAGCGTCTACACATGGAGCAGGAATCGCAGGCCGATCTTCAATCTGTACCTGAACCTGTGGAAGAACAAGAACCGGAGAGTGGTAGTCTGCAACTGGGTGGCGAGCCAGAGGATAATGGACGAGAGATCAACCAACCTCCTGGATTTCAACGTCGTCAAAGTTCTCAGCTGCCAATCCAACGTGGCTCTACCAACGGGCCATTTGGTCCAAGTCTTGGGCAACAACAAAACTACCAGAACATCAGCAATTTGGGTTCTGTTAATGGACGATCGCTCACTCCATTGCAGCAATCACAACTCTCAATGTTCAAATCCCCATCGGGTGTCCCGCCAAGCTTCATGGATCACATTTCTTCCCCGGTTGGACTCGGAAATCCATTAAACCAGAATAACGCACTCTTCCAACAGCCAGGCCATAACAGACAATCTTCTCGGTACAGTTTCGCTGGGGATGGTGCCGCTGGGCCATCATCTATCAAACCATCTGCCAATTCCAAGATGATGCAACAGCAAGCTTCAATGATGCCCCCTTCAAGTCATCCTCAGCAAGGATTCCAGTCCTTTAATCCTTCGATCCCAGCTCCCCCAGGACTGTCAGGTTTGAAGTCCAACACCCCACCTATTGGTGGAGGGATGTTTGGCCAAGGTCATGGATTTGGTAACGCGATGGGCGCCGGTTCGGCTTTCGGAGGAGCTAACAAGGAGAATGGTAGTGAGATGCTTCGTGAAATTTTGAGGGGTCGTCCTAGTGCTGGCGGCAATCAGGGTCTTGATACAAGTAAGCGTGAGTACATGTTTCCTAATTTTCTTCATCAACAGTTCCCATCTGCCTCCTCTACTCCAGCTCCTGCTTCAGGCCTTCTGGCATCGCTCTACGGTCCTCAGACCGGAGCGTTTCATGACTTCGGTCAAAAGCAGAAAAAGAAGGGAAAGAAGCACAGGCATGCTAACACTTCCTCCTCTGGGGGAGGTGGCTTAGTCGATCTTGCGGACCCAAGTATCTTGCAGGCGAGAATGCAGCATCAACAACAGAGCAATGCCGGAGTCGGACAGGGGCTGTTTGGTGGTCAGGCTCAAGGTGGGTACAACCCCAACCTAATGTATGGCGGCGGTGCAGGATTCCCCAGATGGTAGATGACCATGTTGGTTGGGCGTAATATTTGGCGTGGCTTTTGTAGATAATGATATTTCTTTTCATTTACAAGGATGGCGTTGGCAAAAACTCTTCAAAGAGTGTTGCATTGTTGCTCGGTATAGCACACATTTGTTTTAGCGGGCATGGCATAGCTCCAAGATGGATGCTTCGGATGCATTGGCGTCATATTACGGTTGGAAAATGAGTGAGAGGACCTCATGGGATTGCTGCCATCGTTTATTTTCTGTTTATTTCGTCTGGGTGCGCAACAAGATCAAAACAGGTCACGCCGGGAATTCCATCATCGTCTTCGTCGCGGCCACTTCTCTCATGTACGTTATAGTCCCCGCTCCCACGCCAACGACAGTGGCTGGAGAAATATATCATTCTTACATATTTTGTACCTTCAGTAGCCCGCTCTTTCAATTATCGAAGACGATGATGGATTCGTGATGTGACCGTGTCCCTATCTTGTAGTAGCATTGTGCATTAACCGATGATGCTCCTTTAACCTTACCGCCCACTTATCACTTCACATTTGTTCACTTTAATGAAGACACGCTAACGTTAATTTTGTTTAGAAGATTCAGCTTTCGATGAAAGCATTTTGCACAGTGTGGACGCTTTGGTGTCAGATAGTGTACCAGATGACTCACCCATGAGATATGGCGAAATGTCCCGAGAGGTGTCTCGATCGAGCACTCCGGCTTTTCCACCTGGGCTACCAAATCCCCATGGACATCCTCCTCCAGCAATTCGCGAAGATCCAATCGGAAAACCTTCTAAAACAATTTCAGCGGCTGCTCCGTTCACACCATCGAGACAAGCTAGCATGGCATACCCTCCCCGTGTTGCCACTCCACTTGCCATGTCTCAACCATCAACGCCCTCTCCTGTCAAGTCTAAGGCTTTACCTGCCCCTACCCCTGAGACATCAGCGTCGGAAGCAAGAACAAAACATGAAACCAAAAACATTTCTTCTAGTATGCCGAAGGATACTGCAGCTCAGTCTAGTACAGTACCTGTAGTTCCGACAACCCCTTTGCGCCCTGCAGCAGCTACTCCTGCAACTCCCACGCCTTACTCCACTGATGATTTTCCAGCCCTTGGGTCACAGAAGGAAACCAAACCTGCACCTAGGAAGGTTTCAAAACCAGTTGCCTCCTCTTCGAAGGCGCCATCTACACAAAAAATCTCGAATGCCCAGAAGAGTGCTAAAACAAGCGAGCAGAAAACAGCGCCATCTGCTTTCACCATTTCAGCTTCCACGAATCCTACTACTAATGTAGTAGACACTCTTGAGAAACCCAGTCAAACTGTTGCTCCAACGTCAGGTTACCCAGCGCTACCAGCGTCTTCGGCATCAGCAGTGAGATCTCCCTTCGTTCTCAAAGTTTTGACCACCAGTCCCTCGACACCAAAAGGGGGCACGGCTCCAATGGGAAGCCCTGCTCCAACTTCTGCAACGTCTGTAGCTCCGTACCCCGCACATTTTCCGGATAACACCAGTGAGCATGACAATGCGTCTCTCATGTCCGCAACAGCTTCGAGAGCGAGCTCACCTGGTCCGTCCAAGAATGGACAGCCGCGACCTACTCGCAACACGGCAAAGACAAAAAGGGATAAGGCTGCGAAAAAGGAACAGGCTCTGGAAGAGCAAATGGCAGCTGCAGCTGAAGCCAAGAAAGCTGGAGAACAAGAGCCAATTATGGGCAGAAAGACGAAGAAGAGGGATAGGCCGAATGCTAACAGTGCACCTAATGCTTCTACTTCTGCGCCTAGCAGACCGCCATCACCTCCGCCTGCAGTGATTGCCCGTGAGGAAAGTAAGCCCGCAGAACCTATCGTGCCAGAAAAGCCTGTCTCGACTGGCAGCGACAAACCTGTCAATAAGAGTGAGGGGAAAGGCAAGAATAAGGCAAAGGCGCAACAACCTACGCCCCCATCCGAGTCACCACAGGTTCCTGTTGTCGAAGATGAGGAGATTGTAGAAAAGCGTACAGGTCCAAGTCCAGCCAGCCTTGCTCCCTTTGTCTCAAATTTATCTGAGATATTAAAAACCCCACCTGGCATCAGTAATGAGAGGAAGAGAGAGAAGGATAATTTTGGACCAGCTTTCGCCGAAGCGCTTGCAAAACTTGATGTAAGCCCTGAAGAACGGGCCGAGTTAAACGCGGGAAATACTGTCCACAAGATTGCTTCGGGATCAATACGGATCATGTTGACACCTAATGGGGATTGCGTTCGCAATCTTACTCCTGACGAAGAGAAGCGATACTTGGAGCTTCAAGCGAGAATTGCAGCTAACGCCGGTCCTACTGCATTTGTTTCCGGACTGCAAAACACAGGCGTTGGATTTAATTTGGTTGGCGGCCGCGCGGTTCCAAATGGACCTGCTTCATACTTCCCCACATCCATGTCCACCGGCAATACGACGCCTATGGATGCGGTCAGCAAGATTCAGCGTGATGAAGCTTTGAATTACATTAACCAATACGTTCTACCATCTCTCTCTAACAACCCCCAGTTAGAAAAGGCACTTAGTGCGAATGTTTTAGCAGGTGACACTGCACTTCAAGGGGGCGAGACTTCCAGCTGGTCCCCTTTGAATGGAAATAATCACGCTCAAGACTTTCATGACATGGACCTCAACGATAGAGTTGCAAATTATACCGCGGGTTTTGTGGGGCACCGAAATCCTGATGATGGACGACAGGATCGAAACGTTCAGTTACTAACTGAAAAGGAGTCGGAGTCTGCAATGCAAATCGCAAAGAAGGAGACTCAAGAGTTGGAGAAGAGACTTCTAGCTGTGTTGAAGAAAAACAGGAAGCTGTTGACAGGGCATTGAATTGGATGTTCTGTGGAAAGGGGAGATCAATTTTCTCAGAGCAACATTTTCATCTGCGAGATAGAGGTCCATCTGTTCACCATTTAACACAATGACCCTGATGACTTGAGTGGGAGAAACGGTGGGACGGATGATGAAATGCTAACGATGCAACGAATTGTATGATTATTATGTGTGTGTTTGTTCACTGTATTGATACTTGTATGGATTATAGGATGGAGGTGTGGGTTCACGTCGTAGTGTAAGAGCACCGATTATGGAGGGTTTATGGAAGATGGCAAGGGCGCAAGCCATCAATTATACACCACAAGCACTGTTTGCTTCTAGCGTGATTTTTATGATCTTAAAGATCGATAGCGATACCTTTTTACCGTTGTAACATAGCATAGTATACCATAGCATAGCAAATCGACCGTGGAATTTCAATTTAGCAAGTTCACTTTCCACTATGTTGAATTTTATTGCGGTGAACATGAAATTTTCAATGTCATTACAGCATGTACTCATACGAGTCATTCTTACCCAAGTGTGTTTCTACTGCGTCTAACAAAATATACAAACAAATATCTCTGACATTCGATAGCACTCACTCCCGTCTATATAGTCTCCGCCTCCCACGTGGAGATATTGGCAATCCCTGTTCGCGGATACTTGGTGGGGCAGGAGCGGCGTTGGCGGGGTACTTTTTTGAAAAAAAGCCGATGCCAAACTGACCTTGTTGGTTTTTGTCGCTTCTCTGATCTCGCCATACAGGAAGATTTTAATTCGATATAAATTGTCTCGAGAACACTCATTCCTCGATCTCTTTTTAATTCACCAACTACACTCCGACAAATAACCTAATATGGCCGAATCACTTCCTACCACTTTCTCTGGTATGTAGAAGATTGTAACCTACCCATTACCCAACATCCTTCTCTATCCTACCTCCTCTCTTCCCCCTTCCACCCCCAAGATTTGCCAGTCTATTGCATTTCATTCCATTCCGTTCCCAAACTAACCACTTATTCCCCCTCCAGACCCCGTCCACATTGCCGTAATCGGCGGTACCGGTCTCCAATCCCTCGAAGGTTTCGTCCCAATCGCAACCCTCAACCCACTCACCCCCTGGGGCTACCCCTCCTCCCCCATCCACATCCTCTCCCACAACTCTACCCCCGTCGCCTTCCTCTCTCGCCATGGTACTCACCACGAGCTTGCCCCTCACGAAATCCCCAACCGCGCCAACATCGCTGCTCTCCGCAGCATCGGCGTCCGAACCATCATCGCATTTAGTGCCGTGGGCTCTCTGCGCGAGGAAATCAAACCCCGTGATTTCGTAGTGCCAGATCAGGTCATTGATAGAACAAAGGGAGTGCGTCCTTTTACCTTCTTTGAGAAGGGTGTTGTGGGACATGTAGGCTTTGCAGATCCGTTCGATGAGAAGATCGCAAAGGTAGTGAGGGAATGTGGACATGCACTTGAGGGAGAGGGAATTGTTTTGCATGACAAAGGAACGATTGTTTGTATGGGTAAGTTACCTTTCCTAATCTTTTCCTCGCCCCTTATAGAAATTATAAACTAATCTTTCCTCCACCAAATAGAAGGACCGGCCTTCTCCACCCGTGCTGAATCGCACATGTACCGTTCCTGGGGCGGATCCGTCATCAACATGTCCGCGCTTCCCGAAGCCAAGCTCGCGCGCGAAGCTGAAATGGTCTACCAAATGATCTGTATGGCAACCGACTATGACTGCTGGCACAGCACAGCCGATGTGGATGTAGAAATGGTCATGGGACACATGCATGCCAATGGACAGAATGCGAAACGATTGGTTGGGGCGGTGCTCGACGCGTTGAGCAAGCAGGAACATAGTGAGATGGTTTTGGCGAAACACTGGGAAGGAAACACGACGGGCATGATTAGATTTATGACGAAGGAACAGGGAAGGGGGGAGGAGGGAAAGAAGAACGTGGAGTACTTGTTCCCGGGGGTGTGGGATGCTTAGATGGATGATATGTGAGGATGTGGGGAGAATTTATGCAAGGGAGGGATGGAGGGGCTTTGTGCATTTTTGATACCTGGATGCATCAACGGCATGCACATACGCTGAAATGAATAGACGAGATGGACTCAACATTCCTGTGTTTTTACCATAACACGTGAGACAACCTATTAATTCCCAATGCTGGCAAATGATGCTCCGCGTAGCTCATCTAGTATTTACTTATTCGTTATTTCTTGAGGAACAACCGAAGACGAATCAAATCCTATTATCATATCAAATTTATACCAAAGTCTCCTTCCTCTCTTCACGCTATTTTTTTTTAACCCAGCCAGCATCATATAAACAATTCATGTCATCCAACCCAAATCAACAATGGGTGACCATGTACATATAGAAAAGAGGAACCCCAGGGTATCTATCAACATCCCACAAAAGAAACAACACCGCCACTATCAACTCATTTAATGCAATCCAATTTAATTATCCCACCACCATCTTCCCGAATCGCCATCCAATTATCCACCGGATCCCTTGCAGACAGTAACAGCCTATCAAAGTAACATATACAAAGCTTTGACCGCCTTCTCCGCAGCCGCAACGTGCCAAGGTCTCCCGTCCCTAACAGGATGTACAACGCCTCTGACCCTTGCCAAAGTAGCCAATCCCCTGTAATAACCTAAAATCTCCCTTAACAAAGTATCGTGAAATGTGCGCGGATTTCCGACAACCTCCGCATGGATAATATTGACTTCCAATACTATCGGCGGATCATCGATGCTCGTGCCGCTATTTTTTACGAGGTAGCCGGAAATAAGAGCCGGGTTAAATTCGAGAAGAGAATTCGAATTGTTGAGGCGATGACAGAGAATTGCACCCCAAGTTTGATCTGTGATATCTAGGAGACGAGAGCTTTGATCATCGGGTTCGGGAGGCACAGCGGGTGTAGATGTGGATGGTGCTTCGGAAGGGGTGGGGGCATTCGTTGTTGGTGTTGATGCATTGCCTGGGGAGAAGACCGAAGATTGAGATGCTTGAGGTGTGGAGACGGGCGTTGTAGCAGGTTGTGATGTCGTCATTGATGGCGGCGGTATTTTTATTTGTGGGGGTAATATCCTCAAAGATGGGTCTGATTGTACAGTGACTAGTGTGAGACTGATCGAACCATTTGATTCCGTGGAAGCAAGACCTGTCCAAAAATCGATTTCAGATTGTTCCATAACAGTAGTCTTTGCAATAATTATACGCCAGTGAACCTTTTTGCTCGAGATCAAGTCAAGAGTGGTCTCCCAGATTTCATTCGCAACATCCGTAAAGAGAAGAGTGAATGGCTCGTTCTTCCGCCCAAGGCAATATGAAGCTGTCATCTGTTTAGTACCCCTATTGTCTGACCATGCGGCAGTAATCCATCGTTCATCGATACTTTGAGCATAAGCAATATGAAGACATGAGTTCTCTTGTAATAATGCAGGAGATGGATTGATATTCAACTTGAAATCAATGTTTCGGGGAAGAGGTTTCTCTAGAAGAATCGCTGCTGTAGTGGAAGATGATGCGAAATCCACACAGCGATCATATACTTCCATAGCAAGACGTGAATATTCCGCCGGCGACGGCACTACTAATGAATTAGGAGCAGCCATAAAATCCAACGGCACAAGCTGCAACACCAATTCGTTGTAAATCTTCAGCTTCTTTTCGGACAACGACTTCCTGTAGACCTTGAATAGGTGCTTGAAAGCAGTGCAAATATTCACGAGTAGAGACGGATTGTTGAGAGGATAAACGAAGTACACAACGACATTTTTCTCTTCCGTAGTCATACTTGAAAGATTCTTGCCCAACCGCGTCAATACATCTTTAAGCGAGCTCAAATAAGCTGCCTTATTTGTATTGACATCACATGGGTAATTTAGAAGGCCGCTAGGTGAATCTGGAAACATAATACGATCGTGTCCTCCAAATCTGAATGACTCATACGCCCCTCGCATTTGGTCGAGGAAGATATCAGCATTCTCATTGATGCCTACGATATTGGGATGGATGCAAACAGCGTTAACATCTTTGTTTCCAGTGTAAGGCGCCAGCCCTAAATTATCCCAAAAGTGTATTGCGGGAGGTAAAACTGCCAACTTGGAGTCACCTCTACGTACTTCAAGCTGTGGAGGTTGAATGGGAAATAGATTGCTAGATTTTGAAAGATCCGTATGCTGTGCTACTCTAGGATTTGGCATGGGTCGACCCTGGGGTGGTAAACGCAAAGCCGCATTTACAGCTGGAATCCCAGGGATGGTAAGGTATGACCTCAGAGTACAATTTTTGACATCTTTCAAGCACACTTTCGTAGCTTGCAAGACATCAGTCATTAGTCTTCTAGTAGCAAAGGTAGCCTGGTCATGGGCGTCGGGGTTCTGACTTGTTTGATCGTTCACACGAAGAGACCCTGAAGCAGCTTGATCTGCAATCATTTGGGCCGTTTCGATCAAATCTAGATCCGATAACCCGCTAGGCTGAATATCTGGTTCGGGGGAGGTAAAATATGGCGTTAGAGACCAATCTGCGGGATCAGACTCAAAAATCGGAATATGTGGTTCAATTACGGACTGGGGAGTCCCCGCGGAGGGTTCATATTCTCCGGTAAAAGCGTTGTATGAACTTATACTGGTCTCGTCAAAATAGCGTTTTCCTTTCACGCCGAGTTTAACCATAGTCGAAACCCCTATTGGTAGTGTCTCATCAGATTCCGATGCGTCGCTTATACTGTTAGAATCGCTGGCCATATCTAGCTCTGCTTCGTTATCTAACTCAAATTCATACTGCGCATTATCATTGTTCAGAATTCGAGTCAACACATCAGATTCGTGTGCTTTATTCTCACTTTTTCGTCTACCAAAAGATTCTGGGTTCGTAGGATCGTCCGGCTCTACAAGCTGTGCTTTTAGATCATCATCGGAATATCGAAATCGCCCATTACAACCATACTTCTCATCAACCTCTGTTAAAGAGTATTCAAATTTGACTTCATCAAATACGCTGGACTCGCTAGATGACTGCGATTTCGATTTTCGTTTTCGTTTTCGTCTTGCCAACTGGCCGAATACTATTTCTTTGTCGAAAGGAGCCACAATGCGTGGTGGAGAAGGTGGTTGAGCAGAAGCTATCAAGCTGTCGTTATTGTTGGACATTTCAACATCCATATCCATTTCTGAAGTTGAGAACCGCTGCTCGAACTTGGGTTGTTGTATGTTGTTCTCTGTCGGCTGAGAATCCTTCATGATCGTATCCTTTGATATTGGTTGGGGCACTGATGGCTTACTGGAAACAGATGACTTTTCAACAACCTTATGTTGATGAGCAGGAGGTAAATTAGGCTCGACCGGGGATCCTGACTGATGATCCATTTCTATGTCATCAGGTTGGTCGAAAAAGTTGAAGTCGGCATCAGTGATGTCTGTATCGCCAAATAAATCTCCTCCCATATCTCCAAAGAGATTATCATTATCATTGTCATTTTCTCCAAAGTTCATATTGGAATTTGAGCGATGTTTTTGTTCTGAAGTTACCCAGTTATCAGTGTCCGCGGTGTTCATGATAGATGTGCTGGGATTCGTTGCTTCGTGATCATGCGGGAATAAATGGGTAGGGTTCCCTGGCGTTGTGACTGCACCGTCGAATGATGGTGTTGGTCCCCCAGGGTGATGTATGGCATCTGGAGGTGTAGGATACATTGCGCCAGCATTGCTACCCTTTTCTAGTAATGCTGTAGAATGGTTGTTTGCTCGAATGTTTTGGGCCTCCTGGTCAGCCTGTTCTTTAGCAGCCTTTACGGCATTCCGCTCCTGCTGCCTATTCGACATGATCCTCGCCCTTTCTTCCGCGTTAATAGACCATTCTTCTACAAATGTCAGAGGATCTACAAGCCCAAAAGAATTCGCACTTGAAGGCTGCAGGTCAGTCGTAGAAGTTTTGATGGCCCTGAAGCATAACAGAGTTGGCCAAGGTACAATAGCACCTTCATCGGAAGAGGGTATATCTGCGTATTCGGGGCTCGAAGATCCATAATTAGCATTTAGCACCTGCACAAACATCCAGCCACCTTCTTCAATTGAAGTTGAATCAAAACCCTTGGTCGACAACCAGTCCAAACATCGAGATTGCCAAGACTTAATTGTCGTTCCATGAAAGCGCCAGCTGTGATCTTCAGGATACTTTTGTAAATCCGAAATAGGTTGAATTCCAGGCAGTTGCTCGTCGTCATAAAATGAGTAGAATTTCGCTGGGTTTCCTCCTGGTGCTAGCCATAACTCAGTACCCTGGGATAAAGTTCTTTGGAGCTTCTCTGGGCTCGAGTGACTTATACTCTGAAGACCAGGGGTGACGTAAGAACAGGCTTTTATCATTAGGGCTCCCAGAGAAGTGAGACTGATGTCTAAGTCGACCAGAGTGACTGTGTCGTCAGAAACCTTTGGGGATTGGTAATATGCCATTGATCTAGATGGTGATTCTGAAGGAAGAAGTAGGGTCCGTGAGTTGAGAGGAATCAATCCGTGATCGTTGCAAAGCCTATACATGATGGAGCCCTGAACGGATGATATAAAGTGCTCCTGGACCTCTTTCAGAAACGCGAAAGTGTCGCCTAGACTGGCCACGGATTTAACACCAGGAGATGCTCCTGCTGAATCATGTAGATTCTGGGTCGAGTTTGCTTGCATGGCCCTTGCATTGACATTCTGTGCATTGCGTAGTGCATTTTCGAAGGGTGAAGGCGAAGACGTGCTACTGGGGGTGTTCAAACTAGCTGCAAGTATGGATTTGTTCTTTGCAAGGTGTGAAGGTTCATACGTCCCTTTGTCCTTCTTCAACAACTCGGCACCTTGCACAGTAGGAAGGTTGGCTTGGCTCAGTAGATCGTCCCCTTCATCGAGAGCCTTGTTCGGGGAATTTGGGCTCGGTTGGAAGACCCAGATCCCTTCTCGCTTTGCGTCGTAATATACTAAAGTGCCGTGTTTCCTCCAAGCGGTTTCCACGTCTTGCAAATGCTTTTTTGCTATAGAGGAAGGTGATTGCCATTGGGTTTCGAAATATTCATAGGTTATTGATGCAAAATTGTCCTGAGTAGGTAGTTAGCTACGAAGTTTATTCGAGTCGCATGGAGCAAGAATCCTTACACAACACAATACATTGGTAGGTTGATCCCCGAGATCCATATCGTAACAGGTCGTAACTCATGAAATGAACATCCAGAACAGCCGATGTAATGCGCCGATCCCCCCCTCCTCCGCGACAAGCTATTTTTCCCCTTTATGCACCCCAAATGATCTCGTTTATATATCCAAGTAAGTTTGTTGATGATCCTATCGAATCAAATCGGTAAATCTTAGTTGTTTGAGTCGGGGAGCTTGAGTTGGACTCGCAGGGCTCCATCTCAAAATGAAGATGTCGGCTGTCGCAGTGGCTGGCTGTTCAGCAAGGTGCGACTAAATTGTTGTTACAAATCGCGAAAAGCAATCAAAAGTTGAGCACAGAATAGAATCGCAGATGAATTGGGTATCTTGAAAGCATTGAGACAGTAAAATATAATGGTCCAAAGTATTAAGCAGATGGTACCTGTATTTGACGATAGTCTCAATAGTCTACAAGAGTTATTGATAACATGGTTTCGGGGCATAGTCAAAATTACCGATTACTCGGACTAAGCAATTAAATTGCGCTACCCTGATTTTGCCCCAGCTATAATCCGTATCGAACAGGCTGATTTATCCCAGTCAACATGATTTGATAATCCCGCTTTGCCGCTTCGGCCGTCGCGGCCGCCGGTCGAAAGTATTACCGGACACCGTGCTTTTTCGATAAGAAAATAATTTCAAGAGCAGACATTTAATTTTCTCATTTTGAAGCCTTTTGAATGCGACATCTTTCACAAGATGGCAAATTGAAATTGATTATTCTATCATTGAAATAACAACCTAATTTGATTTTATCAACCTCTCAACATGAAGCTCACAAACCCAAATGATGTACCTGTGTACACCATTTCGGGTGCTTCCACTGCACGCCCTCTACCTGACTGGCTTGCTCGCAAAAGAAAGCGTAGTTTAAAAAATGATCCAGAATATGCCAACCGCGTCGAACTTTTACAGGATTTCGAATTCGAAGAAGCTAGCTCTTGTATAAGAGTTAGTGAGGATGGGGAATGGGTTATGAGTACTGGCACATATAAACCGCAGATCCATACACATTATCTTCCTCATTTATCTCTTTCATTCGCAAGACATACAACAACTCTTAATCATTCCTTCATTCTCCTGTCTAGCGATTACACAAAATCACTTCATCTACAAACCGATCGTAGACTAGAATTTCATACACAGGGCGGATGTCATTATCAAACTCGATTACCTCGGTACGGGCGTGACCTTGTCTACGATAGAGCGTCAACGGAAGCATTAATACCTGCAGTTGGTGTCAATGCAGACGGTCTTGGAGAAGTATACCGATTGAATCTCGAAATAGGACGTTACATGAAACCATACCAGATTGATGTTGGCGGTGATGACCTAACGACTTCTGGTGGCGGCGCTTTACAAGGAGGCATAAATACTGGAAGTGTCAATTGTGCATCTATTGCCGAGGAAAGTCATAATCTCATGGCTTTTGGGACATCAATTGGTACGGTGGAGTTTTGGGACTCAAGATCCAAAGCAAGAGTAGGAATTCTCGCGGGTCAACAAGGAGGGATCACTGCGCTTGATTTCGACAGATCAGGAATATCGATTGCAACAGGATCCTCCGAAGGAATAGTACAATTGTATGATCTTCGACGACCTGTGCCAATTTTGACTAAGGATCAAGGATATGGCTATGCGATCAAGACTTTGATGCACATGACCACTTCTTCACAAGAAAAGAAAATCTTATCCGCAGACAAACGAATCATCAAATTGTGGGACGAAACAGACGGAAAAGCCTGGAC
This sequence comes from Botrytis fragariae, assembly GCF_013461495.1. NCBI lineage: Eukaryota > Fungi > Ascomycota > Leotiomycetes > Helotiales > Sclerotiniaceae > Botrytis > Botrytis fragariae. Next base: position 279,889 of record NW_023501003.1, read on the forward strand.
ATCGGTCGAACCAGCAGTGGACATCAACTCAGTAGCGTGGTGCAAGAATAGTGGCATGCTCCTCACGGCCAACGAAGGAAAGCAACAACATGCTTTCTTCATCCCACAACTGGGTCCTGCACCAAAATGGTGTTCATTCTTGGATAATATGGTTGAAGAAATGGCAGAGGAAGCACCAAGTGAAACTTACGATAATTACAAGTTCTTAACAGTACCAGAACTCAAAGCTCTCAACTTGGGCCATCTCATCGGAACTACCAATCTTTTACGACCATATATGCATGGTTACTTTGTGGCTTCTAAACTCTACGAGCAAGCCAGGTTGATTGCTAATCCTTATGTCTGGGAAGACGAGAGAACCAAACGAGTCAAGGAGAAGGTCGAGAAGGAGCGAGCCAGTAGAATCAGAGGTGGCAAGAAGGTTAAGGTCAACCAGAACTTGGTCGATAAAGTACTCAAGAGACAAGAGCGTAGGGAGAAGGTTGATGAGAATGCCGGTGTCTTGGGTGACTCGCGTTTCGGCAAGCTTTTCGAGGACGAAGACTTCGCTGTTGATGAACGTAGCAGAGAGTTCCAGGCTCTCAACCCTAGTACCAAGGTTGCTGGTGGTGGTGAGGAGACCAAACAGCGGAAGGTCGATAGTGAGGATGAATCGAGCGACGACGAAGATGAGGTTGTGTCGAAGCCTAAGCCAGCTGCTGAGATGCGTATTTCTTCCTCGTCTTACAAGAAATCGGGTCATCAACGTAAAGATAATGCTTTGGGAGCCCGCAAACAAGGCACTGGTCGGGTTAGCAAAAACAGGGGTGATGTTGTTGGTGAGCGTTCGGTCACATTCGCTCCTGCCGGTAAAAAAGATAAAGAGAAGACAGAAGTCAAGCCTGCCAACAGCAGGAGTAGACGCGAAGATGCAAGACGAAGCGCCAGTGGAAATGTTTTCAGAAGATTGTAATAGTCCGAAGTTGAGACTTCATGATACCCCTTTCATAATACATAACATGAGAATTTTCAAGCGCCAAAACTCAAATACCTGCAAACTATGCCTCCCACAAAAACAAATGCCATTATTCGCAGAACGGAGGGATGATCTTTATCCAATTCATAACAATCATTCCATGGGTATCAAACATTCACACATCAAAACACAAAACAAAAGCCGTCCCAGCAGCTATCATCACCATCTATCTCTCATTTCTCATCTTCCGCGCCCATTTCGACTTCGGCGCATCCGACAATTCGAATTCCATCATCTTCCCTTCTCCTTTCTCCACATCGTTCACACTCACAAATGTCTTCGATATCTTGGGCGTGGGCGGTACCTCATCTATTCTCTCCAATCCACGGCCCCCGGGTCTTTTATGCACATCTTTACCGAATGTAGCTCTTCTGGGCGTTAAGGCAACGGCTACCTTGCGTGCCGAAGCCCGTAGCTTCTTGCGCACCTCCCAGGAACGTTTCTTGGCGAGGTAAAAGAGTGTTGCCGAAATTACTGTTCATTGTGTTAATTCCTCGTCGTTTATTTGATAAAAGAAGGGATTCATACTTCCAAAAAGACACACGCCAATCACAGCAATAACAATTGCAATCATAGCTCCATTCGACAATTGAACACCACCACTCGAAGTCCCAGACGCACCTGCATCACTATCAGCTCCTGCACTTCCGCCCGTACTTGCAGCATCGCCGGCTGGTGGATCGTTGGGGGCTGAGGGCTCGGATGTTGCAAGCGCGGCAAAAAACGAGGCAACGGAGCTGGAGGACATGGCTGGAGTAAGGGATATGGAGGTTGTAAGTGCTGGAGACGGTGTTTCGGCTGATAATTGAGACTGGGAGGAACTTGTACCGGTACTTGATACTAGTGTAGTTGTGGTGGATATGAGTGCCGAGGAAGAAGTAGATGTTAAGAAGGAATTTTGAGCAAAAATTACATCAGGAAAGAAAGAGAGGAGAACGAAAGTAAGGGGGACAGTAGACCTCATAATGAAATAAAATACTAGGTAATCCTTGAATCAAAATCTCAAATATGAAAACTCAAATGTATAACACTAGACTCCTGTTGAAGAATCAAAGAAACCAATGACATTCAAGGAAAGGATGAAGGGGGGAAAAATCGATGAAACACCTGACGCCGTGATAGTGATAGTGGCATACAGAAATTGAGACAGCTGAAGAAAAAGACAAATCAGACAGGAGATGAAGTAAACGAATGGTGTGATTAAATAACGGGAGGGAGGGGATATATTTATTCCTTGTTCCGTTTTGTAAATTTATGGTGTGTAGATGGCTCTAAGCGCTATTGTATACTTTTGCTACATGATTGCTCAATTCTGCTACTGGAGATATTCTAGGGGTGGTCGCTGAATGGGTGGCTTCTATTGTAAAGCTCTATATCCATACTCCATACATGGGTTTCATACAGAAATAGTGGTATAAGGTTTGCTGCAAATGATATTGCATGAAGTGTGATTTGTTTGTTTGATTCGTGGAGGGGGGTGTTTTAAGCGCCAACATATTGGCGCTAGTATTTATTGACCTATGGGGAAAGGGGATCGGGTTATAATTGCATGCTTATTATTGCCTTAGTGACTGCCGAGAATCTTTATTTCTGCGGGAGTGAGAAGAGATGATTTTGGAGTGGCTGTGAAGACTTGAGAGTAATGTGGTGAGACGGTATGAGTTGGGGATTTGTGAGGGAAAGCAGACGGATTGGTTGGGACACTTTGGTACCTGTATGTGTTTCGGTCGGTAAATTTCCGATGATATTTTTGAAGAAACATGTATTGTGTTGTCCCCCGCGCAATATAGAAGTGTACGCAATATCAAGGCAGGCTAAGATATTTTAATACTCTTTTACTTACACACATACAGTACAGCATTCAAATATTCCGCAAGATGTGCAACATATTTGATTTTGATGATATTGATTGGATCAAAGGATGATATAAAATGAGGCCAAGCTTGAGAGGAGCTTGGGAAATACATTTAAAGGTAGATGCGTTTCGGGTGCTCAAGGTTCTGCCAGGACTTTAGGTATGTGGTTGGATTTGAGGCGTCGGGGAGGATTATGTGATGGGTAGTTACACGTATGTATCGTTTGATCGATATCAGAATTCGAGATACTCGAGGTATGTTTGGAAATTCGGGCTGGAAATGTGGTGATTTTCCAAACAGATTTGGACATTGCTGATTCATGGAGCGTTTGAAGAGTTTTCGAGTGCTTGCGTGCTGTTTGGTGTACGACCGACTCACTCATCCATTCGAATATCGTACTCGATACCATCGCCTTTGGAAAGATAAGGAAAGTCTGAATCTTAAAATAGATCTTGCGGGAGACCGAAACGCCAGCGGGTGACTTGCATGTGACGGTCAGTACAATGCTTGACGACGGCACAGGTATGTAGTGAAGTACATTCTCGGATATGATTACTTTTTGGATCTAATATCTCGTGAGTCTATCTATGCTGGGATAGACTCAATCTGTAAAATGGGCATTCTGTCAACTTTTATAATCTGGTGACTACTTGGTGGGCTTTGCACGTTGATTGATCTCGAAGTCGAGCAGTTTTGATAATCACGCGTTTATCACGTGTCTTTACCTCCAACAATAATATATCCTCATTTATTACGAGAATATGGAGAGATTGAATAGTGCTATGCAAACAATTATTGTAAAATTTTCCACTTTGATGATGCCCTCAATCTTCAATTGCTGGTCTGGCAAGTCCAACAAAAGCTGCACTGGCTCACGCTGGCGAATGTGGTAGGAAAGGAAGGAACGAAGGTGTTCCTGCCTTCATAGTCAAACTCACACATCATATGCCTAGATTCTACCTGTACCCCACATTATATTCCCTCATGTCCCAATGTCACAATTTACATCTCTTCAATTCACTGTTCACTCCCGTGTACTTTCATTCCATCTGCATTTCATTCGTCATGTACGTGGAGTAACAGACTTCATATCATCATCTTCCTCATTGAAGATTTACATCCAAATCATATCTTTGAGCTGGTAAGCAAGTGGTTATTGAGGAGATTGTATCCTGGAACTCAGTCGTTTTCAATCCTGAATGTGAACAAATACCAATCAATTCTGCATGTTCGTCATCTCTCCGCAGATAAAAGTTTCTGTCCCCTTCCTGGGTAAGAACTTCTTGAAATTATGCAAATCCTGCGAATACACAATTTTAATATGAGTTTAGTGATTTACGCTCGTCGAAATGGCTTTGAACCCGGACGAACAGGAGAGCCAAATCATTGTTCCGCCCCATTCGCCTCCCCCTGAGCAAGATTACCTTGACAATGCATTTCCTGGCGGCGCCGATGGTTATCACAATCGAACTCTAAATGATGAACAAAACTTTGACGCTGACGATGTACAAATGATTGATGTTGTCTCCGAAGCGGGTGAAATGATCTTGAATACAGAACTGATGCCCCGGCAATATCCTTCTCACAATTCTCAGCAAGATAGTCACAAGTCTTTGGTTGAGGAAACTCAGTTTGCAGAAATTGAGAGAGATACTCAAGCAGTTCGATATGAAGAAGAGTCTGTTCAGAAAGACACCCAGAATGCCAGTTTTGGCTCTCGATCGCTTGTTGAAAAGACTCAATTTGCAGCCATTGAGATAGATGCTCAGGCTGTCGAAAATACTACTCAATTCGACGATACATTTCCATCATTTCAAAAGCCGCATGTCCCGGGGAGTGACGTATCAGCCGTCAATGTCGCTCTTCTAACCAATATGTCGCCACCCAGAGTGTTTTCGAGGCCTACAGAACCAAAAGAAGCTCCTTATCGATTTCCCCCTGCACCATCTAGCAGAAGAAATTATGGATCGACAGTCCAGAATGCATCCGCACCAAGAGTTGCAGCTCAAAGGATACAGAGATCCCCCAAAGTATTGACGAAAGGTAAGCTGATCGCAAAAAGCTACGCAACTATCAGGTCAATTGAATAATAATGGTTTGACAGTTACTTCCAACCCCGAGCCTCACGGGGACCTTCAGCAAACCCGGTACATCATACGCAGAAGGCAAATCCTGGAGATAATAATGCTTCTGTAATTCATCCCATCCCCGATGTTCGTGTCCGTCCATCTGTTAAGCCGATTCGGGAGAGAGAAGTAATCCCTGTTATTGATGTTATGCCATTGAGCCAGCACCCATTTGATACCCACAATATGTCTTTAACTACTTCTGCTCAACATCTGAAAAGCGTCCCTCCGCCAGTTTTCAAGGCTTCCAGACATCAACAAATGTCCAATGTTCTTCCTACTCCATCTGACAAGCCAGCTCCGGAGCAGATACTACCTCTTACCATTCAAAACACGGCAATCAACGAGTATTTTTCCGATACTTGCAATATACCTCCACCAAACTCGCTGCATCCTCCGAGAGGTGTCTCTTCAGTTTTGCGTAACAAATTTCAACATCATCAAATTCTCGATAGTGATCCTGCTTCGACTGTCAAAGCCTGCGGTCCTAAGGAGGCTGTACGACCCATTACGAGAAATTACCCAGCGATCCATCCTCCTATTCAAAAGCCCACCAAGCGCATGGCATATCCACTACTTCAGAGAGAAGGAATTTTTTCAAATCCAGATGATATCACCCCGCAATCTGCAAGCCACAATGAAGGAGCCCCTTTCAGTAAATCGAACAATATGCTGGTGCTGAAAGCTTCTCACAATGAACAATCTAAGCTGGTTGGGTTACCTCCACCTCAACAAAATGCAGCTACGTCGATCCATTATGCGGGTCGTCCCCGGCTAAGACAAAAACCTTCGAATCAGTAAGCATATCTGCCCTTTCGTCCGTAGTTTATCGACTGACTCTCTCGTAGAATTAATCGTCTCGGCGTGAGCAAAATCGATGTTTATGGTAACTTGGTCAAGAAAGCTCCATTCCCAGAAGCTTTTGTGGGCGAACCAAAATTACAAGCACACCGAGAAAAGTCAAACAAAACTCAGGTACCTGTACCACAGCCCCAATACTCAGAGCCTCGTCCTGGTGAGAAAGAGCTACCAAACCAGATTGAAGTAGCTACAGAACCAGAGTCCCAGAGATTACGTACCAATGACAGACTTATCCAAAGAGGATCGATGACCCAGTCAGTGACGAATGCTGATCCTCTTTCAGTCTCTCAAGTTCAAGTCTTGGATGACAGAACGGAAGATTCCCCGGTGAATCCTGTGGAATATGAAGATGATCCACAGGTAGAAGATTCTGAGGAATTTGATCAATCGATTCCGAATCCCACATTTCAGCCAGGCCATCCCGTCATGCAAATCGATCGGCATTCTCCAGTAAATCGGAAGCCTTCGCGTACTGTGACTCAAGCAAATGTATCCCGAACTCAGACACCTCGGCCTCAGACAACTCCACGAACTCAGGGTGGGCATGAGGCTCAGCGAAAAGCCTTAAATAGACCACTTAAACCCCATGACCTCGTACCTCAAGGAGTATCTGAGGTAACATCGAGTCATATTAGTGTGTCCAAAGTCACCAAATTAGCAGCTGTCCATTCTGAACATGAGAAAAATAAAACTGGAGATCACGTCAGTAGCTACCAAAAGAAATCTTCACCAGATTTCGGTGCTCTTCATAAAACTCTCGCTGAGTGCCAGATACAACAAGACGTTATCAAAAATCAAGAGAATCAGATCGCAATTCTCAATGCTCAGTTGCAAGATGCAGAAGCGCGGTTGCAAGATACAAATCTAATCAACGAAGAGTTGGAGGCAAGCAAAGCTGAATTGTCAAAGAGAGTTGAGAGATTGAATCATTTATCCAACTGCTACAGAGAACACATCAATAATGTTGTCAATTGCCAGAAGACTCTTAGGCAAGATTCATTAAATATGAAGGAATCGATGGGAAAGTTGGAAGCATTAAAGAGTCAAGAGATTAGGAATAGTGATGCTCAAATGAAGAAAATGAGGCGTCTATTGGAGGAAATCAAGCAAGTTCGAAAGGAGCAGATTGAGCGAGACACGACTATTCCACTCTTAGAAGATTTGAGTAAACAGAATGATCAACTTCGATGTGAGAATGAACGCCTCAAAGCTGATAATGATTCAAAGTTGATAGAACTCGAGCAAGAACGTTGTTACATCGAGCAACTTCAAAGTCAAATTAACGGCGATCTGGACCGCCACAAAGAAGTAATGGAAATTCTCCAAAAACCACAAGTAGACACCCTCGGAGAACTTACAAAAGAAGACGGGATTCTCAAAAAGGTTTTGAATTCTGCCGAGAGTGTCAATGGGAAGTTTGAGGAAATGTCAAAGACATTCACCAGTTCTTTCAACCAAACATTGGAGTGGCCACAAACTCTGACAAAGATTCTCGAAGAATTTTACTCTAGAATTGAAACGAAGTTTGATGATAATGGCAGTAAGGACACTAATTTTCAGGAGTCTACTATCAAGCTCTTTGATGATCTTAAAGAACGTCTCAATCAAATCAGTGGTGATATGGATGAAAAGACCAAGCTCAGTGAGCAGATCAATATGCTTCGAGAGAGCAACGCAACTTTTAAGGCGAGTCTGAATTCAAAGGAAGCAGACTTGGAGAATAATGTCGCACGAATGGATGAACTAACCAGAGAGCTGGCAGATGCTCATTCAGAGTTAATGGAGAAAACCCAGCAACTCGCAATCTCACTTGCTCAACCGAGAGAAGACCTCGAATTGAAGAGAAAGGTCGACGGATTGACCAATGAAACTTCGAGACTGGAGGGCCTTCTTACCGCTGCCAACCATGACAAGCGACAAACCGAGAAAGATATCCAAGCTCACCAAGCGACAATTATCACTACCCAAAAACAGTTACGCGATACAGAGGAAAAATTCCGAGATGTCGAGTCTAACATGCAGGCGTTAGAGGCAGAGAAGCACAAGTTTCAAAGAAATTGCATATCAACCACAGAAAGAGTTCGACAGGAGACCGCACGGGTTGCTATGTCTCAAACAAAAGAGTTACTCGCTCAACATGACTCCTTGGTGAATGATCTCAAACACAAACAAGCAGAAACTGAGAAGAGACTCCAAACCGCAATTGAGAAATCAAAGACATTTAAAGAGGCGACTGATAAGCATACGAAAACTATCAGCGAGCTTGAGTCAAAGATAGCTACATACAAAGACCAGTTTTTACAGCAAAAGCATCAGCTTCAAAGATTAGAGGAAAGCTCCATATCTCCTGATCAATTTCAGAAATTCGAAAGAGAACACAAACAAGAGATTTTATCAATCCACAGAGAGCAAGCAAGCCAACTTGCATCATCACAAGCTTGTCGAGAGGAAATTCGTAGAATTAAAGATGAACTCGAAGGAGCTCATAGAAGACTCGGTGGAATGAATGAAGAAAATGAGCATCTGACGAAGGAGAATGATCGTTTACGAAAGCGTTTGGAGGATATGAATACGATGACTGAGAATACTCAAGATGTGATTGGCAATCCTCATCGTGTTGACGACATTCAACCAATATCGCTCAACAATAATCGATCGTCTTCACGCAGACCTGCTGAGCGGCGATCTGGCAATTTCCATTCTCAACCTCTTGAAAAGGGCATGGGAGAAAATCAACATAGAGTCTGTGAATTCCAAACTGACGAAGCAAACAAACCCTTTTCACGAACTTTATCGTCTTCGCAAACATATGGCGACAACAGGGGCGGAAGTCAGAGTCCAATCAAACCATTCTCTACTATTGCTACTCTCGCAACAAGCCCTTTGACTGATCTGGAGGATGTTATGTCAATCGTTCAATCGGCGCATAGTCGGGAGGATTTAGATCGAGTATACAGCAAAAATCGTCAGCCATCGAATGATAAGATTGCACAGATGGAGAGCCGACCCAAGTACTATCCTTATGGAGATGAACACCTTGGGACCCCAAAGTCTAAAATTAACAAAGTCATGCTTACTCTCGAAGGAGAATTTGTCGATACACCAAGTCGAGCATCTAGGACCATTCTTTCAGTTGCAGAAGAATCTGTTCAACGCCGAACGAACAAGCCACTTAAATCCGCTTTGAAGAAAGGCGATCACCAGGACTATTCCATTCCTCACGATGCCTCACAAGATCAAGTTCATAACCAAGACGAGAGACTTTTTAAAAAGCCGCCACTAAGAAAAAATCACGGTTCCAGTATCGGACTTCAAGCGACACGCGGGACTGGTACAGGCAGCTACAATCGTATTGCTAGTGGAGAACCGAAAGTTGCAAGCTCAAGGGCACCAGAAACTCGATATAAGCCAACACCTGAGATCAAGCGAAACGCTATAAAGAGAGCAAGATCAAGTTCATCCCTTAATACTCAGGGTCTACAGCCGACCAAACCTGCGAAAGCTCCAAGAATCAACCACCGCCAGTCAATTAACAAGACAATCATTCCCGACTCTCAGTGAGGTGGATATTCTACAGCTTTGGAGGCAATATCGTACTCAACCGCTGACGTGACTACCTCGGAATTGCAATTTCCCCACCTTGAGCCGACGATAGCACCTATCCTTGGAGTGTTATTATCAACAACTACTTTATTGTTGCTCCCCTTGTATATGGCTCCCCGTGTATATGCTTGCAAACTTTCGAAATTTTGGACGTACGAAAGAGGAATGATATTGCCTCGAGAACTTGCAATTGGCACATCGAAGGAAAAAGGATATTTTTAAGATACTTGAAGTGGCTATTCTCCGTTTACTTGAAAAGATTATATGGTGGAGTTATTGCATGATATAAGAAAAGTATGGGATCAGGTCCACAATATGTAGCATATATGTTTCGCTGTTTCGCAAGTATCGCTGATATATGTCGGGAAGGTAGAAGGACAAAAGTCATCCATCATTTTTTGCTAGATAATCTAGAAACCTAGAATTTGCACTAACAGATTTGCCATCAAAATTGTGTTCACTGCGTGGTCTCGTGTGACTTGAAATAATAAAATGGTGATTGTATTCATGATGTTATCCCATACGCCATTCCATGCAACCTATTCGTACACTCTTTTCCGAGTAATGGTATCCACACACACAGCCATATCAACAAAATCTATGGTATCTTCTCGTGTAGTATAAAGGCAGTATGTGTAAATTTTCTTCTTCTTCTTTTCTTCCCTCCCTTGAAGTATTACCAGAGTATATACTGAAGAATCATCAAATAACCATTTATCTCCCTTGCTTGGTATAGCTATGCCATACATCCTTCCCGTCCTTCCTTTCCTTTCCTTACAAATGCATGTACGTATCTCTATCACTGGGTGCATGCATGCGTTTTCTGGTATCTTTGATTTTTTGTGGGGGTTTTTTTTATGTGTGTATTGTCGTTTGTTGTTTTCTTAAATTGTGTTGTGTTTTGTTGTGTTGGGGTGAGGTGAGGTGAGGGTGTGTTTGGGTTGATGGAGGGATAGATAGATATATGGATGTGATTGTGATTGTGACTGATCTATTTATTTACCACCACCGCCACGCTTTTGTTCGAGGAAGAGGACCTTTTTGCGGACTAGATGGGGGGAGGCGGGTTAGCTTGAAGTGTGGATTTTAATATAGGTTAAGAAATTATAATGGAAATGAGGGGTTTGGTCGAGGTTTGGGTGAGTGTGAGGAGAGCGTGGATTTGGGATTGGAGGTGGAATTGTCGAGATGAGCGAAGAGAGGTTGCGATGGATTGTGAAGGAGAAGTGGGTGGGAGAGATAGATATGAGGTTGAGCTGGCGGATTGAGATTCCGAGTTGGTGGTAGAGAGAGAGAGAGAGAGAGAGAGAGAGGTAAAAGAGTCGATTATAGATTCGGAGAGGAGAGGGAAACAGGCCGAAGCGCGCGCAGATGTGTTTGAACGTTCGAGGTATCCATGAGGCGAGGCGAGACGAGACGAGACGAAGAATTGGCCGTATATGCTGCGTGGACAATTGAAGTACGACTCGAATGTATTTCGGTTTCCTTGAGACTCCCTTTCTCGTTCGACAGAATGCGATGCGAATGCGAATGCGAATGGATGTAATTTCCATGTCGTAGCTTGTGCATCTTTTCAAATGCTGTATCTTCTCTGCTGCGTTTGCGAATCGCATTTCCCAATCTCCATTGCTGGCTCTGTCTCTGTCTCTGTCTCCATTTTCTCAATCATAGGTAGGAATCCCAGTTCGCGGATCCTCAATCGCATTCTCCTCACTCTCAATTTCACATCCTCTGTGTGCATCCTCTCTTCTCATCCCCTCTCCTCTTCCCCCTCCACTGCAACCCCAATCCCAAAAGCCCCACCCTAATCCTCAATCCCGAAACTCCAAACCCCAAAAAAGGAAACCCTCAAAAAACTCACCAACAGGATCATACTTCAACATACTAAGCGGACGATGCGCCCGCGGCCGAATAAGCGTCTTGTAGTAGCCGGTTAAAGCCATGGAAATGAGTCGGACGGGGATTGTACGGGATTTTGCTGTGAGGGGGAGAGGGGTATTAGTTTGCTCTTATATTTTTGGGTGAGAGTTTTGTGTGCGGGGGAGGGGGAGGGGGAGGGGAAGCTATGAGATGAGAGACTGAGGAGGAGGGAAGATAGATCGTGGGGTGGGCGTGTGAAAATGCAAGATGGAAAATGAGAAATGAGGGATGAGGTACCTTTTTTCGCCATGGTGAAATTGAGAGATTGATTGGGGGTGGTGTGGTGAGAGGAGGAGAAGAGTTGTGGTGAGGATGATTGTGTATCCCTCTATCTATCCAGGGCGTTTGATGTAAAATTATTGCGCGCGGGATTGGGTGTGAGGGCCTGAGGCATTTTTGGATTTTGGTTCTGGGAGTTGGGAGTTGGGAGTTGGGAGTCGGGGGCCGAGGAGATGCCGGTGGTGGGTTGGATTGGATTGGGTGTATGGTATGGTAGAGAGTGAGTATGTGATGATTGATGATTGATAACTGATGATTGAGAGGATGGATATTTCACTTTGGAGAAGATTGATTTTGTATCTTTAATTCTGTTTTTTATTTTGTGTTTTGGAGATATGAATAAGAGACTGAGATATAGATTGAGATGTAGATTGAGATGTAGATTGAGATATAGATTGAGGTCTGATTTTGTTTCATTTCATATCTAGGTATCTATATCTTTTCAATTTATATCTCATGATGAGGAGAAGAAAGAAAGTTGTTAGAATGGATTGAGATGATACATCTACCTAGGTACAATCTTAAAGATCGAGGTCTCCCAATGAGCCTCAATATCTAGACAGGCCTGGGTAGGTGTCAAGTAGTCTTTCGCTTTTGCGTGTCTGGGGTTTGTTGGTCGGGTGTAGAGGGTATATGAATGTCAGAGTATGTGTAGCTAGGTGGGTGGATGGGATAGTTCTGATATATATATATTGACATTCGTTTCAAATCAGGAGAATCTCATCTTTTTGGAAAAGACCTGAAATGCACCCAGGTACGCACTCGTGAAGAGATTCAGTAGAATCACGTGCTCGAGTTGCAGGAAGTTTGAGTAGCAGATGGACATCTCACAAGCTCGGGCTCCATAGAAAACATTCTGGGATGGCTGAATAGATGATTCATGTGTGGCTGTTAGCATTTCTCCAGAATACTACCGGTAGATGTGATGGTAGGTGTAACATACCTACCTATCTGATGTCCTCTCCAAATCCTCCTCGTGATATGTTCAATCCCGAGATAATGCCTTTGCTATGAAAGCGTGATCTCTGTAGGATGGTGAGGTGATTAAAAGATACTCAACTCAGTATTGGTAGTGTTTTGATATCTGAGCTGTGGCTTGAGTCAGACATCATACTCATGTATAGTTATAGCAGAGTTGATGGCTGGCTGTAATTTGATTACCATACCTAGGTACTCATCCACAACAAAAGTCATGACTGTATTCGACAGTAGCTTTCCAGACATGTTTAAGGGGTTCATGTTCATTCGTACGTGAGGAAGAATCTGGTCAATAGCTTAACAAATCACTAGAAAGCACGTGGGCAGATAGATACCCAGGTACCATTTGCAATCAACATACGATATCATATTCTCAACGCTTTTCTGAACACGAATTGCAAAGTTTCCGGAATCAATATTATAATACTCGCAACAAGCGGTGAATATGACCAAGATTTCACTTGCATTCAAACGGGAAGTCTTACTGCGTACATATCAAAGACCCCGAATGTGTCTCGTATACTCAAAGGAGTGATGGGTAAATGTCAAACCGGCCTTCGATTCTCAATCATCGATTCTCAATTCTCGATCATCGATCGTATCGATATTCAATATCGATATCTAGGATTGATCAAATCGATGCTAGTTCGCTACCCAGGTGTGTACATTGTGCTTGTGTGCTGCACCTCCTGGTAGGCTGGGACCTGGGTACGGACGGAGTGGAAGACTCGAAGGAGAACACACTTGAAGGGGGCTCTCGGTACTCGGATAAACCTTGAAACCCAGATCGATTCGCGGAATGTTGTTTGAGTCTCCACTTATTTGGATTTGCTACTAGGGAGAGGGTGCGTTCCTCCCTGGTTGGAGTTAGACGTGGAGGTGCAAGTACAAGTGCAATGTACGCACGCACGCAAGGATATTCATACCGTACCGTTGCTGCATGTAAAGTGTAAGTGTAAGTGTAAGTGTAAGCGTAGGCGTCAACCAGCGAGACAAGGCTTCATCATCATCATCGACATCGATGTCGACAGACCGGCACATGAGACATATAGATCGAGGATTCTAGGGATGCCGGTATATCAGTATGCGGATGATACATACCGGTATATCATTGTATGGATGCTAACTTGATCTTTCCCGGGACGTGCCTTGAGATGTATGTGTGAGTTTCACATCCACATTGATCCGACGTGTTTTTTCCTCGGATATTTATGATGATTCGATTCCATCATTTCCAGACTCGCGTCATTTGATTAGTGAGCATTTTTAGGATGATGTCCTGGCTCCTCACCTAATTGTTTCAAGATCAAGACTCCAGAGGGTACTACGGTATCCCGAGATTCAGATGTCTCATCTATTTCTCCGATGGCGCCTCTCAAGATTCATGCCCGTCCAAATCGCCGCAAAAGTGTGAGCTGGGGATATTTGATAGTGTTTGGTAATATTTGGTGATATTTGATAATATTTTACAGTATTTTACAGTATTTTACCTCGCAGGACCCAGTCCAGAGCAGTGGTCATAGACGGGAAGGTTCCAAATATAGGAATGGGGATCTTTTTTTCTCGCATCATTCGGTAATGTGAAGATATGATTGGTCGATCGTCACTTCCCTTTTGGTTCAAATTGAGATGTCCTGGGGATCGAGAGAGGGAAAAGCTTTGAACATCCTTTCCCTACCCAGGGATTCACGATCGAATCGTTCATTTCTTCCTTCTCTCTGTTTGCCGTATTTATGTTTACCGTATTTATGTTTGCCGTATTTATGTTTGCCGTATGTATTCCGTATGTATTCCTTAATTCTTCCGCACTATCTGTGTCTGTCTATTATCTTCCTTGATCGGTAGCTATATGCCTAGTTTACACACATTTGATTAGACACTACACTCATCACTCTATGTAATTTCTTTCTATTGTTTCTATTCCTCATCTGCTGGTGTTTGTCTCTTTTCCAGCAGAGAGTGCCACACGAGTGCGAGGAACAAAGTAGCTGGACGATCAGGAGAAAGTCAAGGGTACATCCTACCAGTAGCTATCGAAGAAGTCATTTGTTATCATAATCCCATCCCCATCCCTCTTAGCTCAATTGTCATTCAAAGTTAACCTTTCATGCTTTTTACACCATTTCCACTATTCGCACCACCATCTCAGTTCATCCAGGAATGTCCCTAGTACCTCCCTAGTCCCTCCCTAGTACCTCCCTAGCACCTACCCAGCACGCAAGACTAAATATTAAATACTTCATCCTATAACTAATCCTAAATCCTAAATCCTAAACTTTAATTCCATAAATGCTAAAATAACGGTACCCCAAAATGTTGATTCCGCCCATTCCAACCCCCTCCCCTCTCCCCCACTTCGATCGAATCATAATTTCTAAACCTTTTACAAGTATTTCGAGGGAATGGATATAAAGCAAAGGGTGAAGGAAAAAGAATACCACCTAATGTCAAGAAGTACCACGTAATTCTTTGTATTACAATCCTCCCACCCTCGAGTCATACATTTTCCGAAGAAGCCTTGACAAAAGATACTCGTTCGAAATGATGTTATCTCCTGAGCATGAAGAAGAGCTTAGGAAGCTGAAAGAGGTGAGTCTTTTGCTTTTCCTTCCTCTTACTCGTGTATGGGAGTCTGTGACATCGTCATGTATCTTTCAACGCATACCTTGAGTGTGCATCGAGGCTTACCATCTCACAATAGCTTCAAGCCTTGTATGCAGAACATGCGGCCATTAGAGATCAACAAGTTCAGCAGAGCGGAAGTCCAAGGCCAGATAGTCGAGATTCTGCTTCTTCCGATCCTATGATTTATCCCGGCTTGTATTCTCCAAGTGGTTTCGATGTATTACAAATTCTAGTACGTTTTCCATTGCACACTCGAAGCCGCTTGATTGCTCTCGTTTGGGTGAAGCCTCTTCAAAGTACTTTCGTTTTTAACATGACTCAGTTTCAAATCCAACGTCGTCCAAATCCAACATATCCCCTGGGAAATATCGATAGCGGTGTAGCTCTCGTCCTATGCGATTCCGCCCGTCCTCACTGTCCAATCGTCTACTGCAGTGAACCTTTTCAACGCCTCACGGGCTATTCCCAAACCGAAATCATTGGCAAAAATTGCAGATTCCTACAACAACCTTTCAATCCAAACACCTTTGATTACCTCGGCAATGCACCCACAATGAAGGGGATACAAAATCCAAAGACTGATCCCAACGCCGTGGCGAAATTGACCATCCGAACTGCTCTCGAATGTGGCTTGGAATCGCAGGTTACTCTTATCAATTATCGAAAGAATGGAGAGCAATTCTTGAATGTTTTGACGACGGTACCGCTTAGATGGACGACGATGGAGGGAGAGGAAAAGAATTACATTGTGGGATTCCAAGCGCAAGCTCCACCAATGTTCAGACACCGTTCGGCTTGAGTTTGTGAAGGTCGATTGAAATGGGTCTTTTTCCCTGGACGATTCAACGATCTTCTCGGATGTTATGCACGTGGCGATTAATTAATGGTGGTGTGGAGTTATGCTTTTTTTTTTCTCTTTACTTTTTATGAATATACGGAATTGGATGATACCCCTCAGATTTCCTAGATGAGATTTGAGCATTATTAGATGGTCATTCAGCGATTGGTACCTGGAGTATGGGAATTTCTAGGCCTGGCAGATACACATATGGGATGGGATAGCATGGCGTTAGTGGTTTGTTTGATTACTTATTTGAGTATGTTTGACGGCTTATTCTTTTGAGAATATCGTTTGATGATGAGAAGAATGAGAGGATATACAGCAAGGGAGGTTAGCTAGGAGAGAGATCGCCTACAGGGATGTTCAGGATGATCAAGCATCTAATCCGAAATAACAAAATAATAGCAACCAAAGTTTGAACTGTTATTTGGGGATTTGGGAAGTGTGAGTGTGGATGTGGATGCGATGTGAATTTGTTAATGTGTATGTATGTATGTATGTATGTATGTATGCATGCATGTATCTGATACTTTATACTCGAATTATTCGATGTGAAGAAACAATTCTGTGCAGGTGAGTAGGTGGGTAGGTGCTTGGATTAATCTTGACTCTGAGTTACTTGATCGATTTCGATTCATTTGTAGGGAATATGGGGTTTGTGTGAGTTGAGTGGTATTTTTGACTTACTGATTCTTCTCCTTATTTATTTATTTATTTATTTATCTATTTAATGGTATTAAGCATTGTGTGGTGTGATGTAGGGAATGTAGGGAATGTGAATGATATATGTGATGCATGTGATATAAGTGCTGTCGATATGAATGCGTAATATGGGGTTTGTGAAAAATCATTTTCGTGTATTTTGGTGGGGTAGGGGGGGGTGTTTGGATGAGGAGGGGAGATTGGGGGTGGTGGTGGGTTGAGGGGGTGGTGGGAGGAGGAAGTGAGAGGAGTGAGGGGAGGAAGTAGTAGGGAATGATGATGAGGCTTGGAGGATAGGTTTGCTTGCTGCTTAGGTGATCTGTTTAGGGAGGTGAGGATTGAGAGAGAGGGGAATGGGAGGAGGAGTGAGAGACTGGATGGCTGGTTCTGGATTGGAGGGGGAGTTTGTTGTTGTGGGGGAGGGGAGGATCAAATGGGAGAAGAATGAAAGAGGGTAGGTCAATAGATAGATTGACATCCAGAATCCTTTCGGAATATGTTATAAATATGTGAATAATACTCCATCTTTGGTTGTGATAGTGTGAAGAAAGGAAGGGGTTTTATCGGGCGTAGCGAGTAGCGAGTTGATAATCATTACTAGCTATTTCCTTTTCCCTTATTGTAATTATTAACTGTGCTTACAGAGTCTTTTTGGTATAAATTTTACTGTCTCTTTGCTCATGTATCTATGTAAGTTTCAAGATCACTAGTGGGTGTACGGATTTATGGGATAGCTTGTAAGTAAAGTACAATTTCACATCAGAACTCATCAACTTCAAAATTCGATTAAAATTCAAGAGATTATTGAATTTCATCTAAACTCATATTCTAAGTTTATGAAATACTAAAATATATTGTACATGAAAGGAAATTGAGAAGCATGAGTTTTGAGCTCAAAAAATTCAATATTACGTCTTCTCATCAAGATATTTTGATGGGAAATCATATATTCAAGTATAGAAGCTTTGATCTTAATCTTTTTGATGCAAATTTTAAATGATAGCAAATCCTTATGCTTAAAAACTATATACCTCAATTTGAAGAAAAATCATAAAAATTCTGAATTTTAATTGAATTATTTAAATCGCTTTTTGGTGTAGAATTGTGCTTTAGAGTCCGTGCACCCACTGGTGGACCAACTTGATCTACACTACGACAAAAAGATTCAACCTTCAACTATCTATTCAATTCAATTGAACAAGAATAGAGGTGAACTACAATTAATACTGCCAGTTACTTTCTCATCTTACGTAGCTATGAATCTTGCGTCACATCGCAAAGAAAAACATGTAGGAGTAGCATGTGAGGAGTGTCGGAAGAGAAAACGAAAGGCAGGGCAGAATCCCGATATACATACCTACCTAGCTATAGATCCCGGGGAGCAGTAGCTGAAGTTTCCTAGTGTGATGGCTTACGCCCATAATGCACTCTCTGTAATGTATCGCAGAAGGATTGTCAATATGCAGGAACTGTTGAAACACGCAAGTGAGTGATGCTGCACTCAGTACCATCAAGTGCTGATCAGTATAAACTGATTGTACATATATCAGGACGCAAACAATGGGATCCAGAGTGTGTGGCTGTTTTGGAAGAGCAGAACTCTACACTTCGTGCACAGGTAGCACAGCTGCAAGCTGACCAAGCTTCATCTTTAACGTCGTCCGAAAATCCTTCCGGTACTTTGTCGTTGGCGAACACGACGAAAGCTCCAAGCTTACCTTCTCATCAAGCCAATGTTTTGGTCGGGGAGCAAAGGAATACGGCTCGTACAGAGCTCCCGTTGTTTTCTTCAGCTATCAATGATATTGCCACACTAGTGTGGAGACTTGACCTTGGTGATAAAGGAGAGCCTATGTTCAGTAGACCATCTGGTAATTTCTGTATTCCTTCCTCCGCTGATGCAGCTGTAGCCAGATCTGAAGCGCGTAAAAGGCCACAGGTATTCAACAACATGATGCCCATCTACGACGCCTGTTACAACCTGAGCTTGAAAATGAATCTCATGAATTTGTTTCTAACTCAGCTCAATCCTGTACATCAATTTATTCCTCCTTCTTACAAACTATATCCTGAACTTTATCCATTTGATGAGCCGGCGCTGGATCTTTTGTACGGGTCTGTTTTTTGCGGCAGGAGCTCTTTTTTGAACGGTTCAGGAAGAGAGGAATGCTGGAAAGGAGTTTGAAGAGTGCATGGATATGAATTCGGTTAAGGCTTGTCGTGAACAACCCTCACTACCGGTGGTTCAAGCACTCAGTATCATTGCGTGGAGGGAATTGCGTCAGGAACATAATAGTTGTGCCTCTCTGTATATCTGTAAGATGTTTTCTCCAAATCTGTATAATCTTGCTAAATTGTCCTCTTCAGCTATGGCCGGTGGTCTTGCTATGGGTCTTAGTCTCCATGCCATTGGTCTAGGTGCTCTTTCCAAGTCTGACACTTCCAAAAGACTTTTGGAACAAGAGCAGGAAAATCGACTCAGAACGTTCTGGTCATTGTTCTTTATCGATCGGTAAGATTTTATTCATCTTAAAGTGCCCATGACAACATCTCCACAGACACTCGATATTAATGCTATCTTCTTTAGAACAGCTGCCACTATGCTTGGCATCAGTTGTGTAGTTCCCTGGCTGCTAGTTTCCATCTCCACGGCCGCATCTATACCACCACGTTCCGCCCTCTTCCTCCAAATGTCTTACCAAATGTCTCTTCTCATGATTCATCGCCCTTATCTCGGTGATCCACCTGCAAGTGACTCATTTTCACTTGCCTTCGCGACAATAGCATCTGCTGCGATTCGCATGACTCAATATATCCACTTATTCCGCAAAAGCTATCTAGCAGAACCCACATGCACACTACCATCTTTGGGAAATGACAAACAGGATAAACCTACAGCGGCTCTTCCATTTATCGTCCATCATATCCTCACAGCATCCATCGTGCATCATCTCTTCAGGACCTCACGCACGCCAACTCAAATATCCCTCGCGCGCCGCAGACTCCAGATTTGCATGGAGACTTTAACGGCTCTACAGAATGAGTGACCGGTGGCTAGTAAAGCGATCGCACAAATCCAAGAGCTGGCTGTGCAATGGAATTTCGTTGCTGCATTGCCTCTAAAGTGGAGTTTTGTTGGCGAAATATCCCAGCCGAACACAATATCGACGCTGACAAATTCGATCTATGTTCAAGCTGATACAAGCAATTCGATTCAAAACTGTTCTGATACGACTCAACACTCTACGGTCAATCCATCAGAAAAATTCGATACCAATACAATCCTAACATCAGAAGTTATCGCGGGTAGTCACGACGATATCTGTGATCCTCACACGTTTCTTCCATACGTCACTGACTCGGCCCAAGAATTGGATCCAGATCTCTATACTGCCGCTTTCTCGACAGAAGACGGAGATGAATTGTGGATGGGCCAACTTGATTTCATGCTCAACGAAAATGCAAACTCAAGTTCTTTGTGGAGGGATTCCTCTCCGTTTCCTGGGGTTCTTAGTCCTGCTCGTGAGTTTGACTTTGGGAGGGGTATTTTTGATGTTCCGGATTTGCAGACGCATGATTCGGCTCAGATGGGTTAGATACCTAGGTTAGGGTGATTGAGTAATTTGATTGTAGTATAGATGTCTTTGCGAGAGGGATCATGTGGGATAATTTCATGGGATTTCTTGATTTCATGGGTTGAGTGGCCCAACAGAGCATTGGTACGATTTTGATTTTTGAATTGGTGGGTGCTGAATACAAGGTATCGCGTGTTTTTACCCTAGTTATACGTAAACTGGATCTAGAATTCTCACTTGGACTCTAAATTTCATCCATCACACACAAGCCCAATATATCATCCCTTCCCCTCACCTCTCTCCCGCTTCCCTCGCCGCCTCCGCACCCTCCGCATCCAGCGCCACAATCTCAATCTCCACTCTCATCTCCTCATCCCCCAGTCTCGCCACTCCCACACACGTCCAAATGGGCGCGTGGTGCGGCATCCACATTTTGAAATTCCGCGTCATGGCCGCTGTGGGGATCCTAGCCTCCTGATTTGTGGGGGTTAGTGTGGATGGAAGGCAGGGAGGGAGAGACGGGATTGGGAATTGAGAACGCGGATTTGGATTTGGATGGCTGGAGAGGGAATTTATGGGTATGTGTATATGTGGTGCTCTGGTAAATGAAAATTAATCAACGCACCCTGGCCTACGCACTCGATGCGATCGCCTACTCGAACGGCTTGGCTGTAACCGTGCTGCTTTAGTTTTTCTGCGCCTTCCGTGGGATATGCATAGTATTGGAGTTCGGACATGGTTTTGGTGTGTGTTGAAAGTCAGGGAGGGGATTGGAAGTAAGATATGAGATGTAATTGGAATGAACGATGATGTGGAAGTTTCAGGGAATTGGATTTCTAATTGAGATTTTATATGGGTTAGGAGGACGAGTGATGAGTTTTATATTACTTGGGATCGGATCTTGAACTATCGTGTTTAAACTTAGACTTGGAAGAAGCTGGAATTGTTAATTCCGCCTGCTTTGTAAGTTGGATTGATAGAGTAAGTATGAGTCCCTTTGTGCATAATTAATTATACAGAAGCAATAGAACAGATTAGATTTGACACTATCAGGTAAAGAAATCTCAATGCCCAATCGTGAGGTGAATTACCTACTTAGGTCGTCAAATTCTATCTGGGCGGAATTGCAATGCCGCCGCTAAATTGGATTCCCGCCTGTGCTTATAATTATTCGGAGGTCGTGTTTCGGGTACCAAGGTGTGAATGGTATGGTATTTAATAATTTTTTACTTTGTTGAAAAAAGGAAAATTTGGTTTTGTGGAATTTTATACTAGGTAGGGATTGATATGGAGGTTTGTGTATTTGGTTACCTACCTACTGACTGGTATACTGTACATTGAGATGTCAATTTAAAGTTTTCAATACGCTCGCTTAGACGAAGCTTAGATTGATCTTCATTGGTTGCTCATGACGATTCTGATTATTATTTCTTTCGTTTTTGTTTTTTTATTTATAAAAAAAAAAGCTTAAAATTATATAAGAGAGAATGGATTTTATTGATACAGGTAGATTGGATACTTTGAAATAATTTAGGTCAGCTGGGAGTCGCAAGTAGATATTCTGAAAACGAGGAATGAGATTGAATCTCGTCATTTGAACTTAACCCACCCTTATTGAAGTGAGATATCTAGATGAGGCTTCTGGATGTGAAGATCATGAGTAAGGTGAGATTCCTTCATATATCAAGGTCTGCTCGAGCAGTAATAGTACGATTCTGTTGCTGATAATACGAGGTTGTTGTACGGATAGAAATAAATATCCATTCGTGTTGCTCGTAAGGCCGAAGTTATGAGTAGAATTCGATATTGATATACTCTCTCTTAAGGAATTTCTATTAGATAGAGATGTTTGCATCTGTTTGATTGAGGATCTTGGATTCTTAGATTTACTAATGTTGAAGTATGGAAAGTATGTATGGGGATATCCAAAACTGACTCTGAAACTCCTAACGGTGTGAGTACTAGGGTCCCTTGAAAGTTGAAATCAATATACATATGTGTGTGTATATGTCCCCGGGAAGGGCTTCAGATAGCGAAGATAACAGGAAAGTATATTTTCAGAATGTCATCTCCTTGATTAATTCCATAACCTCTTAAACGAATCGAGTGAGTAGGCGGAAGTAGTGGGTCAGCTCAGTACCATCTCCGCCTTGGCTATCTACTCATCGTAGATTTATTTGTTAATACCGTGCAAATATGCTATCAGTATTATCATAGTCAGGATTATCTGCTACTCGTTTTCATACTATCGCAATATCTTGATCCTAAGTACTTTCGGTTGAAGATTCGGAGCTTGCACTTGATTGCACAAAGAGGATTATATACACTCAAATCATATCAGAACTAGAGCTTTGATGCTCATCATTCTTCTTCAACTCTTGCTTTATTTTAGTCTCCCTGAATCACTTGTATGTTTGATAGTGTGATGCAGGCTACCTCTACACCTCCTCATAACATGAACCTCGAAGAAAAGATATAATTACGACATGAGTTCTGTGAATAATATGTTCTTTATCTGTTTTAAAGATATATTATATACCTAGATACTAAAATATACTTAATCATTCCACTTCATTTGAAATATTAGAACTTGCTCCAAGATGAGATAGACAATAAATATATAAAGTTTTTTGAAAGGTGTTCAATAGATTCTTGCTCTCATAAAACAGTATGATTATGAATGCCTACAGCTATTTCATCAACAACCACTTCTGAAAAGCTACGAAATTCTCAAAACACAAAGTCATTCCTGAATTCCCAAAACCAGTCGATATGAACTCCTCCACTCGGTATCCGACATTCAGATACTGGCTGCTCGACAAACCCACCCAAAGCCACGATCACCACCAAAACTGACATCTTTTCTTCCGTATATCCTGAACCGTCCACCCATAAAGTCGAAATTGAAATAGAAAGTCGAAAACAGTCGGATATATGATCAAAATACTCTCCCCAACCCGATCCTAAAGGCGTTCAGCCGCAACTCTAGTCTCAAGTCTATTTCCATATTAATTCGACTTCTTCATCACAATCCCAGGTGTTAAAACACAAAAAGCTTACTGTGTCAATTTAGCTTTGAGCGCTGCGTTTTTCTCCTTCAATTTGATATTTTTTTCTGTGCCTCTTCGAGATCTGCTCTGAGAGCCTTCTTCTCGCCGTTTTTCGCGAATAATGCGAGCATTCTGTTAACGCAATCGAGGAAGAACCACTTTCCTATGAGGTTGTAGAGTGCTTAGCCGATGGTCATGGTCATGGGGATGATGTTGTGGGACAGAATCGAAACCAGGAGAAGGCAATAAAATTGTAGATGGATGGTAGGAAGTTGTTATGGCGAAGATAATTTTGGTTTGGAATCATGAAGACTGATGGCTTTGAAGTAGTTGGAAAAGTCGCTTTATTGATACTGTTCTCAATTTTCTAGCAACGTGGCTTTAGAGATAGAGTCACGAGAGTGAATGATTTAAATACAGTTTTCAGATGTTTTTTGATAAGACATTGTAGATATTCATTGAATTCTTAGCATCGTTGCGTCGCCGTGATCTGGTGATATATTTTCGTCTTAGATTGTTTTATTTACTTTGATATATAGAGGTATGGATGATGAATAGTACTAATAGTACTAACAGCATCAAAAATCGAAAGTCAAAATATTGTTCTTCTTATCTTTTCTTTTTTTGGCTACTCTTTTCGATTATCTTTTTTTCTAATATATATCCTCTTCTTATCTCTTTTTCCGTTTACTCTCTTTTCTCCTCTCTCCCCTTATGAAAAATAGAACTATTCAGAAATTTCTTCTTTCTAATCTCACTACTTGATACTGAAAAAAAAACAGAATTCTTGAAATTCCTCAAGAGAAAAGCTTACTGAGTTTGATCAAATCTAACTACTGTCTTTAACTTCTCAATATTTTGAATTTTAGGGTTTTAGGGGTTTGTCCACTTGATCATTGATACTATTGATCACATAATAGTAACAGCCTTCCTCGATTGTATCATATCTTGAATCATCCGAGACTTTCACGTCGAGTCCACTTACCATCAGATATTGTATACTATAAATGTCACAGAGTGAAGGCACCGAAGAACTGTAGGGATTGAATAGTTTCAATTGATGTTGTAAACTATGAAGAGAGAAGAGCTAAGCTAAGAAAGAAATCTGGATTGATCCCTCCTTAGCTTTAATCCCAGATACGTGCTACGTGCGTGTGCACCCCTGACAATAAAACATTCTTGTTACTGT
Organism: Botrytis fragariae; assembly: GCF_013461495.1. Classification (NCBI taxonomy): domain Eukaryota; kingdom Fungi; phylum Ascomycota; class Leotiomycetes; order Helotiales; family Sclerotiniaceae; genus Botrytis; species Botrytis fragariae. Next base: position 304,509 of record NW_023501003.1, read on the forward strand.
CGATGAATGTTCTAAATCCCTAAGATACAGATTTCTGAAGGTCTCATAAAACTTCAAAATCCTCACCTGCCCCACTAACATTGAGTTTACCCTCTCCTGGGCCTCTTTCTAAAGGGTTCTTGATGAGAGCATCCAGAAGTTCCCTGTTTCTGAGTTTCATCTCCGCAAGCTCATCTTTATATCGATCTCTAATGACGGTTAGCAGGCAAATCCCTAAGAAGTTGTCATCGTTATTCATCAAGAATCCAATATCTTACCTTTCCGCGCAAACTGCCTCAAAATTGTACTTCGCTAATTTGAGAGCTTGCTCCGACTCCTCTTTTTTGAGATTCATAGCATGCTGTAGTTCCTTTTCTTTCATTTTGAAAAAGCCACCTAAAATCACTCCTGAGAGAAAGAGTAGCATCTTGACGGCTTCATAAGCTAAATATACTGCGACGATGTACAGAATAGTGCCCATTTTGATGAAGTAAGCTGTAAGAGGTGACGTGTTGGTAGAGCTTAGATTTGTCTGAGAGAAAATTATTTTTATTGCGATCCCTTATTGTTGAAGATTGATAATGGTTGAGAGAGATGGTGAGAAGGTATTGAATGGTTTTTGTAAAACTTTTTGGTGATGGGCGAGACGTTCTTTTGTATTCTACTTGTACTGTTGCCAACTTCCTGACGGCTCGCTTATTCTTGAACACTTAATCGTTACTTCGTGATTTCCAAATACCGTACTGCTTAAGCCGTACACGGTGTAATGAGTAGCTAATAGTAGTGTATAGATGATTAAGCTTTGTTTTGATTAGTCATTTAATCAAGAGAACGAAATTGACTAGCTGTACTACAGTGATTTTGAAAGATTCTCGGTCGCTGTCGAACCGTGGTGATATGTACCAATGATGGATGTTTAATCATTGCTAGGATCAAGTACGTAGTACAAGAGCTAGAGATGTGCAACATATCTTTTTGAGGGGCACTATTGATTGTTTGTGTGTGTGGGACCAGCTCAGTATCGGGAGAAAGATCGAGTTTAATCCATCTAACATCTAGTAACTTGAATTAGTAATGAGCATTTCATACTTACCAGAATGAAGCTTGTCATAAACACACTAAAGAAATGCAACATAAACCTTCAACACTCTTTTATTAACATTCATTCCCAAAATACTGATTTATTACCCGCAAGACACGAAACCAACCCCATGTAGTAGTATCGACGAATGGGGGCTATCTCATACTTACCACGATACAGTATGTAATGAAAATACTAGAGATATGTAACATAAACCTTCGGGAAGCTCTGATTGGCATTTCCTACGGGAGACTAATTTAGTATCGCGCGACGGATGAAATAAGTCGTACGCTAAGGAGAAAACTTATACTGATAGCATCGAGACTCCCAAAGTACATTGTTTTCTTCTAGATTGAACTGAATGTGAGGAATCATAGTGTCTAGTCGTAGAAATACTGAGTTGTTTGGTTCACAGTGGGGTAGACGTGGCTATTCGACGTCATTCTTAAGAGGATCGGCTGAGATCTGTGCAGGAAATTAATTAGCGAACAGTAGCCTCCCCATTATTGCATCTTTTTGCGTTCACTCATGATTCGTGTTCTGGATGAGAAGTTTGAAATATTTTGTAAGTTTTGTCTACTTAACTGGCAACTTTGATATGGCAAATGCTAACAACACTGATAAATCTGAAATTTATTCTCTAGATTTATTGAGATTTGTGTTTTGCCAGCTCAGATTATAGAGAATCTCCACATTCTTCCTCACAGTACAGAAATCTATAAGATCCCCAGTATATGTGTTCCAATGGCTCTTCGTCTCAAAGTCGTCAGATTGTTGAATCGGGATACAAAAGCTATCCAGCAAGCGCACACCAGTCGTAGAACAATTCGGAGAAAGGGTATTTCACATCAAGATTCCTTCATTCATCAAGCACATGTATATTTCGATTCGATCCCCTGCCATTCGAGTTAATGTTTGGCTCCGTATTATTTTCGAAGAAAGCGATCATCTTACTCATTCAGCTACTTAAACATCTGTTTAAGGTACCTAGACTTTGAAACCGGATCCATAGGTTTATTACTGTTCAAGTGCTCATAGTCTTCCTCTCCCGCCTCAAAAGCCTTTTCCCAAGCAGGTAATTGTGCAGGCGGACCAAGTGCCCTAGGATTCTCCCGATAGAACTCTTTCAACAAGTATGGCGAGGTTTTGAAGTCGGAGATAGGATACCATTCTGGATCTTCTTCACGATAGCCAACCCAAGACGCTCGAACGTATAAACTCTTCCACTTCTTTTTTACTTCGAGAATTTCTTTGACCTCCCATTCCTTGTTTTTGTAGTCTTTGGTTGATGCTCGCGCTTTGGTGGATTGGGTGCGAGCTCCCGCTGTGGAAGTATCGGCGGCTTGGGATCGTGCCATTGCGATAATAGTGAGTATGGATGAGGGGAAATGGTTTGCTGCGAGTAAAGTCGAGAAGGTGGCTGAAGATGGGTGGCGGTGTGTGGAGACAGGTGATTAATTACAAGTGGTTGAGAAGAGAATGGTGGTTTCCCGAATAATTTGCAGATGAACGCAGAGGGAGGTTTATTTGTCGATGTCGTAAATATTGTTATGAGGATGGCTAGATCGTAGCCTTACTAGTACCCTCTCGCTACTAGAGTAAAGGTGAACTATCATTTAAACTTCGTAATATAGACTTGTGAATTATGTAAGCAATGGTGTATCATTCTCACCTCATTACTCTTACAAGTGGATACATGCTAACGTCTTGTGGTGGAGGAGATCAGATGAGAGTATATCAAATCATGGTGATTTACATGGGCATGGCTCAAGCTGTGAAATCTTTATACAAAATGCAATTTGGAACGGAAAAATCAAGGTGGAAAGGGATAGGACTGGTCTATAAATAGTAGAATATATTATTCGACCATTGTGGGTGTGACTGAAGATGGTTGGTATTATTACGTCCAGTGTCTTAGAAATATGGAAGTTTTAAGAATGTACATCTGATAGAATCTCCTGAGATCAGATCCTAGCTTCGAAGATGTCGTCAACACTCTTGTTTCAGAACAAGAAGACGATTGCATGGAATTTGAGCACGTGTTGAATAGTACAATCTTCTGTCACAAAAGAGGGAAAGTCAAATATACATATAAGAAAGTTCTTTAAAAATGTTTTGCATAAAATTTTGATACTCCAGATGTGTGGTATCTGTAAGTATATTACATTGTATGAACCCTCCCTTAAGTCCTAACAGCCCAAACAGGCCGAATCTCACGAATTGAAGGCGAGTTGGTGATAAATTCAGGTTTCAATATCGACTGATTTCCTTAGTCAAAAGATGGATCTGATCATCCCCATTGTCTCCGTTCTCTTTCAGTTCAAATACCGACCTTTTGCTGTCTAAGAGAAAAGTACATGATGGCAAGTTCTCACACTCCCACCGCGACTGCACATGCAAATCATCATCGACAGAACGTAAGCCCAGTGGCGTATTGATAATGACATACAGTGCTTCGATGTTATAATAATCAGATAATCCGTCGAAGGTGGCCATGGCGAAGTAAACTCCAAGCATCGATTCTGGCACAGCAAGACGCTTAACTTCATTGAATGTTCCATGAGTTAGATTAATCATGTCTTCCTCAGCAGATCGATCATGGGGTTCAATGAAAAGCTCATCCCATTTATCAGCAGATACATAGAGTATATCCCGAACGGGGTTGAAAGGAAGAGATAAGCGTGGGACAAGTGGATCTCCGCATATTTCGATACCATGACTGCGTGCCCAACTGAGGGTGATCTTTCGAGCCTCATGATTCACAAATAAGAGAGGCGTCTGAACGTGAATATTATCAAGAAGATCGTAGCGGAATTCGAAGTTTCTGTTCAGATCTTCAGTGCTGAATTGTTCACTGACTTCATCGTAGTAACCTGGGTCAAATTCGGTGAAAATTCGGGGTTGCCAACATCCTTTTTTGTAGAAGTAGAGTGCTGGAGGAAATTCGGAGGGAAGAGATCCTTGCCATATTTGAGTGCGCAACTCAAGAGCGAGACTGGAGAAGAGGGAAAATGTGGAAGGTGAGGTTGTTGTTGCTGTCATGGTTGTTAGGTATCGTGATTCTATGATGGTCGCTGGTGTATGTGATGTGAAAGTTCTTGAGAGTCTCTGTAAAATTAATGGAATGATAGATGCCAAGTCTTGCGAAATCTCGAATGTCTTAGACGCTGTTGAATTTCTGCGATTGCGTTTGGCCCCAGTTTCGAAGTTCTGTTTGCTCCTTATTGTGGCGCGATTTTAGTTTATGAATAGTTCCCCTTATATTATTCCTATAAAGAGTGTCTGTTGCAGTGTGGAATCACAATAGATATCGTAGATTGAAAATCAGGAGCCAGTCCTCAAAATTATCTTGTGTTGATTAGGTGAAGAACTTGAATGATGTTGAACTTGAACCTTCTTCAGAGGCCCTGGTGGGGTAGGGAAAACAACGCTAACCCGAGCTAAGCTTTAGCTTCATATGCTATGGCTCTAACTGCTTTGAATACAAACTGCTTTCGGTAAGAAGAATTGCCTTCCTTTCCTATTCATTGATTTGCTATACTTATAGAGCCTCCGCTAGCCGCAATATCAAACACCGCTAATTTGGTATACTTGTGCCGCTGACGAACAACAACCACCAGTCAAATGAGAAGGATTGTAGACCTAACCGAAAATTCACTAAATTCGTACACTAAAATAGAGGGTATTTCCGATCAGTGTTTGACACCTACTTGCAATCTGTCACATGTTATAAATCACAAATTCGAGGTCATCTTTAGTCAAGTGGATAGAGAGGTCTCAAAGCAACAGATTAGCAACCATTTTGTACACATAAAATTATGAAAATTGGCTCTGACGAACTCTGCAAAGACGGAGGCACTGAAGGACGGCAAGCTGCACTGATCTCTTCGAAAATGCTCAGAAGCCTCTGTATCAGTTTCAATTGTTGTAATGCCAGATGGTATCATTGTCCAAATCCATACACATTTCATTCAAGGAGATAATTCTACCAAGTCTCAGTAAAATTAAAAGGTAGTATGAATCGCAGATAATTTCCGTATCTTATTTTGTTGGAAAGATCCCCTGCTAAGCTTTAAGCCATCAGAACTCGATGTATTTGTAGGAATGGAATAATGTGGAGTTTTTATGTTAATTGTTTAGACGAGGGGTTGCGATGAAAGTTATACCGAGCAAGCTGTGAAGCGAGAATCTCGTTCGAGGAGGGGTGTTGACTTCATTCTCAAGTCCCACGCCACAGTCTGACGATGGCATCCAGCCTTCTCTCCAAAACCTGTCACATTGCAAAATTAGTAGGAAATACCCCCCTTTTCAAAGATTCGCCTATCATCTGAATTAGTACCGTACAAAAAGAATCCTGGAATAACCGTAGCTGCACCCTCATTCAAACTACGACGTAGGGTATAGTCTACGGTACATTCATGCAAATTACGGTCGATAGCTATCTCATCTCTATCTCATCTCAAGATGGCCTTCTTTGCCAGAATCCACCGTAAAATGTTTATAGCATACCGTGCCTAGTTACGCTCCGAACTTGTAATTTAAGATATGCTTTTCGAGACAATTTTCTTTACTATGTTCGGTTTCATAAATTGGCGTGAACAGCGCGATCTTTGAAATCAATACGCACCGTACATGATTTGTGCGAATACACAGCACCTAGATGAAGATATAAGTGTCTTGCACCACCCAGTGCAAAAAAGATTCCTCTAATCTTTTACAAGAACATCATTGAACCAAGGTACATTGACGAAGCTCATTGACAACATACCAACCACTTCGATAGATCTTCAGAACAACTCTCATAACAAGCCACCGTTCGTCATCCATCAGCCTCACTCACACATTCTCTGCCAGTCTTCCTCCCAGAACCACTCATCCTCAAGAAACAGATCTCCAAGCTCTTCTTCCTCGCCTTCATCCTCTTTGCAATCAACGCTTTAGCCATGCGTCTAAACTACAGCGCCAAGTACGAAAACGGCACAGTTGCAACTTATACATCCAAGAGCGCCGGGAGAATCACTGACGCAGTCGGGGACAAGATCATTGCCAATATACACACATGGTCCGGTGGTAAATATACCGTCACTAGGAGAGAAGAACAAAATTTGATCACGGTCAAAAATGTAGTCCCAGCGGCGAATAAGTGGATCGGGAGTGATGAGATCAAGGAGATGCAGAGTATTGTTAACAAGAACATCAAGTAGAGGAACTGAGTGATAGGATGCTGTTTGGAAAGTCATACTGATGAATCCATCTGAGATCTCGCTTGCACTGCAATGGTCCAAGGATATTGTGTGCGCATCGATCGGGGAACTTCTGCCCCATATAATCGAAGTGGTTCCATTCTTGAATTGCGGATTTGGGATTTGAAAGGTCTTCCCGTATGGAGGGACATTGTTTGGTATCTCAAACTAAAAGTCATTCTAAGCAAAATTTGCTCTCCATCGAAAAATTGCGGAAGCCGTACTTATTGTTTGTATGAGAAGGATACGAAGACGCGGTACTCACACATAGTAGGTCCCAAATGTCTAATTGTATTCTATCTAAAGAGCTAGCTATTCTACAGAAGATAGTAGGCCTTAAATAAGGGCTACTAAAAGAGCTAGTCTCTTTTGGGCTTAGTACGGTTGCCATTGAATTGAAGTCATTCACCTATGTTCACACACTTATGGACATGTATCGCGAGATTGGCCTGATATACTTGATTAGTGTGTTCACACATTTTTTCTTATCTTAGCAGTAAATCAAGGTTGAACACAAGGAATAGTACGAAAGAAGGAGGTCGGGCGAGAAGTGTGATAGGTATAAATGAAAGTGGACTATGTACAAATGAAATAACAAAATAAAAATTGATCTATTGCATACTCGATCCCGTAGAGTAACTGTTGTGAGACCATATGCTCATTTTCCTCTAGCAGTGATCGCTATCATTTTGTCAAAGCCTCCATCTCAGTGACTGATAATCTTTCCCCCTTTACAACGCGAGCCCTCTTGATGAATCTCCCCGGATGAATAATCAGGAATATTAAAACCACCAAGAACATTGGCGCAGCATCAAATATATAGAGAAAGATTTCTTTGTCTCCAATTGTCTCCTTATGTTCTCCAGTATAGGTGAGAGTTCCATCATCATTCCTCGTAGCAAATTGAAATCCTCCACCACTTGCTTGCTGCGCATACTCAATTGCACGCACCAAGTTTCGAATGATGAGTAGTACGCTGACTGCGTACAAAGCTCGAAAATACTTCTTCCACCCCTTTTCGAGTTCCGGATAACGAAGGCTACTTGGATGATTTTCTTGACTTTTGTCGAAACGGGAACCGATACGCCAGGCCATGTATAGAAAGAAGAAAAATGCTACGATTTGGAATATGAGACCGCCGAGAATGACTTTGTTTCCAATAGATATGACTGTTGCATCACCAGAAGCTTGAACGCCTGCTCCCAGAAATTGACTAAAAAAACAAAGCACGTCGATCAGAACGTAAATCTTGGTCAACCAGCGTGGGCTAATCATCGAATACTCTTCTGCTCCTAGGGCTACGGTGAGGCGCGCGAGAGTCATATAGACACTAGCTGCAAGAAAGGTTGGAGCGCCGAGAATGAGGATCATTTGCAGGATCCAAGGACCAAGATTGCTGACATTGTCGTGGCATTTACTCCGTCCATAGTACCCAAATACTTCGCCTGTGGCTGTTAGCTTATTGAATACGAATATCTGACCCTTGGTAGAGAGACTCGAGTTGTCTGCATTTCTAGACATTAGTACTTACATAGGCCACCTAAGATAAAATTTATAAAGTACCATGACCGCAATGGAAACATGTAGATTATGTGTGCCAGAGTACATAATGCGAAGAGTGCCATAAACCCGTAGGCAGCGGATCCGGATGGGTTGTAAGTGAAATATATGGCGCCTGTGATGTTCCCCCCCGGACTCTGGATGAGAGTGATATCCATGACCTATTATTATTCAATTTGCTCTTTCTGAAAATTGGACAAAATATAAGTAATGTCGTGAAAATGGAATGAGATGTATGAAATTGGGAAAATTGCAAGCAAGATAGAAGTTGGAAAGAGAGAAAAATTATAAGGTGTTAGAGCAGAGATAAATATCTTGCTATTAAATATCAAATTGCCTTGGTGACGGCCCTCACTTACCATTGTGGTAAGCTTATACGCAGTACGAGAGTTGGTGATCCACTTGTATCCTGACATCTGGACCGGATACTCTAGCCCTACCAATATGAAGTGCCAGATAGCCAGTCAGGAGTCATGACTAGCAAGATTGATTTCCTTAAGATGATGACCAGCACGGAGACCTCATCGGCTTCTATTTTAGGACCTTTTGTTGTTATTGAATCATCGGCAGTTTGCAACGACAGGTTGACAGTTTGTAGGGTACCTCATCATGCAAGGAGTGGACCAAATTGAGACGATTCGAAGTGAAGCGTTGTGTCAACTGCCACTAAACAGAAGTCAGAGGTGAGAAATTGCGAAGCTACTCCAAACACACAACATACAGAGGTTGCCTGCTCGGCCACCCCCTTCTCGGAAAAAAGATAATTTTATAAAATCGATTCAGACTGTCTAACCCGAATCGACCAAGTCAGCGATTGCTAATCCATATTAGGAAGTCATGTACGAGTACGCTCGGGAATGCACAGACCCAAATGAACGCCAAACTCGCCTACTAGCCAAGAGATTCTGCACAGCGCCAGATGTGGGGCAACAAGCTGCAACCTTATTTTTCGTATGACATTTCCGAAAGCAGCCATATATACGTGTGTCCCGCTCCAAGATTCGACACAAGCTTGTCAAACAAACTGCAAGAGTAACGCAGGAAGGAAGAAAAGCCACATTAGCTTCCACATTTCAAGTATTCAATTGATCGTATTCAAGGCCCAAATAGTACTTGATAAACGGAAGGCGAAAACCACTGTCTCTGTTGTACCGTCTTCCGCATAGCGACGACTTCTCTGGGCATCTCTTCATTGGTTGGATTACCAGTGACCGAGGCCTAGTTGCGTATACACCTTTCCCGAGTCTGAGGTACGGCTTCACAGTTCGATAAAGACCGATGATCCGAAGACCTCACAAGAAGTCGCGCAATGGGTGTCATGGTTGCAAAAAGAGGCGAATCAAGGTATGTTTATAGCATTCTTTAACTATCTATTGTCCCCTTTTATTTTCCTCAAAGATTTGAATACAAAGTCAAGCATGTCGATTTTATCCACCCTGCGTCAATCACTGACATTATTTTGCTTCTCATCGAAGTGTGACGAGGAAAAGCCCCGCTGCCAGAGATGTGTCTCACGTGAGATCACATGTACTTACCCACGATTACAATCTCTAATCTGGGTTGATGGCCCATCTACGCCAGAAACAAACAGTAAAACATCAAAAGACAGTGGCCCATCACCTCCAGCTTACAGTTCGACCCCTCAAAATGAAGAAGCTTCAACTTCGGACACGAAAACTCCGTCCCTCAATCTTGAAAACTTAGATCTGATAATCCACTGGTTCACGAAAACTGTGTACACAGTAAATCCACCCAATAATGTCGATGCCATTCAAAAATCACAAACTTTCATCTTGCGTGAAGCAGTGGAACATCATTTCCTTCTCCACGGGCTCCTTGCGTTATCAGCACTTCATTACGCAGAATCCCATCCAAACCCTCAGAAATATATCGAGATCGCCACGGCACATCACACCCGAGGGCTTACTCTTTACCACTCCATCCTTTCAAATATGAACAATGGAAATGATGTTGCCAGTATTGCTTTCTCGAGTATTACTGCTATATTTGCTTTTGGTCTCGCGAGGCCCGACGCAAAGAAAGAGGCTTCAGTGGGATTGATTGACGACATGGTTCAAGCTATTTCCCTATCTAAAGGTTGGCAAACCATTATGCATGTGACACGGGGACTAGAGCCCCCTTCCCCTCAAAAATATCAGATCACTTTGTCACCGGATGCAGAAGCTGCTTTTGATCGACTATATGCTTTGAGCCAAGGCCAAAATGCAACACTCTATACAACAGCAATCACTTCTCTAAAATTCATTTTCAAGAAGACAGAAGATGGACAAAATGATAACCCGCATCTATCCTGTGAATGGGGAGGCTCATTACAAGAAGAATTCTTGAAGTTGCTCAGGGCTAAAGATACTGTTGCTCTAGTGATTGTGGCATTTTCTTGTGTGATGTTCGAAAAGGTTCCGCAAGTATGGTGGTTTCAGGGTTGGAGTAAGGGGCTTTTTGGGGTCGTTTGGAGGGAAGTTGGACACAATTATCACGAGGTTTTGGAATGGCCGAGGAGGATTGTTGGGTTTGAAATATAGATGCGAATGTATTTAAATCGCGGATTCTGGCGTTGGGAAGCATTGAAAAATTGAAATAATTTTTCAATATTCAGGGACAGCAAAGAATTCTAACGGTCGCAAGAATTCACAATCGGCCTTGATAATACGCAATAAATCTTTTAGTATAAATAGAACGCCTTCAATTTAAATGGCCATATATATTGCAACGATGTCAAAATCCCCATATTTGTTTCCAGAAATTCCCAACAATTTCTCGGCTCCAGTAGAGGCTCAAACAGCCAGCTATGGAAACCCCTTCTTCATTCTAATAATCTTGTTTGATCTGCCGGCCTCTTCTCAGAATAATATCTTACGAAATCGCCATAAAGCATTAGAGAATTGAAATGAATCTAAAATATTTTGTATTCAAAATATGCCCTTGCATTCTAAATCGGTCCCATCACTTAAGATAGAGACGCTGAATAAATTAAAGCGCGGGCTCTAAATACTACCATCAATAGTGAAGAATGAAGCTTTTGAGGTACTAACCCGAATTGGAATTTGCGTATGAGTTACGGGAAGGATCCGGTTGGACGGAGATTAGATGGTAAAGAAATGACAACGAATTTCATTCATTGATAATAGTACTCTAATATTTTTTGTGAGTCGCGAAGCCCGAAGAATACCATCAAACTGCCTCCGTTTTTAGCGATTATAAACAGATATGTGTAATTGAATACAAATACAAGTAGCTTTGGAAACTGCGAGGTAAAGTTCGAAACAAATTGCAGTCGTGATATCTCTATACAGATTGCTTACTGACGAGCTGTAAAAACCGGGCGAGTCAAAACAGTGTGTTTTAAGCTCTTTATATCATCTGGCCATTGCCATGAGGCGACGATGATAATGACAATAAGATTGCTAGGAAAAGAACCAAGCCCGGAAAACAACAACAAAAATCTACACCCCGAAACATCGACGGAATCTCAGTTGATATCTACCGACAGTATAGCCAATTACCAACTTCCATACCCTTGATGCTACTACATGTTACGCAAGAAAGGGCGCAAAGACTTCCTGGAATCTCATCTTCAAAATGTATGGCAAAATTATATTGATATCATATCCGTTTGAGACGTATTTATATAGCCAGCTTTCAATAACGTTCGGAATTGTCTGGAAGCGAATCATTCAAACCCCAGAACTTGAACCAGCTCTCCTTCTTCAGATACCCCACCCCTTTTCAAAGAAAAAACTGCCCTTAAACACATATAAACGCCATAATACACCTAATTTACTCATGATCGGCCGTTAACATCAGCTTTTCATACAACAGATGCATGATATAGGAGAATATTGTGCGACAATCAAGAATCAATAGTGAGAAGAGGGTGAGAAATTGAGATATTTATTTGCATATAGCATGTGCCAAGTGATTGTCTCTCATTCAGACGAGTATGTGTATGTATGTGGTAAATTTTGTAATGACGGCATAGATTGCTAGCGGTGAAAATGGTGTTATGAGATGAATACCTTAGTCATAGCAGGAATAAAGCGACAGCCAAGCGTAACGACAATTAAGCGAACAACAGTAATACTAAGTAAGATACCCACCAGCTTCAAATTCAAGCTCGAAATCACGAAACCTTATCAGGCTCTCATGATTTGTAACTTGATTTCTCACAGGGAAGATTCAACTACTGACCGGAGGCCACTCCCACCAAAAGCAAAGGTTCCAAAACGTATTTATACACCCCTTAATCTCAATTCTCGGCAAATTTTTCTCGCGACCACTCAAAGCGCATCGTCCAGGATGGAGAATGTCCATAATCTCCGGAATTCCCACCATTGCCCTCGTCGTCGTCCCCCACCTCTCTTCACAGCAAAACAAACAGCAAAAAAGCAAAAATAACATACAACAGTGGGGATTCGCTGGTGGTCACCCACCCAACTACTAATCCACCGATCTGAAGCTTGTGTATGGCAGAGCGGACGGGATGCCCAATTCTCTTCAGTCTATGGTCGTATGTGACAGAATTTTGCATAAACAAAGATATATTTCTCAACACTGTGTGGCAGCCCAGACATATGGTTCTGAGAAACATCAGATGATTCAAAACTATATCAGACGGTCTGGTTTCAATTGGACAGGTACTCTAGTATATTTCAACATTCAGAACATTCTCAAAAATGGCATCCAAACATTTTGAACTTCCACCCGCATTATCAAGTTAAAGAGCAAAACAAATAATATTCTTTCAATTTAGTAAAGTCAATCTGACCTTTTTAGTCTGTCATCTTTTCGTTCTTTTGGTCACTGGGTTACAATCTCTAGTCTTCAGCCACTGAGATTACAGCGGTACTTATGTAGCATATCGCTACTGAGGATACAGTATCACTAACATGTATGAATTACATCCCTCCTCTTACCCCAGTAAGAAATACACGACTTCATCGCTATTCTCCTATCCTTAGCGCCGGGATGTCGATCCACCAGTGCGTGATAAAGATGGAACAGATTGAGCAGCTGGTTTCCTACTTCCACTACTTGATTGCTTTGCTGGCGGTTTTGCTTCTGCTCTGCTAACACTCTCTCGTGGGTGTGGTTTAGCTCTTGTTTGTGAATGTCCTGGCGGATGTGTTTTTACTTTGTCACTACTTTCTAATTTCTTTGCTGGTGGTTTTGATTCTGCTCTCTTATCACTCTCTCGGTGTTGTTGTTGTCCATGACTCCCAGTTCTTGTTTTCGAGCTTCCACGATCACGACTATTTTGTGTTGGTGGTCTTTCTTTTACTTCAGTTCGTTCTTTTCGAGACATATCATGCAATTTGCCTCTTTCTCTATTCTTTTCTGCATATTTTGATACAGAATTTGACAAAGATTCGGGGCTGCTTGTATGAGTTGTAGCGGGTACAATTCCATACATTCTAACTGCGGACAGGGACTCGGAGTTGTAAATCAAATTACCATCTGTTCTGGGTTTGTACCCCACCATCATCTTAGTCAAATGTAGAATGCTGCCAGCCATATCTGCTGGTTGCCAGAAGTTCTCGAACTTTTGCCAGCCGCGTGCATAAGAGAACTTGCCGAAATCAGTCGCATTGGCCTTCACTAACCTATCACTCTGTCTAACAAACTCAGTACGCATGAGTCTCCGCTTTTGCGCAAGCTTTCCCCCTGTCCAGAGCCTATCGAGATTGATGTAGATGTCGTCGATGCTACTGCATTCTTCTATAGTCTCAGACGTTACAGCTGCAATTCGCTTGCGAAACTGCAGGCCTGTCCATTGTTCACCGAACCGTTCTTCGTCCCCTTCCAGCTCATCGACTTGATTTTGCTCTAAAAATGCGAGGTTGACCAGCCCTGGGTAAAAAATTATGAACTTTGGTTGCAAATATGCCAAGAACCGCTCATTTTCATATGCTGAGCTATTTCCGTCCCATAGAAGTTTGTTAGGACAAACATTGACAGTACTCCAGGCGCGATATGTCAGCCCTGTGGAACCTTTCCATTTTCTTTTCTCCACACAGTGCTCAAAGTTGTTGCGGAACATATCTAAAGCGCCACGCACCGTGGGCCATCGCGTCCCAAACTTTTCTATAAGTTGCTTTTCATCGGGTGTGAAGGGCTTATCTACTTCACTACTGTATGGCCAATCAGACGGATCTGCAGCAGTTCTCATCTGCTCCGTAAGATATTTCTGAGTTTGCAATCCTCGTTTTACATAATAGTAGACAGTATCTAATGTTTTTCGAACCTCCTGGGGATTTTTGTGGATTGTACCGTTTAGGAACTCTATGATGTCGGTTTGCCCAAGCGAGATGAAGAGTCGTAAGACCCTGAGAACTTCGGGATCCTTGATACGCCTCTCAACATCTGGAGATAATGAGATGGGGCTTCGGTGCTTCATTGTTCGTATTAAAAGTGTTACTCAATGGTACATTCGGTTTTTATTCAACGTTCTCGCACGTCTTAATGATATCTCTTAACGTTGGAACTTGTTGAATGGAGACCAAGTAATTTGATGAGACTATTGTTACACTACGTATACTAGTTATACTTATACCACCCACCAATATTGGTTTACAGATCTGGCAGAATCACAACAATATTCACTGTTGCCTACAAATCCAAAGGAGGAGTTTACAGCCGTGTACCAGTATGGCCTCCGCTACGACATGCTCTCCAACCAAAAGTTCTATTTTCTAACGATCTCTTCTTGTACGTTCAAATTCTTCGATGACTCGATTAGGCTACTCAGAAATTATCTTACTTACGAGTAATCTGCAGACAATGTTCTCTGTAGGTTATCGACAAGATCTACTACATACTCTGCAGAATAATTCTTGTATAAAAGTAGTATAACACCAGGATAAATTCAAGCTTCGATTGTCAACATGCCTTGAAGTTACCCCCAGATTATCTGGTTGGACTTCTCAATTATCTGCTCTGTAGGCAGACAATCTGCACATTATTTGCGAGGCTCATTACCTGCTCCGCAGGTATCCATTGAGCAGCCTGAACTCGATCAAACTTATAATGGATATTATCAATTTGACGACCGTTTATCAGGCCTTTTCTAAATACTGTAACCGGTTGTCTGACCCTCTCTGAATGCAGAGCTATCCATGATCAGGCAGCAGTGATATAATAGGCAAGGTATCCGGAAGTCCGCGTCTATCAAAATATAAGATTAAATACAGATCATTATCAGTATGATGTTGAAAGACCACAGCCCAATTTTCTCTAGTCTTTGGCTGTATGTAATAGGTGACGCTTTACTAGTGAATATACAAGCCAAGGGAAACAAGCTTAGAAGCAAATTGAGGTTGAACAAAATCTTTTCTACCCTGTGGTGGCAGAATCCGTGGTTGACGAAGTGATCCTTTCGTAATTGCCATAAATTCTACAATACCTTCATTATGTATTGAATAAATCGTTTTTAAAGTATTAATATAATTAATCTGATCGTCGTATGTGACGAAAGTTTTTTATTTTAAAGGTACTTCGTCGTTTTCGATGGAATTTATCGCCCCTTTTTATATTCAAATTCAAATATCATTATTTTTTATCACATCTGAAACATATATTCATACACAGATCGGTTATCACATTTTGAACCATACATTTATATAAAAATTTGAGAGTGTATAAATTAAGACCTTATATGAATCGCAAGATTACAAGTAAAAAACACGTAAAAATAGTACTATAAGTTCTGCAACCAGCTCATCCCTATTTCTCCTTATTCCTTTTTATCTCTGAGATTGCGATGCCTCCATCATCAAGTTTCTAGATCGTGCATCTGCTCGATTTCTTTCCCGTATTCCAACACGATCACTCCTCCTTTGTTTGATATCTGGGATTGTCAGAGCATCCTTTTGAATCTCCTTATTCTTTTGAGTCGAACTTCTGCCTCGACTATTTCGATCAAGTGCTCTAGGTAGAGAAAGCTCCAATGCATCATAGCTCTCTTCTATCGCATCACAGCAACGAGAGCACATCATCCTCCAACCTCTCCCCGCCCTTTTCAAGCGCAAATTATTACATCCCCTTTGTGTACATTTCCCTCCATTTTCAAGAGGCTCTTCATCAATACTATCTTGTCCACCAATACTCTCTTGTCCATCAATACTATCCTGTCCATCAATACTAAATTGTCCACCAATACTCTCTCGTCCATCAATACTTTCTTGCCTCTCGATATCTGACGGATCCTCGGTTTCCAGACTGCTCCCCTCGAGATCGTGGATGGGTTGGGGTTGTGATAGCAAAGTCCTCGATAAGGTTGGTACCGCTCTCACTGGGCTTGGTATCATACTTGATCCTTGAATATTCATATCGTCAGCATCAAAAAGAGGCGACAACTCCGCTTCAGCAGAATGCGTGACATTTCTCCGAATACCTCGATGTCGTTGACCTTTGAAACCAGGTATTAAACCTCTATTCTGCTCAGGTGCTCCTATGGGACATTAGATTAAATAAAACCCGATCTCTCTTAGTACAAAACTTACTCCTTGAGAAGCTCATAGAGCCTTGATTTCGATGTCTTCTTTCCTTCAGTATTGCAAGTCTCTTCTCATTGCTTTGTCTATTCTGCATGATAGCAGTACAAACAGCGTCCACAAGCCATAAATTCTCGAAGTCATTCAAATTGGGGAACTCATTTAGAGCATCGTCTCGAATGTGCTGTCGAAGAGTAGGTGGTAATGCTTTCCAATTGCGGGAATCGTCTTGCTCTCGCACACACTTCAATTGATTTTGCATATGAATCCAGAAGTGCATAAACATACTAGAATCATAGCTATCTTTGAAACGCCAAGCTAGACATCCCTCCACTGTATCAAAAATCGCCTTGAAATCCATTATTGTTCTTTTCCTGTATCCAGATACCGCTGTACTCGATATCAAAGCAACAGGTGATCTACCAATGGTGGTTGTATAAGTCGAAGGACTTCGCTGCCCAAATTGACCCCTTCGAATTGGGGTTTGAGGCAGGATTCCATTACGCCTTACTGAGGCAGCAGAAAACCGTGGCATATTGAATATAACTTCGTTTGATAATCTTTGAATGGATTGATGATATAAGTAATATCAAACTGTTATTTGGGGGGGTATCTAATACTTTTAAATATACTTGGGGTTATCATCATTCCGTATCCATATCCTAACGCCTATCCCAATCTCATTAATACTCTCTTAATGACGCTTTTGCTCATATTTAGCGCTCCCAACTCGCAAAAATAAGCGAATGAAAACAAGTAAAAACAAGTAAAAACAAGTAAAAACAAGTAAAAGCGAGTTTAAAAAAAATCAGTTTTTGTACCCTCGGAAACCTTCTTGTGTTGTGGCAAGACCAATATCGTCAATTCCTACAGCTTTTTTTAACGTTCGTTGCAATAACCCAGCGTCCCTCCCCATAATAGTGGTTCGTTTCGCGTGTCGTGCCATGTCCTGTAGAACTATATATTTTAGTATATATTTATACGAAAGGAATAAAGACCTACTATCAAAACGAACAGCTAACATCATCTCTGCAGCCTCTTGTAGCGCCTCGATTGCTGAGGATTGAAATCGGAGGTCTGTTCTAATCGTTTGAGCTACTTGTCGTATAAGCCTCGCAAACGCTGCTCGGGGTATAAGATTTGCCCAAGTGTTGGTATAAAACTTAATCTCTCTCGACAAAAGCTCTATATAGAGTTAATTTGATGATTCGACGTCTAAATTTGATGAACGATTTCTACTCACTCAGATCACGAACTCTCTTTCCATTGGATAAAACCCTTCTTGGCTTGTGTTTGAAAATGGGTATTTTAGACTTCTTAATGCTCTTCTTAGCCTTAGGCTTTCTACCAATGATAGACTTTCTTGCTCCAGTGTTTTTGACTGTTTTGCCGCTATATTGGCCCCTTGTATTGTTTGTACGATCTTCAGGTTCAATAGAGGGGGAAGATGGAGCGGGGGAGTTTTGATGAGATGGAGCGGGGGAGTCTTGATGAGATGGAGCAGGAGATTGCTCTTGAGAACGTCTTGGAGAGTGAAGGGGGGAAGGATCCGGCCTGTGGGTCGGAGCATTCTGAAGTCCTTGTGAAGCTCCTTGATTTGCCATACTCCCTGATCGCCTAGCGGTCTCTGCCCTTTTTAGTCTAGCAAGCTCCCGTAAATGCTGTCTTTGTGTTGGCATTACGAGATCCCTCACACTATTCAAAAAGGTTGAAACACTTTGCATGTAATCTTGAGCCTTTCAATAAATAAAAATGTTAGTAGCACTACTACAACAGAGTAGGGAGTCATACATACCAAAGAAAGTGATTATAATTACAATCTTTTTATTGTAATATCGTTTCAAATCAGAAAAGGGAAGCGTTTGTATGAAGGATTCCAAAATTCCGTTTGTAGAGCGAATGAAGCAAACATGATCATGTGACTCGGCATATCGTCTGTGCCCCCTTTGCTTTTTAATATTGATCGAGATTGGTGCCTACAACCAACCACCACTTCTCGAGCCTCTTTGCAGCGAAGACTCATTCTTCCTTTTAGTTTAACTTATGTTTCAAATATTAATTCAATTGAATCAAAACAATTGAAAGACACTTACGTTTCCCATCTAAGGTTGTATCTTTTAGAAGATTAAAGATGTCGCAACAATCAAAAAGCGTTGGTAGCGGAGCTCCTGGTAAACGTCGCAAAAGCGTAAATGAATATTCGTCCAATCCCCATTCTATTTACGAGCGAAAAAGGCAACAGAATCTTCCCCCTGACGTGCGCGCAGCGTATAAAGCCAAAGAGAATGCGAGAGTTAAAGTCATTTATCATATTAACAAGCTAAAAAAATCTCCATTGTATCAAAGCGCAAATGAAGATGATCGAAAAGTGTTGGAAGAGAAAAAGAAGAGAGAAATTCTTGATTCAATAAAAGTGGAAAAGTAGGTATCAGATCGTAATATTCACTAATTTACTCACTAACTTTTAATGGTTTTAGGCCTGATTCGGGGGCGAATGAGCTTATCCTAGGTGGGGCTGATTCGTTCAATCCTTTGATTGAAATCGGTAGTGATACCGATTCGCAGTCTGAAATGAGTGAGCAGGAGGAAGACGACGATCTTTTTGATTTTGAGGCTATTAGTGATAATGATGGGGATGAGCTCAGTGATAACAGCTGCCTAAGTGAGAAAGAGGGAGAGGAAGAGATAGATGAAGAGGAGGAAGGAGAAGAAGATAGTGAAATGGAAATGGATATCGATGACTTCGATGAAGAGGAGGTAAAACGATTAGAGGAAGAAATGGGACTCGAGATCTCTGATGAATGGAAAGAGCGTGTCGATAATGGCATTTGGGGGAGGCCAAGTGAGGTAGATCATCTCTCCATGGGTTTTTAAGCTTTAACAATCTAAACTAACAGTAAAATAGGCTATAGCGTGGATTCATAACCTTCCACGTTGGAAGGATTATTGGAGCAAAGCATATTACAGATTGGAAGCTACTTTACAGGCTTTGACCTTCGGTGTACCATCATTGGGTTATGACTGGGTGGTTTGTCAAGGGGCAAGGTCAGTTGTTAATGATAATTTTTGCTTTTAGGCTTGACGATCTTTTTTACTTGCGCTTTTTACTTGCGTTTTTTACTTGCGTTTTTTACTTGCGTTTTTTACTTGCGTTTTTTACTTGCGTTTTTTTACCTACCGGGCAGGTGTTTTGGAATCCTCGTTAACACGCTTAGGTACCCCAAGAAATTACCACATCAATTGTTCGATTGCTCGCAAAGAGCTATTTGGCGGAATCTCTCTGTATGGGCCCCAGAAAAGTTAAATCGATTAATGAACCGGCCGAGTTCTGATCGTCTTTCCCTTCCTGGCCCGTGTGGATGGTGGGTCTATTTGTGGAAAGAGCACAAATATAGCGCAAAACGACACGGGTTCTGGCAACCAAAGCAAGCTATGATCCAGAGGAGTAAGGACGCATGGAATTTACTTTTTTTCCCGGAGGAGGGTGAGGATTCTGAAGAGTACGCTGAGCTTCTATACATTTTTTCAAAGCATGATGTAAAGAAGCCGAACGATTGTTTTTATTTGTAATTTTCAAAATAAGAGGGATATGCAGCAACAACAGCAACAACAGCAACAACAGCAACAACGCCACCGCCGATCACAACATAGATTCGAAAATTGTCCATGCAGGCATTGTTGCGGTAAAGCGCAACCTTTGAGGACTATCAAAAAACATATCAATAAAGAGCATCGCATTGATACACAAGTGAACGAAAATAGTCGAAATACTTACCTCTCTGGATCGAAGAAAGTATGTAGTTGTTGGAGACACCCAGCTGGCAAATTAGTTGATCGAGCTACCTTTTATAGACACAATCGAAAGGAGCAGCCTCTCAGCACTTACACTATCAGCAGCAATAATCGATATTCAAGAGAGGTATCTAGTTTTAATACAAATAATGAAGAAGACGATGATACCATTTGGGGGTACGCAGAGGACGAAGTCAGGAGAACACTGGATGAAACCCAGGCAATGGAGGACTTTTTAGACGAGGGGGAGGGGGGAGATACGAGAGGGCAGCAGATTGAGCTGGATGCAGATCTAGAGTTTACAATTCGAGAGCTAAATCGTATACAATATGATTCAAATGAGGGCCTGGATAGTGATAATATGGATGGTAGTGACGGATCTGATAGCAGCAGTGAATCGGATCAAATAGACTGGAGTAATCTAAGTATTTCTATTCTATTTAATAATGAACTAACCTTCAATAGATACCGAAATGCTAGTTGATTGGATTACACTCGAAACGCAAACTACACGCATTGGACAGCAAAAGATGATTGAATTTATTACGAAATATAGGGATTATATTGCCAACGCCTCCAATCCCCTTCCAAGTGTTTGGAGGAAGAATACACAGCTCCGAAACAAGACGGGTTTACAACCTGAGTGGATTGATTGCTGTATTAGAAGCTGTATGGCCTACACTGGGAGCAAGAGTGCGGACGATTCCTGTAGCTATGGGTCGTGTAGGGAACCCAGATGGCATAAAGGAACGAATAAGAGAGGAGAAAAACGTCCAAGAAAGCAATATCTCTTCTTTCCTCTGAAGGGGAGATTAAGTGCACAATTCAGGTCTTCTAAGGCTGAGTGTCTAACAACTTATAGGGCCAGTTTTGATAGAATCGAAGATCGAGATGGGAATAAAGAGTGGGGGGATGTCTTTGATGGCGATTTATATCAGAATTACCATAGGAAGAAGCTTGGTCTGTTTCAGAAATAAGACGCCCCTACATTCTGTCTTTGTAGATTAATACTAATTAGAAGTACAGCAGAAGATATAGCTCTAGCGCTATTACAAGATGGTGCCCAGATAACCAGAATCAACAATCATCATATATGCCCTGTTATTCTACTCAATCTCAATCTTCCTCCAAACGAGCGAGTGAAGAAGCAGAACTTTTTATTGTCTTGCTTGATACCAGGACCAAGAAAGGTTGGTGATTTAGATTCTTTTCTGCAACCTATGGTAGATGAGATGCTGGTTTTAGGTAAGGGTATTCATAGTCTAGATGAATATAATGGTTCTAAGCATCGGCTATACAACTCCTTTACAAAAAAGCCGTTTATACTACGCGCATGGATTATTATTGTATCTGGGGATGGTCCTGGGAGAGCTGAGGCTATGGGATTAAAGGAGCCCGGTAATGCGTATCGCCCATGTCATTATTGTATGATCTGTGGTATTCGCAAATCTAATGGTGGTTCTTATTACATCCCACACACTGCAGCTCAATTACGAGATGGGGGTCTAGAACTAAGGAATAATGTTCGATTTCAATTGAGAGAATGGGAAGGAATGCGAGTGGATAAGATAGCAAAAGGTAAATATTGGGGGTTCGCACGCAGTTCTATATTACTCAAACTCGAGTCAATTCATTTCACAAAGAGTACTGGGATTGATATAATGCATTGTATCTTACAGAATGTAGTACAGGATCTTCATCTTCTGTGGGGAGGCAGACGGTTCAATCTGGATGACGAGAAATTCTATAAGAAGAGGGTTAAAGAGTTAAAAAAGAAGCGGAAACAACAAGAAGACAAGGCATTGTTATCAACATTAAGGGGAGGAAATCCTTCGCTGTATAGAGTAAGGAATGCGACCACGTCACAGGTATCAGATTCAGAAGATATTGAACGCGATTTAGAGGATCGAAGGGAGGATGGATTGGATGAGGAAGTGTTTTTGGCACCGTATGTTGTACCAGAAAAAGAATGGCGCCGATTAGGTACTATTCAAGAAGAGGCAAGATATACAATTCCCTCGCAGCTTGGACAAGGTGCTAGACGTATAGATAAATATTGGAAGGGATATAAAGCTGCAGAATGGGAGGAGTTCCTGGTACGGGATGGAACCATTCTTTTAGCAAATCTACCAGGGTTTGAACCCTATTTGGAGAACTTCACTCTGCTAAGAGATATATATGTTTTATGTCGCAAAAGGTCGATATCGAAGGAAGACATAGACAATCTCGAACAGAAATCAAGGGAATTCGTACGAACGTTTCAAGAGTTATATTATCAGGGCAAAGAAGATCGCATAAAAGTGTGTAAGATCAATCAGCACTCTTTGCTTCATTTGGGTATGAAAATCCAATCTCTCGAATTTTTACTTGTATACAAGTAGAAAAATTCTAACGCGGAATAGCAACGCAAATTAGAGATTTAGGCCCAGGATGGGTGTTTTGGGCATGGCCAATAGAAAGATACATTGGTATTTGTAAGAGTATGGTGGTTAATATGGTCAATATGGATAAGGCTCTGTCGAATCGATTGATACAAATGGAACACATGAATCACTTACCAGAATCCAAGAGTCGCTATGGACAGAAGAAGAGCTATCTGGAGCAAGGCCTAGAGTTCCCAATAACATTCAGGGCATCTCTTGACACGAACCTAAGTCGTGTGCAACTCAGTCTAATTAAACAGCATTTTAGAGGGGAAGATTTAAAACAATGGCCAATCAATGAGGATTCTACAAAGCTCTTCAAAAAAGCGAGGATTGATATCGATATAACGATAGGGACGAAAATTGGGCAAGGCATTTCGACAAAGAATCGCGATGATTCGTATGTGCGGTGGTGTTTAGAAGGAGAAACCAGGGAGCGATATGGGAGGGTACAAATTATTACACAAAACTACGATTGGGAAGAGATTGCAATAGTGCAGGAGTTTCGCTCTGTGCGAAAACATAGGAAATGGGACTTTTTAATAGTTGATGGATCTGCTAATGAGAGATTTGGTAGATTGAAGACTATAAAATTGAGAGAAATAAGGGACGTCGTCGGGAGGATAGAAGTGACGGGGGATCGTGAAAGTCATCGGGATGGGTTTATGGCGTTGATTTTACGGAATGGGCTTTATTTTGATTAGAAAATAGAAAATACCTTACATTGCAATAGTATTACTTTTATGTTTGTTTATAATTGGATTCCAAAACAATCAACTTTATAACTATATTTTCATTTTTTCCATCAAAATTCAATAATAAACGGGTCGCAAAAAGAACCGATTTGATTCGTCAGTGACGAAGAGCTCTATTCATCATTGACGAATATATATATCAATATCGTAATGTACGAAATATAAATTTGTATGGGGGTTTATATTGAATTTCTCTTCGTCCGGAATATTAACTTTGCCACCACAGGGCTATCTGTACGCCGATCAGAAATAGACCAGCCTTACCCCCAAGTGCCCAAGTGTTACTCCACTAGAGTGAACATGATAGTTCGATTCCTGGAGTCTCTTTACCTGTGATTGTCTGCGGGAGAACAGCTTGATTGAGAATGTATTCGAGATGAAATGAGATGAGATGTGGGCTCCAGCCATCTCAACTGCGTCCCATATAAATTCATTCGATCTGATTTTCAATTCAGTAGACTAATAACTGAGAGTACACTAACCGAAAAATAGTACAACACAATAAATCCAACAAAACAAACACCACCCGCAACAAACCTCCCCCACAACAACAAAACCAACGCAATCAACCAGTAAATCAACACAAATAGGCATCGGGTCTTCAAAAGGGCCTACCATACCGGGGTAGGGATACGATTCCAACGAGCCGGGCAACATTAACGCCTCGACTAAAAACCCTGCTAGGCCCGGTCTCGATCCCGGTCCTCGGGAACTGATACAGGTTCCAAGCGATTGGATATTAATCCATATCACATAAGAGAAATTTATAACTACCTAGGTAATATATAAAAGAACTGACAGATCAGGAAGACACTCGATATTTGAGATTGCTAGACCGGATCCTCATCATAGAAAATGGTAATACTAACACACTGTAGGAGAATAACGATGCGATCTAGTCGTAATGTGTGTACCAATCGACTCGGAAAGAAACACGAGAAATTGGCTCGTTTGAAGTGAAATGAGACATGATCAACGAAAATTAAATAATCATTTTGCACTCGCAAACCTGGTTACAAACATATTATTATTATTAAGTTGTTATGTGTAATTAGAGGTAAATCAAGCCCAGTACAAAGTGTATACAGCAAGGTATCTTAATGCTAAGACGCCAGAATCCGCAATCAAGTCCCAAGCACTGGACCAAAACCCAAGGTATCAATGCTATCCCAAACGCCGTGCCTTAATAGTCGCAACCCATTCTTCATATGTTTCTCCCACAGGCTACTCCTTCGCTATTCCTCTTCCCCCTTCCATCTTCTCTTTCCTCATCTCCTCCAGCTCCCTCTCTAACGTCTTTTGCAACCTTTCCAGTACCCATTCACTCTCCTCCTTATTCCCCATTAATGGACTTCTATGCCCCACCCAACTCCACTTCTCCTCTTTATCATCGCATTCACCCTTTGAACCACCTAAATTTTTCCGACCCTTTGGTTTTATAATCGCTTCTCTATGGGTTTCAGTCTCGCTCTCATCATCTCCTGACAATTTAAGATACCATGCCCATTCGTCGAATGTGTATTTTCTTGGTGGAGAATTGTTCAGGTGTTTCATCACTTCTCCAATTTCCTTGATAAGGATGCAATGATAATGATGTCGATCTTTGGGCAGTGGATCATTCTCCTCTGTTTGTTCTTCGCCGCGTCGAGTCTGAATATGTTCCCGTTCATTTTGCAAGGTGCCAAGACCAGTAGTCTTGCCAGAATCGCGTGGAGCTGCAGTGCCTTCAGCATCGGGAGGTAGTTCTGATATCTTGAACAATTTCCCAAATGTCATCTTGTTTGTTGTTTCTTTGATAGAATGCCTCACTCCTTTCTCGCCAGGTAAGATAGTAGAATTTCCAATCCAAAGAGTAATATCACGAATTCCCTTAACGATTGTGTCTCCCATGTTACTGATAAGGATTGTAAGGGAGGGAACGGCGAGCAGAGACCAGAAAACGAAAAATGGTTTTCCCGAATTGGATTGTGGGTAATAATCCCCATATCCAATGGTCAAGAGCGAGGTGTAGGAAAAGTAGAGAGACTCAAAGTAACTCCAGCTTTGTGTATACTCTGTGACACGAAATATTGCTGCCCCAACAAACCAAAGTAAAAGCCATGTAGTTCCAGAAATTATCAGAGAAGTCCAACGACGCTTAGTAGCCGCTTCTTCTTGAATACGTCTCATTAAATCGAACTCTTGTTGACGTCTTTCTCTTTCCGTTAAACCGTCACCATTGACAAGTGTGCTATTGGATTCGGGGGATGACTCTCCTGTCGCAATAGGCTTCAGTACTTCGACATTCTTCTTTTGAGTTTTCCTTAAGATACGCCTTCGTTCTTTTTCGACCATTCTAGCCCCCAGCTTAACTTTTCCACGTTCCAAAACCAACGATCGAATCGAACCGATAACCAGACCGAGAATAATTATTCCGCCGATGGCAAATGGGAATAATAAGCTCCTTCCCAAATGTGTCATTGGTGCATAGTCTCCGATGCCAACTGTTAAAAGTGTAAAATCACACCAATAAAGAGCGTCAAGATACTGCCATGACTCGACATGGGAAAACACTGCCGCACCAGCAAGCAGATATACCAGAAAACTGATCGTTTGTAACATCAGAGTTCTTTGACTCATAGTCAATTTGAACTCTTTTGGGTAATGCCCTTTATGTGCTCCGTATACCGTAACCACCATCAAACTGGCCACCAGGAAGTATAGACCAGCAGAGAACAGAGCATAGTAGAATGCTTGCGTATAAGCATGGTCCGGCGGGGATGGAAGAATCAAAGGCCCAGATGCGCAAGCCGTTAATCCGATTAAAGCTAAAGAAGACAGATACCAGCCAATAATCGTGATGGGTTGCGCGATCGAGAATCGAACTCTTTCTGCCATATTCAATAGTAGGAACAGATTCGAAATAAGGGCTATTGCCAATTGTGCAGCGTTTATACCGATCAACCTATTCCAATGTGTCAACGTAATGATTTCCCAGTAGTTCTCGAAGGGCGTACCATTTCGGATCGTCAATATATATTCCATGTTCCTCCACTCCACCGGGTGGTATTGAGACCCTCCAATGTACAACTAATGCGCAGATACTGAAGGCCGATGCCATCGGTCCAAAGGTGCCGGCGACGAGGGGAAATGCAGTACTAGCAAACCACCAACGACTGAAGCAATTATTTGTTAGCAGAGTCTTCAATTTGAAGGACGAGATATCAGCAGAATCTCCCCTCTTATGTACCTCGGCTCAAGGAAAGCTTCCTCATCTTCCTTAGTTTCATCCCTCTCATCGCGTTGTTGATTCTCTACATCGTCAGCGTCGTTGGAGATGGGTTCGTCAAGACCTGGATCATTCATTGTGAAGGAGATAAGACAAGATTAAATTTTCGGCAGAAATGAAATGACAGATGAAATTCTCGAATCAGAACATAATGAAGAAACAATCCTTGGTTGAGATTCAATAAATGTATTCATTTATTTGTTGTATCAAACAGTTCTATCATGCGACTAAAAATTACATTAATTTTTCCAAAACAGAAAATCTGGTGTCAATCTCCCGTTGTCTGGCAGATGGCCAGGCCCGCCTACAGTATGACGTCGGTCGAAAACATGGGTTGCAAGGACGGAAAGAATCAAACCCTGCTTGAGGAATCAAGAACCTGGTTGTCGAACCAAGGAAAGCGGTTGGGAAGATATATCTGCTGGGTAATGCTTGACCAAAACCATGAGAATACATTTGAAACCTCGAAGTTGAAGTTGAAGAAGAAGAATATTGAGTCTGTTTGGATGGATGTGGAGAAGGACGCTATTGTAATCTTAGTTTCCTCCGCATTTTGGCTCTTGGCTCTTGGCTTTGAGATCAATGAAGGGATTTGGCAGGGTATAGATACGGCTCACTGGTACTATATACTATATGTTCGGAAGTATATCTTCAGCTCGCCGGTGATGGGATTCCAAAGTGTAAAATCGTTTGGAAAAAGCTCACCGGGAATGAATTGTACTTGGTACATTGATGTCAACGTGGGCAAGGAAATTGTCGCGTCGCGTGTTTTGTGACCAACTCAATCAAGCTAGCGTGCACTTCTTTTTTCTGCCTGAGGAACCTTGCACCCTGCGGTACCATATGTTTTCTTTTCGAGCAAATGCGCATAGGAACTGGTGCTTTTCCCTGAATAAATAGCACACCCGTCAGAGCGATGACGGTTTGTTGCAAGTCTCATGTGGGGAAGAATCACAGCGCTTTTGTTGCATATCTAATTTGGGAATTACCCCCAGATGTGCGGGAAATCTCCTTTGGATATCTGATCTGGACATCTGATCTGGACACCTCTGACTTAGACTGGTAGTTGATCCTCCTTTTGGATCTGATATCACTCCAGTATCTTTCGTTTGTGCTTTAGTTTTCTGCGCTATCACATGATTATATCGAGGTCAAGGTAGCATGCATCTTTGTTTCCACGAACAGTATAAAACTCTAACATATTACATGCAGACCCTGAAAGTGGGTTCGCACCCAAAGTGCCAAACCAGCGCTTAATACAGTGGGAATGATAGGATGGAGTGCTGCCAAGAAATCTATTCCTTCATCTCATTTGTTGCTTCAGTTTGATCATTCCTTTTTTCGTCCATTGAAAATATAATCCTGGCTGTATTTTGGGGTACTGGTTTTCTATTCGTTATGCCGTTGCGATAGGATTGCTGCGCCGTGTGCATGCAACTGCATGGCCACCACCACACATTTTCTTACCACTCCTCAGCTCGTATTCAAATCTAAGATAGGTATAATATAATGTTTACTTGCGCTGTCAAATCGGCTTTTTATCTTCGCAAATGAAATCGTTCAACAAATAAATCAGCATGTTGTCGGGTGATAAGCAAGCCGAGGGATGGAATTGTACATCCTACCCGGCCTTGGTAGCAAACCCTGATATTGGAGGCATCGGAGTATGATCAAATGAATTTCTTTGGTCGTCACTTTAGTCTATTGTGCAATTCACTAACAAATATTGCAGACCATATTGACATTTGTTATTTCAGTATACCTTACTCTAATATGTTGTGTGGCCAAGGCTAGAATCGACCATATTCGTTCTCCAGATAAAAATACACCCAAATTGGATCTTTGGTCATTTGCCCTGGGAAATGTGATTCTAAATTTCAGCGACCAACAGGTCGTTTTAGGAATCGCGGTCCTCGTAGCAGGAGTATCTCAATTATCTTCGGGACTTGATTCTTATCACTGGCAAACGGTATTAAATCTTGCTTGGTTTTCAAGCTTTACACATATATTGACTCTTACAGGTAAGACTAACATGATTAGTCAGGTCTCATTGTGTAAGGACTAACGTTAATAGCTTTAAGGGCAGAAAACCGCTCTAATAATAAGATCAAAGTCATTCGTGTAGTTGCTATGGGGGTTCTAGCTGTTATACTAATGTGTATGGTGTATACTGCTGGATGGGTCAGTGGGACCGTAATGAAAGTATCTTCAGAGGATTCCAAAAATAGTCCCCCAATGAGTTTCCCAGCATGGTGTCTTTTTCGGCCAAACATTCCATGGATGTGGCAGGATCATCTACTAGACATCCAATACAACTGGACTTATGTTGTACTCGCTTTTATCATCCTAGTTTTCAGTTACTCCACAAGGGCATTGTTGTTATACTTTGAAAGTATTGGTCAAGTGATGAAAATGATGGCCAAATTCCTATGGCTTGATAAGTTAGCCGGCCTCTTCGGGATCACACATACGAAATCAATAGGATCAAGATTAAATGGGATGGGAAGACGAAAGTGGAGCTATAGACTTCTACGATCTCTGTATGCAATATTTCTTGCCTGTAGGCAGACCTTTGACTCAACGATATGGGAGGTACGAAACACTTGATACTCTCTGACGGCACTTTACTAAAATCTTTAGCTGGGATGGCTCTCTTTTGCCCTTGCTTGGGGCACAGTTCGTATCTTCACTATTCGGGATCTCCCCAATTCTCAAGACAATCTGGATTCGTCCGAATCAATGTCTGCTATACTTTCGGAAGAGAATGATTGGGGATTTGGACAAGTACTTGGCTTATCACTTATGATCTTACCGCTATTGAGTTTCTATGGCAAGTATACAATGATGCCCATACTCAGATACAAACTAATATCCCGAAAGAAGCATACTCGTCTCCTCCGGATGCGATGTCTCTACGAAAGAAGTCTTTCACCGATGCACACACATCTCCTGATACCTCTAGTGATTACGACAGATTGCCGTCATCTATTGATCTATCCCAGAGTTACAACATAACCTCAACCAATCTGCAGAAGAGTCAAGTCAAGGTTGAAATCGAAAATGAAGTTTGGTTCAAAAAATTAATTTACATCATTTATCTCCTCTCAGTCATTACTGGAGGAATCACAATCTTTATAGGCCTATTCGAACCACCATCCTTTCTAGGCTTAGGAATCTTCATAGTATATGTCGAGTGGATATTTGTCGATCTTTTCGTATTGTGGTTGGCGACATTAATATTCATAGATCATGATATTCAAAGATTTTGGACAAAGAGCTGGATGGGGAAAGTAACGAACAAGATGCCCTGGTTTTGGTGGTGCCTTTTTGTACTTTTCTTGATTACATTTTGTTTTGTCGCTTGGCTTGGGAGCATTTTTGTGCTCATAAAAGGATTGGAGTTGATTTCACATAAAGGTTAGGAGCCCCATTCGAGGAAATTGAGCGGGTGTAAATGACTAGTAGAGAAATGTACATACAAGATAATCATCCGGAAAATCACATCAACAAACATGGATATTCTGGAATGGCCGCTATAAGATGGCTTCGAATTGTATACTTTGTTTTGATGTAAATTCTGCTCTGATAGAATTTAGTATATAAGACACATACATGTATATTCTCACTATACACATAGTGGCAGGCGGGAAAGACAATTCTGTATTTCGTATCTATAGTAGTAGCGGAGAACGTAGTCTGGTAAAGGTGAATCGAGGAACTACCAGTGGGTACATTGTATTCCAGATGTACTCTCTACCCCAGTAAATCAAGAAAGAAATAATATCGCATGAATATCATCTCACGAATCGTACCTAGATACAATCAATATTCAAGATGGTTTACTACTTCCTCAGTTGCTCCGTACTTTACTACCTCATCAATTTCCGATTTAAAAAATTTCTGTTAGCGCAGATAACATCTCAACAACCCATTCGATTCATAACCGGAACCCCTAATACCAAATCTAACCCATCCAAAGATTTCCCTTATTGTTATTGATATATATACACAAAATTCCTCGACTCTTCCATCAAACAATCATAACAAGCAGCTTTGGCCGAGCGGTCTAAGGCGATGGTCTTAAGTTTCTTGAGTACACCATTATCGAAAGATGCGTGGGTTCGAACCCCACAGGCTGCAAGATGTTCTTTTTGGGGAATGCAATATTTTTATGGTGGGATTGTATGAGGGGAGGTTTGGGGGGGAGGAAGTTTTGGGTTGCGGATTTCTGGATGGTGTTTTTTAATTGTTTATTTACCCCACGTAGAGGGATCCGCTGAGGTGGGGTATTGATTCGGTTATGTGGGGGTTGTGGCTTGTGGTTATTACACCCCTGTAATTTTGGCGAGTGTGAATTTTGGTTTGGGTACGGAGTCGAGGGAGTATAAAAATGGGTGATGGTGGGAAAAGTTGTGGTCATTGAGGGGAGTAATTGCTGTGTAAGCAAAAGCCAAGGTTTTTGTTTTGTTGGAAATATCTTGTTCGATTTTGGATTGGTATCTGTGATTGATTGTAATTGAGAATTTTTATTGCCTATCTTTTGGTAGGTCTGAAGACGTTTCTGAACGATAGTCTAATTAATATCATTGCCAAACCGGGTGATATAGCAATAGCAACATGATCTTGTGGATGTTTTACTCCAAAAAATACTAACAAAATTTCGGTTTGCAAATATCGAAGAACGAAGATAATACAAATATGAGAATGACAGCGACAACTCAAAGCTCAACGTGCATCTAGTTTTGAAATGGAGTAGATTCCGACTCTGGTTGATACAGCAATAGGCTATCACTTCCTTGGATGTTAACTACAAAGACTCGATAGAGATCCATCTTGCTGCACTCCCCTTATGTTGAACATCTTTAATTTTCTTTCCCTTTGGATAGCGTAAAATCTATATTTGGTGGCTCTTATATATAAACGATGACTGATCTACATAGTACAAAACGTGAGTCACATCGACCATCCCGATCTGAGAAAGAGGGGTATAGTAGATTTTTAAGGAGTGAATGGAGACCCTCATAGTCATGATAATATCAAAACTAGCTCACGGGCACTGAATGCCTCTCATCCGCCGCGTCAAAACTCACACACTATAAAAGGCCTTGTTTATGCATCCTGGCTCTCTCAATTATCCATTCCAACCGAACTATACCCTTGGACAATATGCATCTACTACTGTAAACTCATCATTCAGATCTGATTTTGCATAACTTATAGCAGAATGGTATCTAGTGCTCATATGCTTGTTCTTTTCCGTAGACATCTGAATGTGAGAATATAAATGACAGTGAAGATTAGAAAACTGACAATCACTAGATGTTTTATGGAGAATGAGATACTTGAGATGAAAACCGAACTTAAGTCTTCAGTTGTGCACGCTAGTATGACAGCCCAGGTACTATATCATCGTCTCACTTATTGAACAGTGGCATTATCAGTACTCCCTTTGCGATCATCCCTTCTAGTGGCCTCAAGCATGAAGAAAGGGTTAGCTATACCAAGCGCCACTCTCGTATGCCCAAACTTCAACAACCCCGCAGAAAACAGAAAGTGAATTCGCTTCTCCCCAATTTATCACCCTTGTGAAGAGGAAACTTCATTGTTTTATTACCCTAGTCTATCTCGCTCTTTACCAGAACAACTAAATCTCAAAGTATATAATGTGTAGAAGTCGTCTTGATTTATCTCTATATGAACAAAATGAGCTAGCAGAAGCGTCTATGGCTGTTTCTTCTCTGACGTAATGGAATCCTTCCGTGCAGCTGACGTGGATGAGTTTTTGAAGCTTGAGTTTCGAGTAGATTTGAGAGAATGGATCGAAACAACAGTACTTGCAGAAAATGACAATAAATAGGGGATTTCAGATGATAGTGATTGTTAATTGTGGTAACATCGAGAGAAGACAGCTAAGATCAAGGCGGGATTCAGAAAGTGACCGGGTGCGACAGTGGAGATGGCAGGCAATATCCTTCGTTGAAAATTGATACCGGCGATTGCTTCCCAAATGATTGCTTGATTCTAGTGTCGAGATATTCAAATATAATCACTTATCGAGTACAAGGGCTGAACCCGGTCTAGTCCGTACAGGGCTTCGCAGGTCCAGGGACTGTCATGTGTTTTCTGCATGCTTTTCAGACTCAAAAGATGGAGAAATTTAACGATAATGAATTAATGAGAATATGGTCCATGTAGCGACAATGAAAAGTCAAGAAAGACAACAAGCGTCAGATTCAGACTGATGAAACCAGAGGAAGGTAATAACTTTCTGATAGAGGTATGAAAAATTGGACGGAAGTCTCTTTCCATCGGAGAGGTGACCACTATAACTTTGTACAGTGTAAGGTAATAGTCGAAAGTGAATTATTGCCCAACGAGTTTAGCAAATTCGATAGGGGATTTAATTGCCCGAAGGACCTTATGGGGTCTCGTATTTTGATAATATGTGCTGGGCCGGCACGGCACTCTGTGGAGAAGTGTAAAGATATCAGCTCCGAGTGAAGGTCTTTCGGTATGAGTGTAACAAGTCTCTGTAATCTGTGTGCTTTAGAGGCTAATGTGAACCTGCCTCAGAAGATCACTGGAGGGGGTTGCCCTTCCCTTGCCCCCCTTCCTGTTTCTAAGCTCATAGCAGACGAGTCCTCACCGGCTTCTGATAACGCCATTGCGGGAGCAAAGAATGAAATAATATCACGAAATAAATCGCTCGAGTGTATAAATAATATACTATCGATAGGATATGCTACCTGTCAAACATACTTCTGCCTGTCCAGATACTTTAAATAAGTTAAATGAATACAAGAGAAAAAATCCATTACTATAAACCATCGTATAGACATAATAATCAAAGACTTTCAATTTAATTATTCAATTTTCATTAAACCAGCCTTAGATCATCCCTTACTATAATTCTTTTCCAAATACAGACATAAACTAAATATCCTTCGCCTCCCCCACCCCCCCAAAAGCTTGATTCTAATACTTGTCGGCTATTCATAACACGCCCAATCACTCGTCTATGTCAGGGTCACTACAGGTGAGAATTGATGCCACCGACCACGACCACCTAGGGTGGTTGGCAGAATTTTTCTAATAACCAGCAAGTACCCGCATTCTTAAGATAATTCCAACAACTCCAATCATCATTACCACATAGCGGAAATCTCTCAACTTGATCCGTATCAAACCATGAATGCTTTTCACATTATTATCACCTGACATGTTCCCTACTTATGATGTTGAACCCTGACAAATAACAACCAACCGTTGCTTTTCATATCCATATTACTACTCCCCTGTAAGTTCATATTACTATTTACTATTAGTAGTATATACTATACCACTGAGAAATTCCCTAGAAGAATCATCAAAAATATAATTACAGGAAGGAATTCAATCACATTGGCATTACGATACTCTAGGTCTGATTTCCGGTCCTTAAGGTCCGCGGAATCAATATGTTGGACTTCGGCCTCGAGATCAAACTAGCACTATCTATGATGGAGTCCACGTGACTCCACTTTTAATGCTATATAAAGCGTACATTAATCACCTTATTGAACATATTCAGATCTCCGTCATCATCATCATCATCATCATATTGCACTAAAAGTTCAATCACGAACTTTTCTCTCACATATTCACACTCAATCCGATCAGAAATAAAGGAAGATAATTTCCTACATTCTGTTCCATACATACATCTCTATCAATCCAAGAAAACAGTTCAAATTCATTCACATTTCTATACATCATGAGTAATAACACATCCAAAGGGTCCAAAGTGGACAGGAGCGCAGAAGGCCAACGTCGAAGCAACTCCCGTGGACCACAACCACAAAGATCACGCAGTGATAAACAGGAAACAGCCCCTGTCTCAGAGAACCGTGCTACTCGCAACGAAATGCATAAACTGGACAAACAATTGAAAGATGCTAAAAAAGATTGCGCAAAATCTGCAGAAATCCTACGGAATGATGATATATGCACAGCAAAATGCGTGATAGCTGATGCCAATTGTGAATTACAAAAATTGGAATTATATTACCAAGACAAGAAGAGGAAGTTGGTAGCCGTTAGAGAAAGTGGAGAGAAAATCTTGCGGCCAGGCTATGATGGGTGGACCAAAAGACCGTCTGAGATCAACGATGTATTGAAGTTAGAGAAAGAGGCACAGAATCTCAAAATAGATGATGTGAAAACCCGGGGTACTGTTGTGAACCTTACGACGATTTTACACAAAGCTACTGGGGAAGCAAGAACTTATAGGGAAGAAGCTGACATCTCCAAACATGGTAACAACTACAAGGACAAGAAAAGGTCAATAGCAAAGCTAGAGAGAAGATTGGAAGAGCTTAGCCGTATATGATAGTCATGAGAAGACCGAAATCATATCTGATTCTACTTTAGACAAGTCAAACCAGAAGTTATAATATGAGGTTTTCCATTTGAACAAGCGAGGGGTTACACTCTAACTGGAAGAATTATTATATCAAACTAGATAGAATAAACAAGATTAGATGGAGAGCAAAATCGCACATGAAAATCCATGTGTAATATCTTTTAACACCTTACACACGACTATTGTATGCAAGAAAGATCTTTTTCTAGGGAATCAATGAATTGCGCAAGGAAGAGATGAGACGAATAAGAGTTTATTTTGAAGATGAGATGAGAATTTAAAATGAATGTTTATTAAATCTCACTGGAGATATCTAACAACACCAACAAGTGGTACTTGGCAGTTCCTGAATATTACAATTGATATTATACTATATTCGACTATATAACTCCAAAGATCTAAACCATTTGGATCCATATACCTGCCAACCCATTCCAAACACCATATTCGACCCAATCCAGCCCAGCCCAGACCAACCTCATCCGATTCATACATCATTTATTCAGTCATTCTCTTTTAGCCCTTCACCCTTACGGTATACTCTCCAGAACATCACTCTTCTCCGGTCTCTGTAGAAAATCCGGTGGTCCACCCGCAGGCAATTGTCTTTCCTCTGCCCATTGTCTTATGGCATCAAAGTTTTTGCATTGATGTTCGGTGTTGAAATCTACGAATGCTTGTGGTTTGGATTTATCCCACCATACTTGGCCGAGGACGCCGGTGTCGACTTGGCACATGAGTTGTTGGCGGATGATATCTAGACAGTGGGCTGGAGGATGTTAGTATATGTTGTGATTGAGGCATTTGTGGAGATGGATCGGAATGGGTTGTAATGAAGTAGTAGATTTAAGACAAACTTACAGACGTGGTATTGAACGATGTTATCATCATTCACAAATGCACCTTTCCCTTGATCGTGATAATAATCGTAGTTGTAGTATAGAGATTGTCTCACAAGGTTAAGACAATGTAAATGGTGTAATCCTTCCAAATTGACCGGGAATCCTCCACCGTATTTCTCGTTGATTTGAACATGTGCAGATGTCAACCCGGATTTCTCTGCTTCGCTCGCTGGTAATGCGAAACTTCGGTCTATGGATAATTAGCTTTGGTCGAGTCAAGTGATCCATATATACAATGGTACTTACAATGTACTCCCAAGCTTCCCCATGCTGCATCCACTTCCGGGCCTGCTTTTAATCGGAACGCATTTTCTTTCATGAATGATCCATTGAACATCACTGGCTGATATGATGTATCGATATCATTCAGAATAGGAGCTATTTTCACATTAGAACAAGAGATGAGAGAGTTGAATGCTGGGTCATACAGTAATGTTGCACATAACTAGGACATAATTTCGCGGGATCCGCTACAAATCGAGAACCAATCCATATACCAAACCCAACTGACAACAACGATACGACCGGGAGTGATAATATATACCAAATGGTGCCATTTCGTCTGGATGCTGGCTTATACGTTGGCTCGGGATTCGAAAGTAAACCTTCGCCATCTTCTGATTGAGGTACTTGATTGTACTTGTCTGAAAATGGAGAATAAGACATATCGACAAATGGATATGGTGGGGTACAATTCAAAGTTCAAGAGGAAGGAAATCTTGGACAGCAATCAATCATTCGACAGTGTAAAGTATCCGACGATGGCAGATGAAAATACAAATGAACTTTGCAAGAAAAAGAGGAGATGAATGAAGTGAGGTTAGGAAAAGGGTTCGTTCGTTCGACTTGATCAGCGACTTCGCCATCCAAGTATCTATCTAGGTCGTTCACATATTTTTAGTAGCAATTATCTAGTCAAACTCAATTGAACCCTAGACTATCGAATTGAAGTAATGATCCGATTTGATAAGAAGAAAACATGACACCAGATTGGAGAGACTCATGACGCATGTTCCAAGACTTATTAATGGGCTCAACTTGTGTTGTGCTGTACGAGGTTGGTTTGGTGGTTGAAATGGAACTAATGTATGGATGTGGGAAAAACCGATGAAGGCTTAGAAATACCGGTATGGGTGAGATATGGTGAGAGGTGAAAGGTAAGAAAGAGATAGAAGGAAGCAAGCACGTTGGGAACTTGAGGTGACCCTCCACCCCGGTAAATTGATCGACAAATCACTATTTAGTGGGCTCGGTGGGGAACTCTGCAGGCTGCGGGTATCTTTCAGGGATCACATTTATACCCAGGTAGGGTACACATCGCTTAATGATTTAGTGTCGGATATGCTGGAAAAAAAGGGAAAAGGGAAAATAGGGTCCGACAGCCAACCCTCTTTTACATTGTGTTGTCAATTTTACTTGGCGCTGTTGTTTCTTGTTTCTAAATATACTTCTTCAGTTCACTTCACCAACTTCACTTCCAAGGTTTATGACTAGAGAAGCTAACAAGTCAAACGAGCTTTGCACCAGTTCTCACGACTTTTCACGTCAACATAAGGTTTTTTGACAACACCACCCTTTTTCGTATTCTTCACTAGAACTACCCTAAACTAGATACCATCAATACCCTCCGTGCCTCCATACCCTCGACATCCTCGATACCATGAGAGGTCAGAATAATAAGCATTTCACTATATCTGATCTTATTTTTTCTTTCTCCGCAATCGAAAAGATGTCCAATTACCCGGTCGTTCCAGAATGCCAAGATCAGAGAGAATGGATCTTCGTGCGTTCTCGTATCAATCACCTGAACGTAGATCATCAAAGATACGAGCCACCCAACACGAGTTTAAACTGTTAGACCCCGCAATTTCTATGCAACCTTGGTCTATTACACCATATTCCAACCTCACATAAGCCTTTCATTGATGACACTTTGTGAATATTCGCTGCGGCGACATTATTTTCCGCAACACCCAAATGTACAATTAGCCAAGTGGCTATGCAGATACGAATTAAGCGATGCCGCGATAATAATACGTAGGTATTCAGAAGCTGAGTTGGTGAGCTGATGTTCCCCATACGTACAATGTGCGGGATGGGATGTATCTACTTGGTCTCGTACTCCTTACTTCCGAGTTCTATCACGTCTTTAGGTTGCTATATCGCTGAACAGCCATCAATATCAATGTCGGTGTGTTAGCCCGAGTGGGAATTTCACAAGTATCATGACGTGGGAGTGATATCGTGCCTATCAAGATAGTTACAACTTGACCGATTGAATGTCATGTTGCCAAGAATAGATACATTCAATGTTTTTCTTACGTGGGTGAGAGTATCGCCTGTTTCGGTAAGATGTATCCAGATGGATATTTTTGACAATACATTGAGGCGGATGTCTAGACTCTAGGCGGATGGTAGTATCCTGAAGTTATTTAAGATCTATCACCCCACGATACTTGATCATTATTCACATCAATCATCATCTCTCTTCTCCTATTACTCATCTCTCTGTATCATTCCCAATCCATTTACTACAATCAAATTACATTCAATATGCTTTTCTCAAGAGACTTCATCATGCTTTTGGCATTCGCCGCTGTTGGCGCTGTCGCTGCACCTGTTGCAGAACCTCAACCAGAAGCCAAAGCTGATGCTTCTCCAGCGGACTATGGTGACTACGGTGACTGTAAGACTACCTCCATGATGGCCTTGGAGTAGAGTGCTAATACATATTTCTAGATGGTGATTACGGAAACTATGGAACATACGAGAAATACCCATCCTCTTCCTCCGTCACACCTACACCAACACCAACACCAACTGGATATGGTAGCTATGCCAACTGTAAGCGGACACATCAATCATATCTTTTGAGTCTACATGGCTAATGATTTCGTAGACGGTACCTACAAGAACAAGAAAGTCAGAGAAGCCGCACCAGAGCCTGCTCCAGTAGCAAAGCGTGCTGACTATGGAAACTATGGTGACTGTAAGTCAATTAAATCCAATACATTTCATAGGAATCATGTTCAGATCAATTTATTCTCTGGAATCTTGGATTTATGACTATGAAATGCTGACCCAACCTCCTATAGATGGTGATTACGGAAACTGTTCGTACATCAGGAGCCATTTTAATACAGTACTGACATCAT
The DNA here is from genome assembly GCF_013461495.1 of Botrytis fragariae. Classification (NCBI taxonomy): domain Eukaryota; kingdom Fungi; phylum Ascomycota; class Leotiomycetes; order Helotiales; family Sclerotiniaceae; genus Botrytis; species Botrytis fragariae. Next base: position 343,578 of record NW_023501003.1, read on the forward strand.
GATTCTAGATGGTAACTACGAAAACTACCCTTCCGCTACCTCTTCCGCCACCCCTTCAAGCTCCTCATCAAGCTCCTCGTCAGCAACACCAACTCCAACCGGTTATGGCTCATACGCGAACTGTAAGTAACACGCATCATACAAATTACCATCGACTAATTATTTTTCTCAGACGGAACATACAAGAACAAGAAAGCACGTGCTCCAGAAGCCAACCCAGAAGACTATGGAAACTATGGTGACTACGGTGACTGTAAGTCCACTCTCGATCTCTCTTTCCTTAAGCCATGCTCGCACTCTCATATGTCCTCAATTGTCTCACGGGTTCTCCTGAGCAATGCTGACTTTGCGCTCTGTTCATTCAGATGGTGATTACGGCAACTGTCCGTGAACTTCCTCGCTACATCACTATCCCATCCCTCCCTCCCACCACATCTTATCCACCCAATCCCATTCCCATATACATAACTAACCATTCCTTCTTCCCAAAATAGACGGCAACTACGAAAACTACCCCTCCGCCTCCACCTCCTCCACCTCCTCCACCATCGTCACCCCAACCCCAACTCCCACCCCAACCGGCTACACAAACTACGGTTCCTACGGTACCTACGACAACTACAAGCGCGAAGCCAATGACGCCCAAGCTTAAGCCGATGATCTTTTGACGAATTTTATTTTGTAATTACTACGTGAGTTGCATTTCCCTACTTCTCAGTCTCAAATTGATCAGAATCACATACTAACAACTGAATGATCAGACTCCTTTATGACTGAATGATATACGCCCCTTTCTAAATAAATAATGATTATTATAATGACACGAGACGCTATGGTATGAAACTGCTCCTACAGCAAGCATGGATTTGGGAACGAGGAATAGGAATCTGAGAAGATAGATGGATGGAAGGATTGAATGGTTTAGCTTGAGCAATCGAAAGAGACTTTGATCCTGTACCTTTCCTTTTCTTTGAATTATGAATCACCAAATCGTGAAAATTACTGTGATTGCTTCACAACATAAATATTGACAACGACGTATACATCGGTACTCCTACCTAAGAAGTACCTAATATTCCCCTCCACCAAAAGGGGCGTGCACGGAGTAATCTTTCACTTCACACCACCCCACCACCACCACCAGAATCACAACCATCCGAGTCGCACTAACCCCAAACCACTCTAGCGCATTTCCAATTTTTCCATCATATATTTATTTCTTCAAAGCTCAAGCTTCTTCTCTACGCAATCCTTTTTTCTTCACGAACCATAGGTATATACCAACCTACCCAATCATGGCAACGAAGCAGTTTGCGCTTTATCGCTTTGATTGTTCGATACATGATTGAGGGTTGATGGTTTATGGTTAAGAGTCAGTGAGTGGTTAACGATCAATGATCAATGAATGATCAAAAGCTCAATCGAAAGCACAATCAATTCGGGCACACTGGAGTACAGCGCAAAGCACACTCTTCTACATTCATCCATTCGCCAACCCCCGCAGAATCTGCGCGCGAAACTACTACCTACTACTACAACTAACCACAGCTTTATACCCAAATACCAGCATTCCAAACAAACCACAATCGTACGTTCTCTCTCTCTCTCTCTCTCTCTCTCTCTCTCTCTCTCATTCTCCCCATCCTCCAACCCTCGAACCCCCCAACCCAAAAAATAAAATGATGATCAACACATACGTTATACCCAGCTCACTCAGAGACACAAGTTGTCATTGCTGAGAACGCGTTCAGCTTCTGATTTATTTTTTACTCTTTTCTCTCATTACGATGAATTTTCTTGAATGATGTAAAGAGTATGGAGACTAATTTGGTTTCTTTATAGGATATGAAGTTTTACATGAGGTTGTTGGTTTGATGGAGGTGGGATGGTTTGGGGCTGGAGAATGGTATGGAATGAGACTAAGAGAGGTGCACAATGTGCGGGAGTGAGTGGTATATATGGTGTTTGTCTTGAGTTTACTCTAGCTGCTGGCAGGTTCTCTGGCTCAAAATATCATATCTCCGCCCACTTCTTGGCAGATTATAGCCTAATCAATATGTTCTATAATACTTCTATCTATCTGTCTGTCTATCATACCACTCTGTTTCGGTCCATTATCTATCATACACGCAATTGATGAATCTCAGACATACCCTCACATGAATCATCCATCCATCATATCTTTCAACTTCATACCAAATGCTATGTGTTATCCCAATACCAAAATGCTCAACGTAATTAACGCCTGATGCCCTCACACCAATACCATATTCTTCACCACCTTGACCTTCCTGTATGTATTTCTCTCACAGATTTCACAAAGTCATTAGACACGAAAGATTACCTTCCCTTCCTCTCAAACTCGAATTATTCCCCGAAACCGACTCCAACCCGTCGCCGTAACTCCCTCTTTCCTCTCATTCCCAGCATATTCTCTCTCTCCCTGTCTCTCCACCTCAATCTCACTCATACTCCTCTCCCCATTCCTATTTTCATTCTCCGCGATTCCATCCGCTCCCCTCCCCTCCTCCAAATCCCTTTTCTCCCTCTCCCTCATCAAAACCCCCTGGCGTCTATACAAACCCACAAAATTCCACGTTCCCCACAACTGCGCCGCCATAAACACCACATGCAGCAAGGGCGTTGAGATTTTAAACGCTAAAGTCCATCGATTCCACAAACTCCCAAAGAGAAACATCGTGACGATTGTTTCGGCGATTGTACCGGTAAAGGTAGTGATGGCTGCGATGCGGAAGATTTTGCGGAGGAAAGCGTGGGAGGTGGGGTTGCAGCGGTAGAGAATGATGGTGAGGTGGGGGAGGAATTCGGAGAGGATGTCGAAGGCTCCTTTGTAGGGGGAGGGTTATGTCAGTGAGTTGAAGGAGAGAGGGGAGGGGTTGCAGGGAGATGAGGAGATGAAGATTCAGGTGAAGATGTGTAAGGGAAGAAAAAACATACCCCAAACCGTACACAAAATAAACTCAATCGTGGCGTCCCTCTCCTTGACCAAATCCAAACTTATGGCAATAGCACTCTGACCAATCAAAATAGTTCCAATATGATGTCCCACACTCACCGGACTGATTTTCGGTCGATACAGTAATTCGAATATATACATTGCGATCAACATTTGCGCGGCGATGATAAGTACATCTCCCATTGTGGCCTCGCTTCCTGGTGCGAATGGGGAATGTAGAGAACTGGTGAGGAAAGTGACTGAGATGAAGGGATAAGCTGCGAGGATGAGGATGAGCAGCTTTGTGAGGCCGGCAATGTGGTGGTTGATGAAGCCAGAGCGCAGGGCGGAGCCCGAGGGCATGGCTGTGAAGGTGGAGCCGTAGAGATAGGGGAGGAGAAGGGGTTCGAAGAGGTAGTAGCGGATGAGGAAGTAGAGGATCAGGATTATGGAGAGGATGAGACCGGAGAAGGGAGAGAGTTTGGAGATGGTCTCGAGGGGGATTTTGGTAATGTGTGGGGAGTCGGGGTCTGGGATGGTCATTTTTGGGGTAGGGAGGGGAGGTGACGATTGGTTGTTGAGAGGTAGAATGGGTAGGATGTGGTTGTTGACTGCAGTGGTTTGAGTTGAGATGTGACTCGAACTGTGTTATTCGGTCAAAAAGACAGGAGGTAGATAGACCGAAAATGTTCTGGTTGTGTATACTGACTGGGTGTTTGGAGGTGTTTGTGTTGATGTAGCAGTAATCTCGAAGAAAGCAGAGAAATAGAATGGTGAAAGAAGAGAGCAAACAGACAGGCTGAGCCCCGAACTGAATTAGATGGAGAGAATATTGGAATCGACAAAAATCGAGTGAATTTGAGAAGTAGGAAAGCAAATTAAGTAAAAGTAGGTAGTAAATAGCGCCTATGTAACACAGAAAAGAAACCCAAATCAGAACAGATTCCAGTCGAAAAAGTATATTACAGGTCATCCTCAGCATTATATATGAATAGGTAACGAGTACAAACCCGATTCATTCAGGTAAGAATCTGAGGAAGAATACTTCTTCAGCCCTAGCTCAGATCTCATACAGAGGTATCTAGTATGATGGTTGAGAGATTTCGTATCTCATGAAATGAAACGCAGCTTATGGTGGTACCTGTCTAGGTAGGTACCCAAATGGACCCTTGCTTTTTGAAATTGAAATCTTACGTGAATATGTAGTTCGATATGTCTGTCAAAGTCAATGATTGGATGTCAATTGAGGCTAGAGAGGAGAGGAGGAAGGTACGATGCATTTCAAGGATTGAATGAGGCTCGAGCAATTTCATGTGGTGGCCGAGTTGCGGGGTGGCGCATGATGTGATTAGCTGAATGTATGTTAGTTAGCCAGACTGATGGTTTGGAGAATTCAATTTGGTGGGTAAGTAGGTTGGTAGTCAAGATTCGTGTTTGAAGATATAAGATTTGTGGGAAAGGACTATGAGCGAATGAAATACTTAGGAGTGTATTGTTGGTGCTGGTACTGATGTTAAATGGAGATGCTCCTTCGTTGGTATCGCTTACCTAGTAGAGATGCTGGTTTTGTGCAAGTACCTACCCAGTAGCTATACATATAGCTATATCGCAAGTTGTTCTACCAACCTACCTACCTACCTACCACAAAGGATCGAAGACTCGCAGTAGTCGTAAATCTCTTGAATATAAATATATATCATGTTACAACAAAATCCAAACTATAAAATTACTTACCACTCATTTGTTCACGTTTGCGGCCTGAAAAATACATCAAGACCCTGCTTCTAGAATCGATCGGTAGTAGACCCCTATCTCATGCTCCGACTGTAGTATCCCTGAGGAATCCAATCGTTCATCAATCTTCATATGTCAAAATAACTCCCGGCTTGGCGATAAAGCTTGGTATTGAAGCTTAAATCATACTTTATTTTCTAACTATCGTTTGATGTTTCTATCAGAAGATCAGTGGTTCGTATATCTTTCACACTTTTGACGTTTCTTGGTGATGGTCTAACGATGCGTGAAACCGCGCTCGAGGGGTAGGGCTTTTTATGCGTGTTTGTTGGTTGACATGATTGGAGGTCTAGAGCCGCTCGTATATATAAAATTTCAAGGATCAAAATGCCGCATGTGAGTCGATTTATTTATTTGCAATTGGGGTTTGAGAGGAACTATCTTCCTTAGCGTCTGAAATGCTTCAGCCGTCTCCGTTCTAAACCATCCAAGTCCTCTCAAATCACCCTAATTTCTTTTCTACCTACCTAGAGAAGTACAAGAACAGAAATAGGGACACTTGTGGAACGATGCAGACTTCAACCAGTCTCCGGTATGGTTCATTATACGATGAGACCTCGGTAGAAAGCGACATCTGTTCTTCGGAAAATTCTTGAGAGGACAAACCGACATTCAGCGTTCAAGGTTCTGTGCCATCCCTTAGTTTGTGAGTTTCAGAAGATTTTGGAGACTTCGAGAAGTGTTTCCCTAACGTATTTAAATAATCTAGTTATCTTTTCATGTCGAATTCGATGTCTAGATATTTCTACCTGCAAACGGAGGGAGAGGATCCGGGGATGGCTCAGCATGGAGAGCGAATGGGCAACACGTGCTCTCAGAAGCATTCAGTACGTTGGTGTTCTAACGACACTGTTGGCAACAACTTAATTTGGAGGTTATCTGCATTCATGACTTATCGATGAATAAATTTCGAACCAACTACCTCGAAATGCTTCAAAGTTGTTACCTGGATCACGTGTGAAAATGCCAAGACGCAGAGTTAGTGCTCCACATTGTCGCATTTTCATTGGACAATTCGTCGATACATGTGGATCTGGCTAGGCTGTGTTTATTCTGCGCCAGCGCAACGGTTCTCATCGCTATCCATATTTACGTGAAAACCAATTGGTCTCATCCTTTATCCATTTATCATCCTTGGTGACGAGTTCCTCACATGTCGGAAATGCGTTGGATCATGCACAAGCCGCTGGGGTTTTCAGTGAAGCTGTCTTGTCAATTGGATCGTTTACTATGATGAAAGTACGTACTGTCTCACCGATTCTTCATTACATGGCGGCTCTCACATAGCCAGAGCTTCATGGCGGAGTTAAAATTGAGTTTGTCCTAAAAATACTCTATAATATTATCCTTTGGATCTCGTTTCAAAATGACAACTATATATGAGGCTTACAGCCATTTTGAGTCCCGTTATCGACCACATCTATATCCAGTCTCGATTACAATATACCACTTGCTTTCAGGTTATGCATATCCCTAGCAGTCATGTCTTCCACGACGACCATAACCAGCAGTGCTTCCACAATTGCATCTGCAACAGCATCATGTATCAACGTCAGGCCAGATAAAAATGGTTACGTACCCGAATGGGCTTGCAGTATGTACTTGCTTTCTCACCGGAAATCGACAGCTAATCATAGTAGATGCCAACTATAATTTTTATCCATCATTTGCCGCCGCAGTTGTCTTCACGTTACTTTTCTTCGTCGTTGCAATAACTCATATTTTCCAAGCGTTTTATCACCAGAAGCTAAGACTATGTTGGGTATTGATTATGGGATGTACGTGGGAATTTATGAGTTTTGCGATACGCTCAGCTAGTACAAAGATGCAACAAAATTTTGCTCTGGCCACTGTATCTCAACTTCTTGTTCTACTTGCCCCTATGTGGGTCAATGCCTTTGTATATATGGTTCTGGGGCGAATGGTTTACTTCTTCATTCCAGATCAGAAGGTTTGGGGCATCAAAGGTATCCAGATAGCCAAGATCTTCGTATGGCTTGACGTGCTATCCTTTATAACACAACGTAAGACACTTCAATTCACCAACAGAGCTTGTTTCTAACCCATTGCATAGTTGTGGGTGGTGTACTAGTATCTCCCGGCGCCGATTCGAATATTTCAACGATCGGTATCCATATCTACATGGGCGGTATTGGGTTCCAAGGATTTTGCATCCTGCTTTTCACAGCCATTGCCATCAAATTTATGCTCATCATGCAGCAACGAGAAAGATCTATAGGAGTGAGTGCCAATCAAATACTGGATCAAAGACATCGCGGTTGGAGACCTCTCTTATATATCATGTTTACGTCTCTCGCCCTGATCACTACACGAATTGTCTACCGCTTGATAGAATTTTCAGCTGGTCTTGATCCAAGCAAGAATCCAATACCATATCATGAATGGTATTTCATGGTTCTCGATGCTTTGCCTATGTTGATTGCAATTGCATTGATGAATGTTATTCATCCTGGTAAAATATTAGTCGGTGAAGGAAGTGAGTTTCCTCGATTGTCAAGAAGGGAAAAGAAGGAAATGAAGAGATTGCAGAAGTTAGAAAGGGAAGCTGCAAAAAATGAAAAGAAAGCAATCAAGATGGGAAAGAAAGATGCTGTTATCTATATCAGTTTAGATGACCCGACAAGTACCCCTCCTGGCTACTCCGAAAATACCAGCTATCTAGGTTATAATCACGGGTATAAATAGTGAGTATTTTGGAAGATAAAGTTCTGTATATATGAAAATGATTAGTTATCGCACATTGGAGTATTCCCATCCGCCCGTGAAAATCTGAAAGTGTGGGTGGTCTTGTGTTTGGGAACAACACGTGTATATTCATCGGCAAAGTTCCGATGATTCCACGACATGAATTGTGTATCTATTTTTTGGAGCTTCAACAACTGTCAAAATATCATCTGATTCTGCATATTACATTATATTCGATTGTTTGACCTGCTTCTCTTTACCTTTTACTTTTTTTTGCGACCCGTAGGTTGCATATTGTTCTATTTAAGAAACTCTTCACCCCTCACTTCACACGCAATTCTCGGGGACTTGGCAACACAATGGCTTTGTTGAACGCAAGTATCCGAATCCCATGTTTCACAACATAATTTCGCACTTTCTTTTGCTGGATTTTGACAGTATTCTGTGAAGACAGATAATCCAAATTCACGTTGCTCACTGTCATTGATTGAATTTCTAGACCTGTAGAACTTTCTTCGGTACTACTTACATTCCCTGTTTCCACACGAGTATTTTGCTTCCTCGTTTCAACATACCTCATTTCGCATGCCGTGGGATTGTCCCATCCCTCTTGTTCAACATCAAGCCATGGCACTCATAATGCAAGCCAGGGCTTGGTTTAGACGCATCGGATTCGCTGAATTGAGCCGTCATGTCTTTCCTCGTACGAACTTAAGACCAGGCGTTACGCAATAAATCGACCCGAAAGATAACAAATTATGGAAATCGGATAACAACTTGACATACCCAGACATGAATAGTAATATGACATATGGAAACCTCTTCAATGTACATCGCCTTTTTCCAAAATTCCTCTATCACTCGCCATTGTTATGTATCTCGATTGAGATTTGAAGTCAAAGATGGGAGTCCTCATGGAGCGAATGGCGGAGGCATCGGCAAATGAACCTAGAGCTGGAACGGTTTTCTCAATTATTTTATCTATGATATCAATGGCAGTTTTGGCAATTTGTATGAGTAAGTTTCTCTACCTGATAGAAAAACCTGCACGATTTGCAAGATGCTAATGCTCTCATGCAGCTCGTCGCGTTCAAAATGTACAGGATTGGTCTCGATACCCTCTCGTTTGTTGGTGTAAGTTTTGAGGGTTTATCTACCAGAATTTTGTTATTAAAGATTTGAGACTGATGAAATAATTGACCAGTGGTTCTCTTGATATATTTTGATTCCCTAGTATTTGTTCTTGGGTCCGCGGTTGTTTCGGCGGGGTTTGGTGTCAATTATTCACAGTATATGTGCTCCAATGCTATTATATTATGTTTATCTTGTTATATGACGACCAAAGTGAGTACTCAATCCAGGGAATCAGACCTGTTTTCTGGTTGGAACTAAGCCATCAATTCCCAGTAATATATCCAGCCAGCTGTGCTCACATGATGTTTTAGGTAGTATGTTTTCTCCACTGCAAGCGACCGCAACATTCACTAAAGCCAGCAGCTTATCTACTATTTTCTCGTTGAAAGGGTTGTCAGTTTGCTCATACCTTATTTACTCTTATATTTACTAAGATAACAGTATATTATTCGTCGATCGTCAAAACCACGCATCAAAGATCCGCTTTACCTCTTCAACTCGATTGGATTGCTAAGTTAGTTACCTGGTTTGTATGTGATATTCCAAATATTAATCCTTTTAGTTCCTTACTGTGTAGTCATCGCGTTGAATTTTATCTTGTGAGTGTGGCTCCAAATCTCTGTTGGAAAGGAGCTCTTGTTGATTTAGATTCCAAAGCCGATTCGCCAATTATGAAAACGGTGAATGTCGGGTTGGGATGAAACAGGTCGCGATGATACCTCTTATTGTAGGCATTTTATTGCCTATTATTCTAATCCTTCGGTTTCCAATGGAGGATTATGCTTATTAACATTCGGTAGGCCTTCGATATATTAGTCAACGTAAGCTCATAGTGTTCGCTGTAGTCAAATATCGGCTTAACATATATAGGTCTACCTAACATCCTTGTTTCTCGTTCCACTACAAGGTAAATCTGCATCGACAATTCTTATCACTCTTCAACTAATTCATATAGGCTTGTACTCCTATAAAAATAACCCAAACTCACAAACACGTACCGTCGCACTCCGCACTTTTATTGGAAGCTGTTGTGCGCTTACTTCTAGTGTCGTGTAAGTAACTTCTCCTGATCATTTAGGATGATAGCTAATATTTTCCCCAGTAATTTGACGTTATTATTGGTGCTGAGAGGTGAACCAGGCTGGATATGTCTTATGTGTTGTAATCTCGACAGTAAGCCTCTGTCTCATCTTCTCTTTCCAGAGAATCCTCAAAAGGCTCATAGATATACCTAGTACTCTTCAGTGTTCTGGTCCTGCATTGGATAACTTCCAAAGATAATGCTTCCACCTTCCTTCCGCGTCGTTCTCAATCACATACCCATTCACATACTCGTTCCTACCCCACAATTCGCACTAGCGGCCTACCTTCTCCTACTTCTCCCCGTCCACTTATTTCCAGTCCTCGTTCTACTCCCGAGAATATGGGATTCTCGAATCGAGATCGTATGTTTACGAGTATATGCGGTATAAATGGTGCAAAACCAGATGATTATAGTTATGCAAGGGATGCTATCGATTTACCGACGGTTACGACTACTGTGACCGCGGGAGTAGGAGTCGAAGATACGGTCGACGGAGAAGATGAAGGGAAGTATAGAGGGCTCGGGAATGGAAATGGAGAGACGGGGATCAGGAAACCGAAAATGGCGATTACGGTAGAGAGGGATCATGTGAGGGAGGTGGTGGAGACGGGAATTAGAATTGTGAATGATCGTGATTATGAGAGGTTGATTTTGACCCTGCCGAGGAGTATTAGTGGGGGTGGTGGAAGTATTGGGATTGAAATTGGAGATGAGGAGAAAGAAAGGGGGAATGGAAGGATAGGGGAGGAAGATGATACGGATATTTCTTTTTGAGGTGAGAGGTGTAGTGTTAATAATATATATATTATCGGATATGTTTGAAGCTTTATAACGATGAAACTCTATCAGATGATACTAACTTGGCGATTCTTTAATCAAGGAGTGATTTGCGCACTTATCTCAAACACCCGAGTTCGTTGAAGAAGCAGAATCCGAATCATTCTCGAAGCTGCAAATTGGTGTCCTCGCACATCAAATTTTCTATTGAAAATGAGTACCTGAAAGCCATGACCAAGAATACGTGGTTTACTTGCTAGTCGCAAATGAATCATTCTCTACCATAACTCCTCGTTCCACTCCACAGTTAAACGCTCTCGACTTTTGATATATGTATGTATATACGCACTCAAACCCTCCTATCAACTCGAGTACCACTCAGGGGTCCGAGAGTTCTATCACAAAATGCCTGTGATTCTATGATTTCCGAGTATCCAAGCAAGGAAGCATTTGGGCTTGGCAGACAAGTGTGGTGCTCGCTGATTCCGTTCAACCCTTTATGTGTCTTTTTAACCTTCTATTCTCAGAGATTAACCTGATATTTCATTATTGGGATTGAGATGAGATTAGATGATATTTGTCGATTACTTTGTTTATTGTCGTTTTTCCACGTTCTCTTCTAGCATCTTTCCTGTTGTCAATTTTTGTTTCAGATGGTAGCGATATCATACATGATAGTTTCTTCGTGGGCAGGATTTCCTGTTCTGAAGGAAAGACAGCTGATAGTTCCTTGAGCTGCCTATTCCTATTCATTCACAACTTACTGAGTCGTTGCAACGGGTGTATCGTACACTTATTTAATGTCCATGACTCGGTAAATGTTCATTGTTCTTTGTATAAGCATATGAGGTATTGAATCATCTTGTGGGGCATTCACTCATTAAAAAAGGGGTAGTGATTGTGCTTGAGCTGAATTCCGTGTCTTTTAGTTTGTTAAACTGAAATGGATTTCGTTGCTATAAGTAAGGCCGAATGGGGGGGAAGATAACGTATCACAGTTTCCAAAAGTATGGAACGAAACTTTGAAAAATCTTGGCTATGGCTTTGGTGGTGAAGTTCCTGAAAAGTCTCCAGTAGGGGACGATGAATATGAGCGATAGGTGGAAATCTGTTTAGATGGGTAAGAACTGGGATATAGGATAAAAGTGGAATATGGATATTTGAGATCCAGCAAGCTTCGAGGTCGTAGATTGATGGTATACTTTCGATAGATACGCTTCCTTTATGGTAGTTCTCAGATCACCTTCATCACCATACAATTTTACTGTCAAATACCAAGTCTTTCAAAAGCAATAATCTCACCGTCTTTTCTTATTGCCGCCGTTACTGCAGGAATTTCACCCCTTCGATCCAAGATTCTTGCAGCGGTTCCTTCCTCTCCGATTCTTCGATGCAAATACCACTTTTGTGATCTCCATACTCAAAGGCTATGGTAACATCTCCGGCTACAGTCCTATGAATGGGCGCTCTCAATGTCAGCTGAACCCCAACCTCAGCATGGTCTGTACTGCAATACTGATAAGTTTATATTGAGATTTCTTTCTAGATATATATATGCACTTCCAGCGGATCATCATCAAGGGAGCAGATGGACATGTGATTCATCGACTATCCCTTCGAGAGTAGGGGAGGGTGAAAGACATACCCCGCATTCTGATTTTCGAATCCAAGAGTAGGTCTCTATATAAAGTGGTACATCAACCCAGAGAGAAACCATACCTGGCCCAGAGACATATCTCTCTGAGCTAATTTTTGATTTCGCACTCTACAGTTTCTTAAATTTGTAGCACCAACGCGCAGTGGCTGTCAAGCTCTGGGCTCAATTTTGACTTGGGTCTCCTGTCTGAAGTAAATAAAATTATCATTAGGGACAATAAATGTTAGATCTCCCACAATGTCAGCGAAAAGAGACTTGACAAGATGAGATACGATGAAAGCGTACCAATTAAATCGAGTATCGGCATGTAGATTACTACCTATCTACTTTCAACAAGTGAGCGGGTCCATTCAAATCATGATACCCCAGGAAGAAAGGCCAGCCATTCTGCGAAGTTTTGATAAAGCTGGCTGTGTTGTCCTTTTACTTTAGGAACACAGCCGTTATTACATAATACTCAGGTTAAAGAACCCCCTCGATTTCCCCCAAACCCTGCCATGGAGATGCCGATCACAGATTCATTTTCTTTTTGACACCGGAATAAAGCAAAGTGAATAGATAGATATAATTCATCATCTTTCGCATCAATATTAAGGAAATATCGAAGATAACCCCGCATTTTCCCCTCAAGATCGCGGATTTGTGGTTGTACAAGCCAAGCAGATGACTGACGTGTCTCCTCAGACTGTTAAGCGGGCCACATTCCATAGTTTTCAAGGTTATAAAAGTTATCTTTAAGGCAGTGTATTCGGATTCATAATAGCAGGAGCTAAATTTATGATTGTTGGTAATGGTCTCGAGCTCTAGTATCTTACATACCTGTTGGAGGTGCGGATCATGGGACAAGGGATGTAAATATTGCCAAAGGGTTTGACTAAATGACTAACAGTAATAAGTTCAAATAGTGACAAAAAACATAGATTCGACAATGACGACAAGATACTTATAGTCCTACAATACAAGCCTATTTCTAAATTGTATTCCCATTCAAGACCAGTTTTGAAGTCCGGAATTGCTATCATCCTTGTACAGTCATAGTCCGCAGTACTTTTAAGAATCCAATTGAGCTTTGCGACTGTCACTTCATTCTTTACTTCTCAACCCAAAAGTCCTACAGCGTTCTCCCAAATAGAACGCAAGTCGAAATAGACTAACTCTATAATTCACTACCCCGTACTTCCTCCATTTCCCTCTTTCCTGGATGTGTTTCCTCCTTATCCCGTATTAGAACTTAGGCCACTACTTAATCCTGACTCCTCCCTCTACCTCGCTCATCTCTATACAAACGTTCGTACCACGTCCGAAATAGAGCAGCCAGATCCTCGATACGTGGCAGATATCGCTGGTCTATTGACACCGCATTGTGATAAGAAAACTATGAAACTCTGGACAAGCCCGAAGCACAATTTTGTCCTTCCTTCTTATGAAAAATTAATTTTCACTGTTATTATATAGACTACAGTGGATTCTCATTATTTTTGCTGCTGATTCCTTCAGAAGACCACCAAACCCACCCCCTGATCGCCCAAATACAGCAGCCCCCGAAGCCAGTAAGTATTCTCAACTTCAACAATGACTTGGAACCATACGCACGAAATGAATTCTTGGGTCTTGTCTCGTATTACTTCAAGTTTAGTTATCTTGCCATCACCACTTGGTAGTTATATAGACAAGAAATGAGATGCAGTGAAGCTTAAAGAATCCCGCGGGTATCAGCCATCGACAAAGTTTAACAAAAACAATAAAAATAAATATATCGGCCAATGTACTATACCCTATCGTGTGTCTCAATTCACAGAGCTTCCCCTGAGAACAAATTATATTCTAGCCGAAACGCCAGAATGTCAAAGCACTCTAATCAGTCTTTATTTCGATGTCTATACACCATCTACAGAAGAATTCATGATTCCATCACCCCTTTACATATCATCGTAACAACAACAGCAACAGCGATCCTCAGTCCACATATTCCTCGCCGAATAGCCTAACAATTCACTCTAGGCTCCAATCTCACAGTACCTTTATTCACACCCCATCTCAGCCCTCACGAGCTTTCATACAACAATACTATATAAACTCCCTTTCTTAATCTCTATTCCAGATCCTCAAGCTCCCGAAACAAGAATAGAGTTGAGGGCACAGGATTACACACAGCTCATGTGTTTTCTAACCCTTTAGTACATCTGCTATCACCTGTAAACGAGATATATGATACAACTATATATCTTCTCAATTTTTGGAACGAGAAGAGATGAGAATTAACAATCAATTTTGGTTTGATCCAACGGCGAAGGAAATTGGCAATGATTAGAATGAATGACGGTTGGTATTTTGTGGTGGTGAATTGGAACGAGACGGTAAAAATTGGCTCTCGAGATCTGGACCAAAACCGGATTGTAAAAAGGAATGTCTTGATTGACGCGAGTCTCTCCTCAAAGGTTCTTCCTTAGTTGTAATCTCTTACTCACCAACGTGAAGTGGCAAGCCCTGTTAATTCAAATTCCATCGATGATCAAAATAGTATCCATGTTTTTGATATGGATGCTTGTACAACCCCCAAAACAACAGCAGTGAAGAAATATCCATAAATAGCTCCACCAAACAAACGCATAGGGAGGCTAGGAAAATCGTTTTCGAGAGTCTGCATTCATGACTACCTGAAATTTATTCCCCAAGTAAGAGTATAATGAAGCTAAACTAAATCCTTTCCTTCTCCTTTTAGAAATCACCAGAATTCAATCACGCCATTTTCGGAATAAGGTGCTGCATTATATTATATATTTGTATCAACACGCCTCTAGATGAAAGGGTATTCTAAAATTCCAATGAACCTAGTACTCTAGTACTCGATACAATATGTATTCCCGGTCCCTCGCGCCAAAACTCCTAAGTATATACAGCCCAATTCATAACCATCTCTTTATCCACAATCACCCCCTCTCAAATCTCCCCTCTATCTCTGTTTATGTCTATACATCCCCTCAGTCCCGCAAACGCAATAACTCTATATGCCGCTCCCAACGCAAGCAGCATAAGCATATCCAGAGTAAAGTGATCCAAATCATACCCGACCGCATTCTTCGCCGTGTCAATATCATACAGATAATCCATCGGAGTAATATTCTGCGTGAAATATCCCTCCGCTAGCCACGTGCCCGGAGTTGATCTCCAGAGCCATATCAAATGCCAACTTCGTACTTTTTTAAGAGAAGGAGACATGCCATTAAGCACACCAACAATAAGAGATGCCATAACTGCAAGAAGGGGTCCGTCTTCACGACGGGTAACCATAGAGACACAAGATGCGAGTCCATATATGCACCAGAAATAAAGGAGATTAGCAGCGAACATATCCATCCAGCCAATGACCGGTGTAGTCATGAACGCAAAAAATACTGTGAAGTGAAAATTTGCAAGAATCATTCGTGGCAGAGTCGAGATAACTTTTCCAACGTAATACGCGAAGCGATTGTGGCCCGCTGCAGCTTCTCTCCAATAAACCAATTTTTCCTCGCCGAAAACTTTTACTCCTGGTGCTGAAGCAGTGAGACCAATAGCTAGACCGACAAGAAGTGCCATTTGAGGAACAGAGTTGTAATCGATTGATGAAGAAAGCATTTCATATGGTTCGTTGAAAATACCACGGAAATTTGCACCTTTTTGATTGAGTTCTGCGAGACCAATTAAGAAACCTGAGGCGGCACCGACGCCCAACTCAAAGTAAAACGACTCTTTCATGCGATATTGTTGAACGAGAGAACGTTGGAAACAAAACCAAATTTGTCGATACCAGTATGTACCACGAGTTTTGATGGTCAAAGCAAGAGCGTTCGATTCAGCTATTGAAACACCAGAGCCTTTTACATCTTCAAATGGACTATCTGGATGATTTTGCCAATGGTCTATGAGAGGTTGGATACTAGCATCTCCAGTACGTTTGTAGAGACGACCTTCGCCAGCAATGATGTCACCCATAACATCAGAAGGATTACCATGGTCGGGAAATTTGAAACCAAGACGCTCGAAATGAGGTTTCACACCTACTTGAGGTCCTAAGTAAATCATTCGACCTGCACCGAGGAGTACGAGACTATCGAGAGATTCAAAAATTTCTTGTCGCGGTTGATGAATAATAGTTACGATTGTCATACCAAGACGAGAGAGAGCCTTGAGAGTTTTCATGATAGAATTTGCGGCTGTTGCATCTAGCCCAGAAGTAGGTTCGTCAAGGAAAAGAGCCCTGGCAATAATGTGAGTTAAGAAATGAGGAAATTTGGGCCAAAACACTTACATAGGTGCAGCCGCTAATTCCATACCGATACTAACTCTTTTTCTTTGACCACCTGAAATGACTGGAGCAGCAGTACTACCTACTAATGAATCCTTTACGTGAGAAAGTTGAAGACAAGCAAGTAAAACATCAACATGATGTTGGATCTCGCCCTCTTTCCATGTACATGGTAACCTGATTCTAGCAGAATGAAGGATGTTTTCCCGAACAGTAAGTTCCGGTAGAACAATATCGTCTTGGGGTACATATCCAATGATTTTCTTGTACCTGTAATTGTTAGTTGTTGTAATCTATCATCGGCAGGAGAACTTACTTTGAGATGTCACCAGCAACGCCATTAACTTTAGTAACTCCACCAGTGTTTTTCGTTTTACCCATGAGAACATTTACAAAAGTAGCTATTACTCGTTAGCTTCGGGTTGAGGTAGAAGAGCATTGATGAAAAAATACATTTTCCAGCGCCGGAAGCACCCATTACTCCCCATAAACTTCCAGCATCAATTAAACCTGAAACTTGTGAAAGAATAGGCTTCGGTGCCTTCGGTGGGTGGAATTTCAGATCCTCGAATTCGAATGATAATCCGAATTTACTTCCTCCGAAGCATCTCGACAACGATTGGACAAACAATTGTAGATCAGTATTCATAACTTGTTCCTCCCCCACGTTATGACCATCATATAAGAATTCTTCGTCCAGGTTACCCAATTCCTCAAACCCGGTAGGTCTTCGCTGCAGGTTCATAATCCTCTCTTCCAAAGCAATATCGCTTTGTTCTCGGGCTGCCTGTAGTTGCTCGTCATGGATTTGAGAATACTCTCTTCCTCGAAACATTCCTGGCTTTGTGTACGTCTTCCTATTCGATCGCTTCTCCTTCGAATGATTCCGAACCCTATTGCTGAATTTTCGTTTCAAAGTTACACCCAGTGCTCCAATTAACATTACCACATCCACAACAATTAAAATAGCCACTGGGACAAGATTCATATCTCTAACACTTTTTTCCGGGCATCTCGAGCTAATCGCGCATTTCGTTGGTAAAGCTGATCCTGCGCGACAATAAGATCCCGCTGGACATGGATTTTGGAGCTTTCCTGGCTCTGGACAAAAATATCCGGCTGGACAAAGCGAGGGTTCGTAAGTTCCCATGGTTGGTATACATTCTCCTCCTGAGAACCTCAGTATTTGACAAAGAGGAGTTGGAGGACAGTATTCTGGTAGATTTGTAAGAGTATTGTTTGGACCTGCGAAAGAGAATGATATTAGTTTCTTCTGGTATCAATTGAACTCCCAGACTTGTTCTTTTACTCACAGTAAAAGCCCTTTGGACATCCTGTAGTATTCCACGAAGCTGCATCTTGAATAACTACTGGTTGTCCACCGGATATACAGGTGGAATTTATCGTCGCCGTTGACCCCTCCATTATTACTATATTACACAAACTTTGAAAGTTTGACCAAAGTAAAATCAAAAAGAAACCAACAATATAATAAGAGAACTTTACATTTAATGGATGCAACAGAAGATTATACTTATTGTCTGTGTCGCTCCCCTGCTCACTTCAAAATATCTTTACGTGAACAGGTGAGATTGAAGGCTGTGGATACTAGGCAAGGCACCGTATTGGCTTGTTGGGCCCTATAAGCCTTGTTTGCGTATATTTCTGCGCCGCATATCCACAGTTAGATCCATATCTATCAGGGTATCTATTCCGTGATATCTTCCTATCCAGGTCGGCTGAACGAATGAAGTTCAGAAAGATTACTATCATATTGGCAACAGTGCTAAAGTACCCGAATATAGATCTGTATCTAATCATATTGTAAGACCTAGGTATGTCCAAGCGATTGTCAATTAATTGGGCTGTGAGCTCTTCCATACGAGTGTACGTATGAGAATGGTTTTCCTAGGTAAGCTCCAGTTACTGCTAGAGTTACCTGCAACTTGAGATTTGAGCCAACGGCCAACCAACATTTGAACAAACAAACAAACATCCACCAGTCTCACCACGAAAATAAAACGCTGGTGGTTGGTTTCTGACAACGATCTCTCCACTAAACAACGCCTGGCGCATGGTGGTCCTTGAGGTTCATTGAGCTTGTTCACCAGCTTGCTTATGTTGCTTGCTGTTAGATAGCAGATAGAATTACAGATTACCTAGTACCAAGGGACCTAGCGGTAAAACTTTAAATGACGGAACACGTGATCCACCCAATTTGCGTGGAGCCGCTTCTCTCTCCACCACAATCCCATCTTTGCTTCTAACAATCCCATTTTCTCAAAGAATTCACAATTCCCATAAAGATTTTCACAGAGCCAAGTTAAAGCTTGAGATACCAATGTATCAAGTCCCTTTCACTCTCTTCCTACGTTTCAATATCATGACTGTAATTTCCTCCTGAATTCGAGCTAGCTAGTTCATTCTTCCTATGTTCATAGATTTTGCACAGAAGGGTCCATCTAATGCAATCAAATACCCCCTTGCTAGCGATGCTTATCCTGTAAGGCAATCCACGTTGTCCTAGCCCAGCCCCATAAGGCTTAACTTTTTTAAGCAATTTTCGAATCCTTCAACTAGGGTACAACAACAACACCAACAACACAGCCTTCTTAGAATTCGAGATCTCTCGACGAAATGCAAGGTTCAATAAAAAGAATACAGTAAGCAAAAAAAGCTATGGTTTCATGACCAAGTGAGTGCTATCCTGATGTCTTACCCGAGACGATGATCCTTAAATCCTTCGAAGATCGTACAGTACCCCAAATTTAACCTCATATCAACACTCCGTTTCTCAAAACTTTACTGATCCCACTCTCCAGCTCCAAAACAGTCTTGAGAATTCTGCCTAGTATCTGGGTACGCTATGTCGTTACTCCACTAGTTGTATGTCAAAAACATAGTTGTTCCCGCAGGACCGTTTAAATCCGGGATATTGCCAGTGAAAAAAGTTTAAATGGATCTCTTGTCGAGTTTTATATATACACCGCTAATATGCAGCTTGGCAGCGCAAGAATATGCAATGGTTTGTTCGTGAGGTCAGTGACCTGCAACATCGACAACATTGTTTAATGGTCGTCTGATGCTTCTACTCAGTATCTCTCGAGTCTCGATCGAACTTTCCATGGCCGATTCGAGAATCGTTGTTGTTGTACAGAAATTGTTTGTTTGTACCCGTTCAAGGAACCTTCATGTAGCAACGTTATATGGCAGCAGTATAGATATGATCTACCAAGCGGTATAGCTTCTCATTGAAAATGTTTATGGTGGGAATCTTAACAGCCAGACATTACCCATTTTTTCCTCCGATCATCCCACTCCTATTTCAATATCGTCATTGTATTTTTCTTCCCATTGCAGGCAGCAGCAAAATGTGCGATAGACATCTTCCTGCCAAGAAAAATTATATAAGAGACCCGGTGTAAATAATTTGATACCTCGAGGTAGGACAACTCCACTTCATTAGCTAAAGATAGTTTCTAGAATAGTATTGGCACCAGAGTCTGACCCACTTAAGCGATCCGATCTTTACCCCCGCATTATCGCCTGTGTAATTTCTTAGGGTACAGATACTTGTCAAGCCCAGACAGTATAATTGAGGCTACGGATATTAATTTGCGGTATGCAGGTTTGATCCCCAGATTATCAGCCGCTTGGAATTCCGCAGGTTGGGTACTGCTCCATCAGCGTCTAAATCGGCTGGAACAATACTAGGCTAGGGAAGAGATGAGAAGAAAATGCGAGCAGGCTTGAAAGAATGTAGTATTGTTACTTTTGACGTTATCCACACCTCAAGGCTCAAATTACTAATACTAAGAGGCAACTTTCACTTAACTCAGTATATTTTCGATGAGACTAACCACATCCAGTCATCATCCAATCGAGTGGCGAAGGCGCATCTCGAATCAGCCCTTCGTCTCAGCCCATAATGCTATTATCAGTTTCTATGACCAATGAGTTTACAAGCACAAAGTAACTACCACAACATCTTTTTTTATGGTGAACCTTCAGGGGAGCAGATTTGTCACTCTAGAATCTGATAGTTTGGAGATTGTGATCAGAGGAACTAAAATCTTTCGAAATCCAACATGTCACTCCTTTCATTTGCGCTTCTTCATTCACACATACCAATTTTCATTCCTTGACTTAAGATATCATAATACTGTTGTCGCATATGCCAGAATATGTTGAAGTCAATGTGGAAGCACAAGCGCAAATCGGAGTAAGCGGTCTCTTCCATTCATATAAGCGGGATCATGTTGATGCGACAATCTCTGGTGCGTCTACATCAGGGTCCATGCGTCATGTATATTTTAAGCAATTGATCTTGATATATCACCCATTGATTCCACTACGTTGGAAATACCCTCACTTTCCCAAAATAAATCTGTTCGGACAAACTGAAAGCGAACCAAAGTAGCACTCTATAACCTTCAGAGTCCAAGGCCAGCTGTCAAAAATGACGAACTTTCTACAACCCCTTCCCAAACCCTTCTCCTTCATATCTCACTCCTCGGGCTTCCCATCCAATCTAGAGTCTCATGTCTCATGTCTCAGCATCTCCTTAATTTCATTCTTCAATCTCCCAACCCGCGGTATTTCTTTACCTATCCATCCCTATTCCACAAAACAAATAACTTAGCAACACTCATCCCCTCAATCCCCTAAAAGAGCCATCATTCACACATACACATCCATCCGGCACTATCCATTCCCTCCAATCCCTCCCTCCTAATCATCCCAAAAAAGTGATCAAACAATTCCGGCCACCTCCTCGACAGTTTCGGATTAATCGAATACTTAAAATTACTTCCACAGCGCCCACAAAAAGGACTCATCGACCAGGGGGAAAAATTGAAATAACTTGAGATAATAGGACCTCGATTCGGAATTCGATAGAAAGATTTCCTTGCCGGTTTCCAAATTTCTCAAGGAGGAGAAGAAGATGGAGATCAATAGACTCGAGAAATGAAAATACATCCATCATCTGGACAGGAACACAGATCAATCCATGTTGGGAGGATAGAACCGGTGGCGTTTCGATTATTGCATTGCATTGCGATGATGGGTCAGAATAAAGAGGAGGGTGGGATTGAGATTTTCGATGGTGAGTGAGTAAAGAGGTCATCAGGATCCTAGGAAAGATATGAGTTTCTGAATTGATGTCCATGAATCACTTGTTTTAGGAGAGCAAGAAAGAGGGGAGGGGAATAGATATTTCAATACGATACCCAAGAACCAAGGGGCTCGGAGAATCGGAAGATGTATACTTACAAAACCACTTTACAAGTGCATCCCCATGAAGCACAAGCGAATGATCCTGTAATAGCGTTTTTTTATTTTCAATCCCTCATAAGTGATTGCGAAATGGAATTGTATTTCAAAGAAATCAGTTAATAATTCACACTCTTTTCTGTGCCTTTTCCCTTTCATTCCCTTTCTATTTCCACGGAAATAACAATTCATATGCGCCGCCCGTTTTTCTCTCCTCCTTCCACTCCCATCTCCTATCTCCCATTTCCTACACCCATCCCTTACACCCATCGCATCTTCCATCCTCCACACTCCCTCACACCCCTCACACTCAAATCTCCAAACACACAAACAAACACACAACCAATCAAACACCCAATCTACACCTCCCAGACTCTCAGGATCTTCCAAACTCCCTACATCCAAGCATCCAACTATTATTTTCCCACTGAAGAATACCTATTCAATTCCATTTTCATACACATACATATACATATTAATATTAAGAAATTAGAATATATGCATACATATCGCCAACTGTTGGACTTAATATATTGATCTACTAATCTACTAATCTACTAATCTACTAATCTACTAATCTACTAATCTACTAATCTACTAATCTACTAATCTACTAATCTACTAATCTACTAATCTACAAAACACTGATATATACATCCATCCACCCATCCATCCATCCATCTATTTATACATACATCTCTGAAGATCTTCCTTTTCAAGCAAGCTGGAACGTATGAAATTTCCTCAGGCACCTCTTCACCCCCTTGAGAGAGTTGCAGAGAACAGAGAGCAGAGTACATATACGAAGAGCCCGACACATTTACACAAGATAATTCCATATGATGAATTATAATTTCATATTCCATGTACCGCACATTTCATATTTCAAATTTCATGGTGACGGTGGCTGAATGTATCATAATCAAGATCTATCCACTCATCCACTCATCCACTCATTCATTCAATCATTCATCATATCATAAATTAAAATTGATTCATCTGATGAAAATAGATTGCATACTACCTACTCAAGCAGATAAGTATTTGCCTTGACATGACCTTCAAGCAGACTTGGTCATTCCGCCCAAGAATCCTCACTTTATTATTTTCTGCCAATGGCTGATCCATTCAACTTCTTCTCCCCCCCTCCTCCTCCAACCACATTTCTCAACCATATTTCCATCCCAATTCCACCCCGCCCATGATCCTCGTCCATCCACTTCCCCACCTTCCTAAAATTACAAAAATCCAAAAAACTCCTATTATCAAAAATTTCCACACTCAATTATTAGTACGCCTTCCATTCATCCAGATATCTTTCGCATCGAATCAAAACCAGAAACAAAAATCACAAAAAACATAAATCCTACCAGCCATCCCAATCCCATCCATGCAATGCAGTGTCATTTGCTCATTAATCATTGCTCATTCATACTCCAAATGCGCTATCCCATTCATCCATCCACCCGTCCAACCATCCTTTCACATACGTCACCACAAACTCAAAGTTTCGTGCCTCCCTCCCTAGCATGATCGCTTAAACGTCTTCCAATACTAGCACCACCAGAACTTGGTCCTGCACCGCCATTATTATCATCAGGACTACTGGCACCACCTCCACTACTACTACCAGCACCATTACCGAAGCTACGTCGCTGACCTTCTCCTCTGCGAACATTCAAAAGCCAACGAACATACATATTGAGTGTGCTTATTGTATTGCGAAGTTCGACGATTTGATCTTTCAACGGAATAGTTTCATTCAAAAGCATGACACTTTGACGAGCTTCCATTTCGGCAATACTGGCAGTAAGAGCATTAATTCTGCTTTGTTGAGACTCAACGACTGAGAGGAGATAAGTATTAGGTGTTTCGTAGGAATCGTCCGTCATTGATAACCCTGCAAGAGAAGGGGCCGTCGCGTCGGCTCGATCGAAATTTCCATTGTCACTAATACAATTCTCGAGATGCTTAATCTTACGCTCAAATCGGTCAATCTTTTCACTCTTGACTTTATTGTCAGCTTGCATTTTTGCTGCCCATGGACCCAATATCCTAAGCTCGCACTTGTTTTTATGATCGTCAATGTCCTTTCTCTTACACTCATGATCGCAACCAAACTCTGACCATTGACATTTTACAGTGCCTTCTGGACATGTATCAATATGTTCTGACTCCTTGATGCGTAAAATCTCTCCTCCACATTGACCGCAATTGACATGACGGAAGTTGCATTTAGACTCGCAATGTTCTTCCATATCCTTCGCCTGCAAAGTCTCATCACAGGAAGGACAGGAAGAATCATAATGAAGACAACCCTTTGGTTGATGAAGTCTCTTGATAAGTTGCTTGCAGTCAGGATCCAAACATGCGATTTCAGCTTCCTTACAATGAACAGCGAGATGGTTGCGAAGTTTCGATCTTTGGAGGTGAGTTTCGCAACTTGGGCAAACAATCATCAAATCGTTGACTTGTTGAACAATAATTCTGTTCGATTGACGAAGTGGATCATTGCGTGAGATTGGATAACGGTCCATAGGACATTTTTCCGTAATAGCCAAAGCTTGAGTAATGCAATCTCTACAGAAAGTATGATCGCAATAAATGGTGACTGGGTCAACCAGAGGAACGCGACAAATTGGACATATGAGATTTTGATCGGGAGTATTCACGTATTCAACCGCACGATAATCGATAGTATCTTCATCGCGTCGATCTCGTTCTTCTTCTCCGATGACTTCCATGATTCCTCGATCCAGTAAAGTTGGACGACGAGGTCGTGAATAGTAGGAGCTTTCGGGTGAAGAATGAATACTGGAAGCCGGGGTATTATTTGGAACGTGAAGAACCGGTTGTGTAACTTCCGATTGAGGTGGATAGTAAGCAAAGCCAATGTGAGTTGTAGCAGGATCGTAACCTTCAAAAATGAAGATATTGTTGGGCGGAGTGTTTGGTCGAGAAATGTGTGAGACAGGTGTAGCAGCTCCATTTGTTGGAGTATTCGGTGGAGGCATGTTGACTCAGCTATGGAGACGATCAAATGAATTAATTGATCAATCGGGAATCAATCAAAATGCAACGCAAATCTCTATCAAACTTAAAGTATTGTGGATGAATTTGAAGCCAGGAAGGTTCTTTTGGAATTGAAAGCATTAAAAACAGTTATCTTATGATCTTGGGTTGAAAATGACAACAATGTTGGACCACGTGAGTTATTGGAATTGGGAATTGTCGAAGATATGGAATTTATTGATTACAGAGTAATGTAGGTAGGTAAAAGAAAGGAAAGAGAAGAAAAGAAAAGAAGTCTTGCAAAGACAAAGATATGTATGATAAATCCTAACACCGCGTTTTGAATAGACGGACGTGAAAGCAGCTGGTGAGAAGCTCTTATCACAGCTCGTTATTGTTGTGGTTGTGGTTGTGCTTATCGTGGTGGTTATGGTTATGCCTATGCTGGCCGTGGTTGAGATGTCTTTCGATTCAGAAGATGCAAAGTTGCGTCTCTGGTCTTAACGTTGACCCTGCAAACATCTCACGTGATCAATATGGTAACCTTTCGGCACCCTCTCGGATCGGATATACTATCTATCATGGGAAGGAAACCTTGGGCTACCACTTATTGCTGATAATGTTTGATGAGACCATAAGACTGGCCAAGTAATCCATTTCAAGTATTTCAACCCAGACAAACTTCAATTATCCCAATAAATATAATGACAATCGAATGATTCAACATAAACCTTCTTTTAATTTCAACATTTGATACTTTCACTACCATTGCTTCCTCTTGATCGCATCCTCAATTCCTACACTCTGCGGCTTTCCGGAGCTCGTATATCTTGACACTATCTAGGTCGCGATCATGTCTACCAATCCCAATCAATACTTTCTACTTGCGGATCATATAAAATTATCATTACTGGAAAGACAACGTGCTATTTCCTTGAATTTGGAACCGACATCTCAAGATGGTCATATTTCACGGTCGTTGGAATCTTTACGGGAAGGCTTGGAGAATATAGTGAATGAAAGGATACGATTAGAAGAAGCAGGAGAGACATCGTATGTTAGATCTATCTCTTGAATGGCGTATTAGATAATTCCGGCAATTTCCTTTCACATAAGTCGATGTTGGGGCTACATTTGCGCATCACATATCTCTTGCGCAGCGCATTATATATTTCAATTTCGCACAACTAACAGTTCACTAGTCAATCCCTTACCCTCCAAGAAACCGAACACACCCTACGAACACAATATGACGACTTAGCCTCTCAATTCCTCGGTCATCCCACCGCCAGTACTTCATCCACCCTCTCACACCCCAACGATCCCTCCCTCTCCAACGATTTCGCCCGAGCAACCGAACGTCCCCGCGTAGGATCCTCCTCCTCCTTCCTCAAAAAATCTCTCCGCAATTCTGCCGTTGCTCCATCCCCAAAATCCGTTCGATTCAGCGACTCTCCCTCCATCCAAGAAGCATCCGATCCCGCCCGCGCCGCACTCTTTCCTTACCGCGATGACCCCTCCGGTCCCCCAGATCAAAGCCATCTCGACAATCAACAAATACACGCCTATCATTCTCAAGTGCTCGCAGAACAAGACGAGGCGCTTGATAGACTTGGAGAAAGTATTGGTCGACAGAGAGAACTGAGTATACAAATCGGTGATGAGTTAGATGAACATGTACAGATGTTAGATGAAGTGGATAGACATGTGGATCGTCATCAAAGTAGACTGGATAAAGCGCGAAAGAATTTGGGGACCGTGGCAAGGAAAGCGAAGGACAACATGCAGATGACTATTATTTTGATTTTGATCATTATATTAGTCTTGTTAATCATTATCTTAAAGTAGATTTCGAATATGAATGACGGCAGAGCAGAGAGGAAGGGCGGTCTCGACACTGAATGAACTCCAAACCCTGACAGAAAGACTATGGGGGGCAACGTGAGAATTACAAAGGCGCAAGAATCGGAGTAAGGAGTACAAGGGAAAGCATGGGTGAGTGGAATAAGAAGGTGATGAGTATGACAAGTTCTCTATAGAAACTTCACTTGTCGCTCATGAATCCTCATCGACAACTAGCTTAGCTTAGCTTGAATTGGACGGTTACCCATCTTCATTCCTACCTACCTACCAGAGACATCCATCCACATCTTAAGAAAATCTTCGCATGATATTTCGGAGGCGGGGCGTTGATGGATGGCTAGCCTAGCAAGATTTTGTTCAATATATACATTTACTCTACATCTATCTCAGAATCCTGATCTTCTCGGTTACTACGACGTTCGACGTTAATGGTGATATCTATATACTAGAAATGTTATATGAAAATCTACATGGGAACTATGTATGATGAATGGATAGTATATAATATATCTGTGATAACTACCTAGGTAGCTCGTCTCGAGCTCGTCTAGTAAAAACCGCTTAGGCACTTTTTACCCCTTTCTTCTCGATCTTAACTCTATTTGTTCCCCCCAAATAGAGTATGGAGTATTATTATTTATTTGTTCACTCGTTTCTGCATTTATCAATCTACTCATATCACGCCATCATAATTTCAAATCCAACATTTTCTTTGATTGTTCATCTTTGAAACTAATCCAATATTTGATTCCAAATCTAACCCTAAATCAACTTCAATCCCCGATTCCCACTCACTTCTCCTCCATCTACTTCCCCAATTCCCACACTCCCACCACCACCACCAACGTCAACACTACAATCGGCCAAATAAGTATATATCATATACCCACCCTCTCTACCGCGTACCCTCCCATAATCTATAATCTGTAATCCGTAATCCATCTCCTCCCTACCACCCATTTTCTTCCATCCTGCCCTCGTCTCCATAAATCTCCTCTAACCCCCACCCCCTAATCCTACCACAACTCTTCCCAACAAGCGCGCATTCTTTTTATCCATAAAAATTCACTCACTCACTTACTCATTTACCCCCTTCTCCGACCCATACATATACATACATACCCATCTCAATTTCCCCAGTATCCCAGAACTTCCATCACACCCACATTTATTAACGACATCATACACATCCGCAGATATTCCAGACCGGTCACCATCACATCACCTCATTCACACTCACAAATCATCATACCATATTATATATGCATGGGCAGGTAAGATTCTTCATTCTCAATTTCCCACAAACAATTACATACATACATACACATGTAATGTACCGAGTTGTGTATCATCACCATGATACACAACCCCAACTCAATATGCACAAATCTAGGAAACCATTCTACTATTCCCCTTGCTCCTTTCTCTCCATCCACTTCCACGCGCATACAGAATCAGTATACCACATCTAGTTTGCAATGCATACCTGCAAATATATCATAAATCCTACCATCCATAGGTATATCTCCATTCCCTAAAACGCCGATTTGTGGATGACAAATGAGAAACATGTAAATTTAAACGCCAGTTTTATGCAGATCTGTTCTCTTAACGCTGATAAAGGAAAGAAAATACGGTATGGTTTAAAGATGCTGCCCGGCAACAGTGGTATCAAATGGTGGAAGGTGGAAAGGCCGTTAGGGTACTGGTGTGTAGGACATAAAAACCGAAACATGAAAACGATTTGCGGATTTTAATTTGTTGTTACTTTGGTACAGGCCTGAGCCTGATTGATATAATCGATTACTGATTTCGGTCATTTTTAGATAACAGGATATTGTTACTGTAAAGCCGATCCCTTGCTAGAACCCCTTCAACTGAATCCTGCGGGATATAATATGTGAAACTCACAATGCGACACGGACACAAAGTAGTGTGTCAAGTAAGCCGAGTATGTCGAGCGCTTCTAATTTAAGGCCATAGTCTTTTTGGCTTGTTCGTAGACGACGTATGTGATACTGACAGCAGGTACGACCTTGAATAGATTTGGCGCAAGACCCTTGTACAAACCACGAAAACCTTCATTTTTAAGAGTCTTCTGTGCAACATCCATAATTCCAGTATAAGTTGGAGGATGTAGGATTGTGCCTTGAGCTTGTAATCGAGTACGGAGGAGATTGATTGGATATACAATGCTTGCGCCGAATGCTCCCGAGAATGCGCCAATGGCGCCTGTGGCAAACGGTCCTGGCATGGCATCTGCTTCACTATATCCAAAGCGCTTCATATTTCGACGTGCCACGTACCCCTTTAAAGTTTCAAACGTAGCAAGATCAATAGCGGAATAGGGGAACATGCCAACCAACCCCATTGTCAAACCTCTGTATGCGAATGGAATTCCACCTTGTTTATACATTTGTTTCGCAGTGGCGGCAATAAGGGCATTCCCACGAAGGCCACCAGCAACAGTTTCACATTGCATACTAGACACGAATGAGTTCAATATTCAGATTATGAGGAGTAGGAAGGGCATCTCACCGGAATTTTAAGGTATCAATCGGATAGACAACCAATCTGCGATCAAGAGTTAGTAGTTATTTTATGTGACTTGAACATAAGTACTTACTGAGACATTATTCCAGCGAAACCACCAGCAACAAACTTTGAATAAGGATTAATCTTCTTAGAATTACCATGTCCCTCCAATTGAGCCAGGTGTTTTTTCGCAGCTTCAAAGGAGCCAAATTTGATAGCACTTTCGGGCATAACTTTAATGACGTTTAAGCCATTACCTATTTATTTGTCAGTTTGTGGTAAGAATAAACCTTAGGATAAGCATACCAGCGAATAAGCTACGCATACCGCCTACTTTCCAAAGCTCCTTGATAGCAAGGATTATAGGTTGTCCAGCCATTTTAACAGCTGCAGCCGGGTTTCCCTGCTTCGCAACTTCGAGAGGTGCACTTTTTGCAGAAACATTGGCGATGAGGTAAACTTTTAATCGATCTATGGGGGCTGTTGCTGTACGAGAGAAAATTCCGGCGATAGCACCCGCCGCGAAGTAGCCTGGATCAGGTAATATCTCCGTCAGTCTTGATCTCTCTGATGACTCTAAATTTTTAGGAACTTCGTGGGTTAGCTCTGGCCGACGTCTCCTCATAACATTGGCCATAGTCTCAGTACGTGGATGAAGTGGGTCGACAATGTGTTCATATACATCATCAACAGAGTCAATAGAACTGATCGCTTGTACATTCGTAATGGCCATGTTTGCGGTTTGGTTGTGAGAAGAAGTGGGCGAAGGTGCTTCTTCAATTTGAATTGTAGGAGTTCGGCCACGATGCGATTCTGCGATACTAATCACTGCCCCAAAGAGAAGCTTAAGAAAATTTGTTTTGGTACCTAAGCCTTCGAGTGTGTCTTCTCGAATTGAAGTATCGCCCTCGGCGTTCACAGCTACTGCAGACTGATAATATGACAGTACGGCCTTCAAAGGTTGGGTAGAGGCTGTAGTGGGTAAAAATAGTAAGAAGTTTCTAAAAAGAACATTAATTAGGACAGATTAACTTTCAGATGAGTCAATAATTTTGAAGTTTAGAAAATATATGGTCATAGTATGGCTACCAGTACTAGGTAGTTTCAACGGTTCGCCGGGGTTTTTAGCGGCTACATAGCAACCAGACAGAATGAAAGTTTGGTAAGAGATCAACATCATCTGGTATGGTTCATTCACTCGACGTAAAAGAAGTGATAGTACTAACCTCCATTCATCGAATGTGATAAATCCCTTGAAGTAAAGTTAGAGAATGGTCAATAGTAGATTTTCAAGACGGTGATTTTGGTACAAACATCATGATTCATATCAACCTCTTCGAAAAACAGGTCTAATTTAGATTTCGAAATAGTAAGTCCAGCTTTCTTGAACGCAACTTGCAATTCATCTTTATCCAATCTATTGTCATTATCCCTATCAATGCCTTGGAAGAGGGCGAATAACTCTTTTTCGGTTTTCTCGACGAAAGTTCGGAATTCTGGAGGGTGAAAGAATTAGTAAGGATATATGAAGCTGCAAGCCGACGGAGTGATATTGGGTATAGATTTTCTTGAAGGTCCATACCATCATATTGAATAACTTCATCTCCGTTTTTATCCATAGCCTTTATTGCATCTCTTAGCATATCACCGGCATTCTTCAATGGGTGATCAATCTCCCGCAACCCCTTTTGAAGCTCTTGCAAATTAATCTCCCCTTTCTGATTTGTATCTAGTTTTCTCCATAACTGCTCAACCCTCTCGTCGCGAGCATTCTGGGTTTCTGCCACTGCGGTTACTTTTGATAGCTTCATGATATCTTTGTTAAGTTGCGGCCGTGGGGTTATGATTTCGCAATCATATCGTATAGTAATTGATCAATGAACTGATCAAAATTTGAGGATATATGGTTATCATCGATGCGAATGAGCGAGCATATTCTTCTTCAACTTTCATACCATATCAAAGTTTTAATGCGAGGTGAGGCAGCATAGAAGTGAAGTTTCAATAATAATTCAGAGCGCAAACTTCCAAGATTCCGTCAAAAGATTAAGCTTGACCAATGAGAAATGCTTGATTGGTTGTATCACACTACCGTAGTGGGGGCAGGGTTCCCGATGTAGATCCTCAAGCGTTGACAGCCAGCCTTGTCAGCCTTGGAGCTATCGTAAGTCTCGGCCTCGCGAGAGTTGTATCCTCATCCTCATTTATATTCAAATGTCCAGTGAACGGGCGGTTTTTCATTCCACATTGATCAAGATATATTCTTGAAGGATTGATTATCTTTAAAGAAAGTGAACAAATTGTGATTTCTGTAGATTTAATTGAGCTTTGGGGTAGGTTAGTGCCTCTTCTTTGACTCTTTTGGAGATATCAAGTTCGAAGTATCAGCAGAGAAACCGCTTTGCCATCAAGCTATCTGCGATGGCTGCCAACTACTGGGAAGTAAGTTACATTTGTTGAAGAATCATCCTCAGGATAGAAGCTAATCTCTCAATAGTCAAGTCAACGAAAACACTGGCAATTCACACGAGAACAATTGGAGGATTTACGATCCAAACTTGAAGATGAAGATCAAGCTCTTGTACAGGCATATCCTCTGCCACAACTCAGACACTTGAGCATATATTTTAACCAACGTATGAACCGCTGCAGATTATTTGGAGGGACAAATGATTGATGTTT
The DNA here is from genome assembly GCF_013461495.1 of Botrytis fragariae. Lineage (NCBI taxonomy): Eukaryota > Fungi > Ascomycota > Leotiomycetes > Helotiales > Sclerotiniaceae > Botrytis > Botrytis fragariae. The sequence continues at coordinate 375,340 of NW_023501003.1, forward strand.
CAATGCAGAAATGACTCGACTTGGAAAACGTCTCGGTGTGCGACAGCAAGCAATGGCCACGGCACAATTATACATTCGTCGGTTTTACTCAAAGGTCGAAATTCGGAAAACGAATCCATATTTAGTTCTAGCAACAGCAGTATATTTGGCATGTAAAATGGAAGAATGTCCACATCATATCAGACTTGTGGTTAGTGAAGGTAGAGGATTATGGCCTGGTATGTTTCCTAGTACCTTCAATCGTGAACATCACAATCACCGAACTCGCTAATGACGATGATAGAATATTTCAGTAATGATACTTCGAGGCTTGGGGAATGTGAATTCTTTTTGATCTCCGAAATGAGTTCACAAATGATTGTCCATCATCCTTATAGGAGTTTGACTGCTCTTCAAGGGACTTTCTCCCTAACGGCAGAAGAATCCAATCTTGCTTGGTCTATTGTAAATGATCATTACATGACGGATCTACCTCTATTTTACGCGCCACATACTATTGCTATCATGGCTATTCTTCTAGCGCTCGTACTTCGCCCAAATGCGACTGGAATTCAATCTGCTAGTGGTTCCTCGGCTAGCAATATTGCAAGTGCCGCACAAGCTGCATTAACGACCGCTGGTCAAGCGAAAGGCGGAACTCCTGAGAGGCAGGGAGGGAGAACGAAAGTACAAAAATTAGCAAGTTGGCTTGCTGAAAGTACCATTGATGTCGAAGCGATTGTTGATTGCACGCAAGAAATGATATCATTTTATGAAGCTCAAGAACACTACAATGAAAAGCTGACAAGGGAACAAATAAATCGATTTATCAAAGCCCGAGGTTTGGATAAATGAAATCAAATTTATGAGATGGGATGCGAAATGGATGAGATTTTGAAGTGATTCAGTCGCATGCATCGGATACATCCTATTCGATGAAGCAAAGAGAGGAGGGGAGTGGATGTTACACACAGTCCGAATTATACAGCCTCTCTAATATTCGAGCTAGAGCAACATAAATTCTCTTCTTGTTGGCAGCATGGAAACAGAAGAATGTGGAATTTCATCCCGGCAATTACCCAAACAACCTTCGAAGAAGTCATGCCCGATATACACGGAAGAAAGAATCGTGGCCAAAATTAAGTGCTATGGAGACTAGAAAGACCTATCATCAACTCTATGGACAAGCTTGACCTGACTACATTGCATGGCATGGCATATCGATTACAGCTACTCTAGCACTATTCGGAATTTCTCTTCAATTTCCACATGATCAATTTGGTAACTGCATATCGGGCAGTTTACTGGCTACCTTGCTGGATAGATCCCCATATCATGAGATTTCCATGTCGCAAATTTGATCTCATTATCGACACGTGTCTCGAAATTTGGAGGAAGAATATATTATACTGGGATTCGATTTGAATGTTTTTGAAGACATTCACAATGTGTTTTGTATGACGTGGCGGGGATAACAGGTGATTGGTTTAAGGGGTTGAAGATAGCGGAGACTGGGTGCAGGAGACAGAAAATATTATGGAGTATTTGCAAAATACTCGAAGAAACATTTGCGTTTTGTTTACTCGTTGTGTATGTATGATATGATGAGAATTTCGTCAAGCGAAGATAGACTCGATTATTGTATTGTTGATGAGTCTTTGTTTTGTAGTGTATTACTCGTTTATACTTACTTGTGACTCCTTTTCAACCTCGCTTTTTTATTCTCGTGATCGGATGGTTTGGACTTGGGCTTGTTCTAGACCTACTTGGGTAGGTATATAAAATTGTTCTCATTTAGTATTGTATTATACCTAAGTGTATAGATAGAGGGTGTGAAGATGGTGTGTGTGTGTGTGTGTGTGTTGGGATGGAATGATTGGGATGGAATGGGACGAATAGGTATATATATATCATTATGCATATAGCAAGTATACCCTTACCTTGGTATAACCTCTATTCTATATACCCTGAGTGTATCTTCGCATCTTGGTGTGATATTCATTTTCACGAATGCCCCTCCCCTCCCCCTCTCTTCCCTCTCGCTTCTAATCTCTGGCTCTGGAAAGTTCGAAGAAATGAAACGAGACGAAACGAAACGGAAAATGAATAAATGATGGATGATAAATAGGTGGGTGGAGTGGCGGGATAGATGCTAAACATGTTTATGCTACACTATGCATACCATCCTATCCTACTGTAAATACTATGCTATGCTATAGGCATGGAATACTAAAACTAAGAAATAGAAACTATACATCACCATATAAGCCGAAGTAGGGTATATATCACCTGCCTACCAATCAACCCATCTACCTATCTACCTAAAAGCGGTATTTATAGTATCTCTCCTCTCTCTCACAACTCAAGCCCCAAACAAAACAAAACAAAAGAAACTCCAAACCTCAAACTTCAAGGGGGAAAAAGTAAGTAAACCCCATCCATATCCATTGCGCCCATACGCACGGATAGCATCTATATCATCGCATTATAACGCATTATAACGCAGTATATCGCATTGCATTGCATTGCATAAACATCAAGGAAGTACATACCTATAAACATAACACAACAACACAATACAACACAGCCTTCCATCAAGTCGGGATCGCCTAGCGTATTTTGTTGGGGACGGAGGTCTGGACTAGAAGGGGTATATCATACTAGTCTGTGGAGTGGAGGGACGGGTGTGTATGATTGAGGGAGGGGATGTTTGGGTGGTGTGGTGGTACCAGTGTGTGTGGTACTAGTGTAGTGTAGTATCATGGTGTGGTGTAGTAGGCTTGGTGTTTGGATATTCGTTTAGAGTGTATCATATCAAGACCTACTCAATCCTTAGGGTCTGTTCCTACCTACCTACCTACCTAACTATCTAGTGGTGTATTAATCATTAATCATTATATTGTTGAATACGTAAGTAAGTATAATTTAGAATACAGAGTACTTATTAGTATCTATTCTCAGGGATGAATATAAAGTTGGAGTTGCAGTTATATAATTCTCTCCAAACCCTATTTTGAGGAAAGATTAAATTAGAAGTAAATACTCTATTAGACTACCTAGTCTAGCACTCAATTGTCCACGAATTTCTTCACGCATTTCTTGATTTCCCGGGCGCATTCCATCGTACCTAAACCCTAATACTCCGTATCTATAGAGTATTCATATGAGATACATACACAAATTACACCTTACAGTAAAGTATCTACAATGCTTACTTGCATCTCAAAACTCCGTGCAAATGGTACTGTCTAACTATCTTCAGAAAAGGTTATTATTCCTTTGCATATACCGGTACGGACGGATTATTATACAATTCTGACTATCTCGCTTCTCCATTAAGCTTATGCACAGGTGTGTTCTTTCTTGTATTGGTATTCTGTACTCCGAATTGCACATCATGCTGCTATTCGAGATGAAATAACATGAGATGAGATAAGTGGACGATACACTTTACTCTCCTCTCCTCTGCTTACCGACCAACACACGCTCAAAGCTCACTCTCAATCATCCATCCCACAAATCACACCCCCCTCCCTCCAAGAAAAGAAAAGATGTTTACAATCTGGAACACTCAGGATCAATCACATCACCGATCCAAGGGTACTCTCTCACCCTCCCCCTCCCTCTCCTGTTTTCCATTCCCCATCCCATGCACAAACCAAATCATGCTACTACACTCCCAACCCAACCCAAACCCAATCAATCAATCAATCAATCAATCCCCATGCGCGCATACTCATTTACTCTCACTAGCTCCTTTCCCCATCTCCAAATGCCTACGAAGAAATATCGAATGATTGGGTATCAATCACCCATCTACCCATCCATCCATCCCATCCCGTTTCAACCCCCCCAAATGATAACCGCCCTCCGCGCAGTACCGAAGCGTACACATTCATGCAAATGCAAAGAAACATGCCTCAGGCGTAAAATTCAGAATGTGCCATACGACTCACTGGTGCGTAGCGAAGAAGTAAACATGTACTCCGTATGTATGTCAGTCAGCAGCCTCTTACCTTCTCTTCCTGATTGAATTCCACCTTCTCAGATATCCAATCCCGTGTTTCCAATCCTGGAACTCCTGCATTGCATTATATCAGATATCATACACAAAACGTTTCATCCACAGCACAAGCGTATCGTATCATATCGTATCGAATCACTTACTCACTCACTGATGAACCGATGGGGTGAGGGGGTTCATTGGTATGATTAGTCCTGGTATTGGTAAACCTCTCTTTCTCTCACTCACATACTTCCGGATCAATTCTCATTCCCGGGGTGCAATCATCAATCAGTATATTCGCAATATGTACGTACCCGTATGTACAGATATGTTATGCTATGCTATGCTATGCTATGCTATGCTATTCTCGCTATGCTGGCTATATATACTGTATGCCGTGAAATGAGAGACCCTGATAATCATAATTCTACTCTGTTTTCGGTGTAGTATAGTATGCCATAGTATGCCATCAAACGAACTCGCATTCGCACTCGCACTCACATCCACTCACACACACACTCATCTCCGTCCTTTCCTTTCTTTTTTGGTAGGGGTGGTATCCGTTTACGTACCGTACATACTGTACCGATTGTATTTATGATTTCTTTGTTTAGCGATAGAGATGGTTAGACGGTTGACAGTTAGATGGTTAGATAGTTAGATAGTCAGATCCCTAGCCACCACTATAAACGGTTACCTGAGTCGTGCGGTAATTAACAAGTTGATTGATTGATTGATTGATTGATTAAATCAGATGCTGGAAATGCTTCACTCGCTTGCACCCGCACCCGCACCCGCACCCTTGATTTCTGAGGGATTCTCCTTCCATGTCTTTGTCGAGACTGGGCGTAGGTTGAGCTTGGAACTTGGATTGGTGGGTAGGTAGGTAGGTGGAAGAGGGAGGAGGAAAGAAAAGGAAAGGAAAGTCAAGTATTGTCTATTCATCTCATCTCATTTCATTTCATCTCGAATAGTATAATACGCAATTCGGAGAATAGAGTATAAGAAAGAATATACATAGGTTTAATGGAGAAGCGAGATAGATAGAGTTGTGTATAGGTAGTGATGTGGTACATGAGAAAAGGAATAATAACCTTTTTCTGGTGGTAGGTCGATAGGTCGGTAGATAGGTAGCATTTTCATCTGTACGGAGTTTTTACATGCAGGACTTTATGGTTGTATGTATTTATTTAATATATATCGATCTGGTAATGTAATGTAAGTATAAAAGGAGTATGTACCATCCATCACACTGTTCTACATCGAGTATTCCGAAGATATCCATTCATTCATTCATTCATCTGTCCATCTATTTTTGGATTTTTGCATATTAATTAACCTTACGGAGTACGGGTAATCTGATCTGTAATGAATCTCATGAATGATTAAATACTAGGTAGGTACGGAGATATGGAGATGGAGGGAGGTATGGAGTATTCAATTTCGATTTTGGAGGATTCAATATTGGTGTTCGATGTCGATTTCGAGGCTTGAATACTCCGTGCTTAGGCATGTACGGATGATGGACTATGGGCGGACTATTATGGATCGGTGGGTTAAGATTAAAGAAATATGGAATTTTATGGGATTTCATTTCAGGCGATTTGGTCTGGGTTGGGAAGAGATGGATATGATGATAGAAATGAGGTATGGCTGTGTAGTATGGAAGTGGGAATCTATCTAATGAGGTGATTTTGGAGAGGTAGATTGCTATTTGTTAGGTGAGTATCTATTGGATGATTGGTCTGTGAAATGAGGACATACAGTGAGATGGATGATGATTTTGTGTTGATCGAGTATGATTTATGAGATTAGATGAACACTTGATGTGAAATGAGACTCTTACATTCCAAAAGAGTACTCCGTACTGTTAATCGATCTTCACCAGTGCCATTTCCATGTCAAACCCAAAAGTCTCAAAAAGTCCCATGAACAGATTACAAAGTAAAACTCCCCTGAAAGTTCATTTCTATTCGTTGACGCTGCTTCGATTCCCTTGGAAAAGTCTCCGTTCCGTTTCAATCTATCCGACTAGAGTAATAATGTGGGAAGGTCCGAAAGTGTAGATACTTAGGGCTTGTTGTGTTGTTGTTGATCTAGTCCTTGTGAGATCACCTTTTCATGCAAACTTGGCATGCAGGTGCGTGAAGGTGCGTGAAGGTGCGTGAATGTGAGCCCTGTGAATGGTGGAAGAGAAGCTTTGGAGTCCTGAGTGAGAATGGTCTTGGTGTGTGTGGCCTGTGGCAGAGTGACAGAAGCAGAGTGGCAGAGTTGAGTCCACCCAAGGTCTGCCGGTGTGTATGATATGGCAATGGAAACCTTGTGGCATGATATGCTCGGAACAAAAGCTTCGTCTCAAAAGGGTTAGAGCGGGTGCACTATTAGTACGGAGACCATTCCAATTTCTTACGGCTTAAACCGCCATTACACCCATTCCTTCGCGACACTAGAGCCAAAGGAGTTAATGATGTTCACCTCTCGCTTCTGCAGCCAATCACACCCACCCGCTCTCATTTTACATCAACAATCCTAAACATCTTTAGGCTTAGCTCAATCCATTAGTGTGACTTCCCATTTCAATTTCGCCACTAAGGTACTAAGGTCCTGCTTCTTTCCCCTCCCCAGCCATCATGTAAACCTACTTGTTCTCCCACATTTTACATTTTACATTCTCATTCTCATTTCTATCGGCAATTCATTCACAAATCCTTTCTGAACCTTCTTCCACACACAAACTTCACTTGGAACAAGCAAAAAAAATTAAATATCAATCGATTAAAATATTAATATCAATATCAATAAACTCTTGATCAATCTTCCAACATCTCTCATCGATTCAATTCATCTGTTTATATCTTTACTCCATCATCCATCCTATTAGAGACGTCAACATCCCCGCCCAACAAAAAATCCTGTCAAATTCCTTTGTTGCTCATCACAAAGCCTTACCGGTCGGGTCACTTTTCCACTCCAAGCATAACACAACACCGCACAACACAACACCACAAAATCACAAAACACACACCGCATCTTACCACCCACTCTTCCTCTTACATTATCCGCCTCCAACATACATGAGCCGATAATGTCTTCCTACTATCAACACTTCAACGCTCATCAACAGCATACGATTCCTTCCAATGCTCAAAATGGTTCGGTACATAATCGAAGGAACCGAAATACCCGTCAACCCCCAAATTCCATTCAGCAAACCAAACAACATCAAAAGATCGCCAAACGTGAAGAGGAAGCTGCCGTGTTGATGAGTTACCGTCGAACATTCGAGTACGCAAGATCATTCGATTTAGAAGATGACGCCGAATTCTGTCCCAACCTCTTGACCGAAGAAGATATGGTATCAATCAATGGTGGTTCTGATCGTTCTTCTTTGGCCAGTGGCTCACCTACAAACTCACCTCCATCGACACAAGTATCGATAAACTTATCTCCCGATACCAACTTTTCCTTGAACTCCAACTCTCACTCATTTGTCCAATCCGGTTTCAACGTTTCCGCATTAAAGATCCATCAACCTTCAGCTACACGTATTGGGAGAAACGCCATTCCCATCGTGAACCCCAATGACGGAGGATTAATGTCGAGCCCACCTACTTCGGTATCACCCGCCAGAATGCAACAACATCAACAATCAACCAGAGTTCCAGTTCGATTTTATTAGACCCTTGACTGCTTCTGTTTTCACCCATTAGCAAATTTGGTTTTCTTAACTTCGCTTTAATCTGTGTTATGCATTCTTAATCAATCTCTTCCTTCTGGTGGGTTACCCCTCTCTTCGACATCGATCTTCCCGATGGATGACGGCACATGACAAATAACAACCTCAACGAATCCTCTTGTATATTCATCCGACACTTTCCCCTCTTCATACATTCCTTGAGATGGTTTAATGGGCGCTCTTACATCAAGATATCGATACCTTTGTTTAAATAAGGAGATGGTGTTTTCCCACTGTAATGGGGGTTTTGATTTTTGAGCGTATATGCATATCTTTTGCGACGGTGTTTCTGGGATAAGCATTTTATTTAATGGGTGGGAAACATGAAGCGGCGACTTCATATGGTCTACGAAAACAAAAAGACATATCTTTCAAAGTTACATAGAACGATTTCCTTTTTTTCACTGTCAATCATGGAGAAAGGCATACCGGTGTTTGAATTTCGGTGGGTAACATGGGTCGGACACAAAGATTTCATCTCAATCTCTTTGATATTATGGATCCATGGTGTTGGTTGGGTGTGTTGAACAAAGTCGAGCGCGATATCTCTTTGTATGGGTGAGCGTAACTTGTAGCTGGTGTTGGGTATCTTGGGCTTGTGTTTTTGGAGCGATTTTAAAGTACATGATGGATATATGCGGTTTTTTGCATATTTTTACATTGCGTTCTTGATGTAATTCGATCCAATGTCATTATCATATACTTTTGGCTGGGGCGAGGCGATTTTTGTGTGTACTTGGGATGATATCAAGAAACTTGGGTATTTCTAGGTCTTTGGATGGGAGATTAGGAGGTACAAATGTCATATTGTTGGCTTTTAAAGCTTTAGGAAATTCATATTTTATATTTATCTATTATATGATGATGATTAGTTTTGTATATTTGGTATTTGTAAGGTTGAGTAAGTTTGAGTATATTATAGTGTAGTATATGTAGCTTGATATGTTGTGTTGTATTGTGTTGTGTTGTTTTTTGTTGTGTTATAGATAGATGGTATGATGAGGTTTGGATCTGGTATTAGATGTGATGTATGATGCATGATGCATGACGTGTAATGGATAGAAATAGAGACAGAAATAGAAATACCAGTGTTAATAATTGATGATTGTCATATAATGATTGAGAGATGATAATCAATAAATGATTAAGAGGGGGGGGGGGCTAGTGGGCTTACGATCACTATCTTTGAGCATTTCACCGAGGAGCTCCTTCTCTTGTGTGATAGATGGTCAGAGCCGAAGTCGGTTCTTGTTATGAGCAATATCTCTATCCATCACATCCAGCAGATCGGGCAGTTGTGTTGTGATGCCGGTGTGAAGCTCGTATATTTATTGATACATTTATGTCTTTTTCTCTCTCATTTAATTGAAAGCCTTTTGTTCTTCAACGGAATAGGCACACTGATGAGGAAAATCCGGAGGAAGGCTCGCATGGCTTTGGGGAATGGTGTATGGATATAGTATGTAGTTGGCAGAGAGAAGGAAAGTGCGAGGGGGTATTTGAGGCACGCAGGATGGATTGTTGAAGAGCCCGCGTGGAGCCATAGCGTGGTATGGATGTTTTAACCGAGTGTTTTTCAAATTCACACAGTACTTGCAATGGATATCGTTTCATTCTAGTTACTAGTTACTAGTTATTCCTCAGCTTACAACATTTGCGAAGATATGATTGGGTTTTCTATTTCATTCGAGCGGGAAAAACATATTTTCCTATACACAGGATCCTCCTGACTTTGGTCCTGTAAATGGACGGGGTACAACGTCCATTATAAACCTCTCAATATTCCCTCGGTGTCAACTTGCACATCAGCTCGGGCTTTTCCCACAGGATGTACGATTTCTGATCGTCCCACGCCTGAGATTCAGGACATAATTCGAGGTCGAATCTCCAGATGATCCGAGCCAGGATGACACGCATCTCGTTATAGGCTAGATTTCGGCCGATGCAGTTACGTGGTCCGACAGAGAATGGCTGCAAAACGTCACGGTTATCGTTGAAGAAGGGCGATTGCGGATCGTTTTTCGCTTCTGGGAGCCAGCGCTCTGGGATATAGCACTCGGGCTTGTGAAAATTGAGAGGAGAATGATACGCCGCGAATTGATGAACCGCTACCCTGGTCTTTGGGGATCGTTAGCTACTTTTTTTGGAATGACGATACACTTCTGATCTTACGTTTGGAGGGACCTCATAGCCCGAAATAATTGTGGTCGAAGTGGTAACTCGTTGCAATCCGGTACCAACCGGTGGATACCTTCGAAGGGCCTCTTCAAGACAGGCTAACATGTACGGGAGGTTTGCAGTCGCGTTTGCAAAAGTGATATCCTCTTCAGATTGCATGGCCGTTCGCACTTCATCCGTCAACTTTTTCATCGCCACCGGGTTCTTCAGAAGTAAGAAGGTCACACCCGATAACAAAGTGGCGGTAGTTTCGCTGCCAGCAATAACAAGAATGCTGGAATTTGCTACTAACTCTTCATCACTTAGCCCATCTTTCTCCCCGCGATGTCGGAGCATGGAATCCATGAAGTCTACAAGGTCGGAGGGCTCAGGGTTCGCAAGCCTCGTTTGCACCACTGCTTTGCTGTAGTCCTGCTGCCGCTGACGTGCGTTTGCCAAACCACTGCGCATAAAAGGTTTGATTAATTGGAAGAACATAGGATAGACGTCCTTGACTTTGGCAAACTGTATTGCGCGTACGGATTCGAAAATTGTCGAGACCCAGAAGTGATATTGTGAGTTCTCAAGCCCGCCGAAAGACTCGCCAAAGGCAAGATCGCCAATGAGATCGAATGTGGTAAGATTATACCACTTAACCATATCTACCGGCAAGCGAGACTTTGCCTCGTGCTCCAATCTCGTGACAAGTTTATCGACGTATCTTTTCAGAATCGGCTCTTGCGCTTGAAGTCCTTTCGCGGAAAAGGCGTGAGACATAGCTTTGCGGTATCGAGAGTGGTCAACATCGTTGGAGTTAATGATATCTAGAGGGTTTGCGGCCGAGTGTTTGAACTTGGGCAGTTGCTTGTGGCCGTGGCCGTAAATGTCCCGCCAGGCTTGGGCGGTGATGAAGGAGACCTCATCGGGGGCAAATCGAACGACCTCGCCATATTTCTGGTGGAGAGCTCGAAGCTCGATATCTTGCCTCCCTCGAATCAACGAGAGGTGTCGAAATATTGGAAACGCGATCCACAGTGTCGGGCCGGGGATGTGACTGAGAGAATGGAAGTAAAGAACCCGGAGAGTGGAAATCAAAGTGTAAAGAAGATAGAGGAATGCTGCTAGAGCAGCCACTGACAACATTGTGATGCTCTGAAAATCGTATGAGAATTTAGTTAAAAGTCAAGTTGCAGATGCTTCTTTCTCTGGTCTCTGGCATCTAGCACGGCTTTTGTATCTTTCGACAGCCAAGGTCTCTCGGAAGAGTCTTTGCCATGGAGGTTTTATCCACTGTATAAATTGGATAAGTTATATAAATTGTATAAATTGTCTCTACAAGCTGCATCGATGCATTTATGCAGCGACTGCACCTCGCCTACGTTCCGGCTTCCGTGCGCATCTTCAATCCGTCTGTCCCCATTTCCCCTCCCCCGTACTAGCGGCTGTGTGCGAGCGGCCCAAAGTTAGATAGAATGATAAGTAATAGGCAGGTGTTTGGTATCAAGAGAGTTGAATCGAGGGAGAGATAGAGGTAGAAGGAATAGAAAAGTAAAAGGAAAGAAATCTTGAGTTGTTATTAATATAAGGTTATCGATACTATTTCAAGTACTTATTGTAGTAAGTGTAATGAGTATGTATCTAGGTGAGGAAGAAAGGAAGAAAGGAAGAGAGGAAGAAAGGAAAGTAATCAAATTCTGATAATTTATTAGGTGTTTTTTATAGATTATTTAGATATTTATTTGTGAGTATCAGTGTGAGTATGGATGAGTAGGGTAATATCTGTATATGAAATACGAAATGTGAAATACGAAAGTCGATTTGTATTGTATCGAAAGGAGGAATTACCTCCATCACATTAAATTACACATCACACAGTCACAGACATAATGCAGAAGTCCGAGAGTCGCAAGTGTGGATGTTTGGACTCTGAAGCCCCTGAATTACGAATACTGTATCGTAATACTCGTAATACTCGTGGTTGCATGACTCGAGAGTTCTCCATCAGTATCGATAACACACCTTGAAATCCAGACACCCAGCATCCATCGGTTAAAGTCCGGATGTGAACATAGATACCGAGGATAACAAGATGGATGGATGGGTTTGTGTGATTATGATGCTAATATCTGTACCTAGATACCTAACGTTACCTGTAAATCATTGACGTCATCATGTCCCACATCTTCAACTTCCCCACCACCAAGCTTCGAAATGCAAATGAATGTCATGTCGAGGAGCAGGTTTTCTCGATCGAGGATTGGATTTTGAGTTGGGATGATGAGAGGATGATGTGAGAGACCAATGGAGTGGGAGAGATTACCTAGGTATGAGGGTTTTGGGACTAGCGGATGGGGAGCTCGAAGGAAGGGGGTTATTATTGTTGTTTCTTCCTTTCTTTCTTGTTGATATTTATATTTATATTTATATTTTCAATTGACATTTCAGATTTCAGATTTGTTAGGAAGAACGCTTACTTAGGTAAATTGTAAGTTGTTCAGTTTAATGAGATGAATTGATGTTTTATCTATCTATCTTTTTCGTCCGGTTCTTGATTGTGTAGTACAGGAGAAGAGAAGAAGAAGAAGAAGAAGAGAAGAAAAAAAGAAGAGAAGAAAAGAAGAGAAGAAGAAGAAGAAGAAGAAGAAGAGAAGAATCAATCAACTAACTCATCTCTCAATTAGAAATCAAGCAATACATTCACACACACATTCACATTCACATTCACATTCACCTCCACCTCCACCAACACCAAACACCAAACACAAAAATGTCTTTCATCCTCCGTCAATCCATTCGAGCTGCTCGTCCAGTCTCCATCGCTTTCCCCACCAAACGTACATTTGCTATCTCGAGCATGCGAGCTTTGAAAGAGAGTGATAGACGTGAGTTATTTTCTCCTTGTTATTCTTCTGGGAATTGTGATTTGGATGGAATTGTTTGGGGAATTGTACGCGGAGTTACTTCTGCGATCTTGCTGGATTTTTTATGTCCGGCGGGATTGGTGATGAAGTAATTGAGTACGAGACACGAGATACGAGGGCGCTGGTGTATGAATTCTGAGATGGATTTGCTCTTCTTGAGTTCTTCTCACATTCTTATTACCTCTGTCCGAGGATAATATTTCTATGCACCTTTTTCATCTCCGTCCGAAGTCATTGAATCGATTTGAAAATTAAGAGATACTAATTCGATGTATGAAAATTCAGATACCCCAGAAAAAGCTGCTGATTACGAACATCATAAGCAAGATCAATTGGCCAAGCAAAAGGAGGGAAAGAATCACTGGAAACCAGAATTGGCTAGTGATAGTGAAGAAGCTGTAGGTTATTCTCGGTGTTGCATTCTATAAATCTTCCTGCGACTGTACGAATGGGCTTCAATGTGTGTAGAGAGAAAGTAGCTCAAGAGAAGTCTCGCATGTATGGAAGTTACACGGAATTCAGTCTTTCTGTCTGAACTTCTGGATCAATCAATTGGTGTTTGGAAGGGTTGAGACAGAAAGAAAATTATGGCTACGAAATCAAGAGTTGTGAAGGAAGAGAATGGGAAGGCGGTCTCAAAGGAAAGGATACCTATGGGTGGGCATACACCACATAGGTTATCTCTTTCGTCTAGTGAGTTGGAGACTTTGATGAGAAGAAAGGGAATGTGGAAGGAGAATGTGATTATTTTAATGAGAGTGGGAGAAGGGGAGCCCCTCGAAAGGGAGAGACTGATAGGTGGACATTGGGGGATTGAATAGTTTCCCCTGTCTTACTTTCCTCCCTCAATCCTGAGATTTACTTGGATTTATTTGTTGACGTTTCCTTATATCTTTTCCTTTTTATACTTAACCCTACCTCGTACAAAATAATTACAAGGAAAGACAGTTTGCTAATACAATAATATACAGGTAGCAGCAGATCGCCACGAACATGACGATCATTCCGCAGAAGGAATCAAGGAATTACAAAAGAAGACTGAGGGACATGCCGAAGAGAAACATAAGTGAGATGGTCCTTTGCAGTGAGCGAGCGAGTTCTTGAATATTGTTTATGTGAGATGATTTTTTGTATTTGAGGAATGTATGGATTTTTGGTGAGTGGTTTGCTGATTGTAGTGTTTTAGGAATGGAACGAGTCAGGATAGTGGATTGTAGATTTGGGGTTGGGGTTGGGATTGGGGATTGTGGAAATTGAGAACATACTGTGTTGAGATAAGGAGGGTTGGGGGTTCCTGGGGGTTGGGAGGGGAGTGGGAAAGAAGGGAGGTAGGCATGGAAAAAAGGAGAAATGGATTGAAGTAAAATGTATGATATGGGTTTAATGACAGTACCATTAATAACATTGCTATCTGCGAACGTGATTTCAAAGTTTTTGGTGTGAATGAATGGAATAGAATGGGATGGAGGGTGTGGAATAGAAGGTCTGGATTGAATGATTGAGAATTGGGAATTTGGGATTCAGGACTTGGGACTTGGAATTTAGAGTTGGAGTGTACAGATTTCGTCTTTTTGTCTTTTTGATATGTTGAACAAACACATATATAGTATATGTGTATGTGTATGTGTATATCTACTAAGTAAGATCTCACATCTATCAAGCACATATCACATCTTATAAGTATAAGTTGAGAGAAAAGTAGCGTTCGAAATCTGGATGGTGGTATGAATGGGAGGAGATGGATAATTGGGTGGAAAGAGAAATTGGATATTTTTTTCTTTGTTTTTTTCTTTCTGTTTTTCTCCCTTGTTCATTTTTTTCTGAAATTTCTTTCTCTCTTTTCTTTTTGTGGAATCTTGGATTTGGAATCTTTGGTTTGTGTGTTTATGTATTGGGATTGGGAGGATTGAAAAATTAGAATGGAGGGTTGAAGGGTTAGAGTTAGGGGCAGGGAATTGGACTTGGGAAAGAAGGGGTGGAACTAGGAGGATTATAGTTAGGAGGATTAGGTGTGTATTTTCTCTTGAGGGGAGAGAGAAGAGGGTAGTTGATTGATGATGTCCATGTAGATGTGTGAGAGATATAGAGATACGTTTTAGAGCCTGCGAGAAAATTTATCGTCTTAGGATTTTCATGTGTTTTATGGGAGTGGGGAGTGAGGAGTGAGGAGCGATTTATCTAAATAGCTTGGCTGATTATACACAATTTACAAATCTGTACATTCTGTCAATATTATACAAGCAACACATTCACGAATCTCTCATACTGAGATAGTCTTCACGAGGGTAAACGGTTTTCTTTTGGTGTTTGTTTCTACGTCCATGTATAAGGGGTTGGGATAATGTGTGTAGTGTCTATATTTCCTCTGTGTTTGTGACGCCGAAAACTCTAATAACTAATACTCTAAAATTCCAATGCGTTGATAGTTCGATACTATTTACTGTTAGAGGATCTAATATTCTGCTCGAGTAAACTGGATTGGAAAAGCTGGGTAGGGACCCTTGGATGTGGTATCTTTAGCAAGAAATCTAACCTTGGTGTTCGCTCGATTTGAATAGTCGAGATCTCTAAGACGGTGGTACTCTGATCCTTATAGTTTTTACTTGTTATTGTTTTTGTTTACTTTATCATCATGTTCTGCCTGTTTTTCTTGATGACGGTTCGATCTCAAATGTTTGATGTATGAATCGTGACGATCGAATGGTTCCTCTCTACATACCTCGCCAAGCTCGCAATAGTATAGCTTTGCACTGTGCGTATGTTTAGTGTCGTAATGCGATCGAAATCTTGACCTCTCAGAGTAACTCTTGGTTTCACAGCCTTTTCTTGTGCATATGTAACGACCTTCCTTGTTCTGTGTGTATGGGTAGTCGGTCATAGGTTTAGGTTCTGTTCCGCCGGTGGGGTTTGAAGAGCTGGCATTGCGAGGCTGAGTAAGATTTGAAGAGGTAGCAGTAGAAGGTTTGTTAGAGCTTGAAGAGCTGGCAGTGGCAGGTTTTTTCAACGAATCTCTGGTTCTAGAGGCGCTGGCAGACCGATTGCGCTTGCCTTTTTCTCTTTCACTACCGCGGCCGTCCCTTCCTTGGACTCCCTCGTTATCTGCTCTCGATTTATTACCGCTTCCACTTGGAAGTTGGCTCGCATCTAGAGGAACCTTCGGCTTGCGCTTTTGTGGTTCTTTTCCACTCTTCAGATCGTCATAATATATTGCGTCCTTAAATGCAGTTCCTCTGTCCCTAGGAAGACTTGGAGGACCGTTTATTGATAAGGTTGCCATTGCCGTTTCGGCCTTCTCGTGGGCCTCTCTACTGGCATCGTTGCGGTCCCTCTTATTTATAGCTTTTGCTACATGTCTGTCCTCATAATTCTCATAATCATATCTTGAAGCACTGGCTTTTTTCATCACTTCTTCATCTGTCCATTCTTTGCGTCCCTTACGTATAGCTCTTGCAGCGTGTCTATCGGCGTAATCTTGTGCATTATCAGATTGTGTAGCATTTGCTTTGCGTTTCAAGGTAGCGTCGTCCCACTCGAACCACAGTGAGCTTTTAGTCTCAGAAACTCCAGACATTGCGAATAGTGCAATATAATTTGTGGGATAGTCGATAGACGGATAAAGGTGAATGGTTATGAATTTTGGAATCTAGAAATTGTGTTTGTATGAAAATGGGATTTTGTATTAGAAGTCGAGAGAAAATGAGATGGGATGATTTATATAGGGAGCAATTGGCAATCGCAAAAACAATTTTTACATATATTGCTATGAATAAATTTCTGAAAATACTCTATTTTGACCTGCTCGACAAGTGGTCAAAATCAGGACATACGTAGTACAAGGGCCCATTTTACGTCAATTCCGCACGGAATTATAAACTGTCTATTTATAGAAAAGTGAGCAGACCTACTGGTTACGATTTGGAGCCAACAAGCTACTAGAAATCATAGAAAGAGTATTGATTTTGTTTCAAGTCTGGATTTGGAAGGAGACGTGGAAGCTAGATTACGTACTCGCTTATTTGTCACAATTGAAAGATCCCTATTAATTCAATGTTAGGGAATTTATATCGTTCAAAAGCTAGATGATGAGTTTATTGAGACATTAAATTTCCTTGAAACGATCTGAATTAATCATCAGAATAAACTTAAGTATATTCGGAAAGCTTAGAGTCTTTCATGTCGAGAATCTTGAATGAAAATTTCAATCTCATCCAGTTCATTAAGTTTCGACAGAAAATCAAGCGAATCTACTTCAACAAAATCGAGCTAATGTGGAGATCAGGAGATTTGAGATAGTTTGTAATCAAAAGGAAGCGGTGTAGATATCCTTCCCATTCTTCATGAGAGATCTCATGCCTCTTGAAAAGACTGATCTATAACACTAGGTCTCCAGCAACCTTCGATGCCAAATTCTCGAAAGTTAGAAAATTATTGAACAGTTGAGCAGTACGAGTGTTCTCTAGCTCTTTGATCAATTGAGAGCTGTACGGATATGAGAGTACAGCAGTAGTGGTCTATTATACTCTTCAAGGGTTTTGGTTACTACCGTATTGTATTATTGCACTATCCTCAATTCGCTGCCGTTGTATGCTCTTTTATTCTTCCTCTCATCTCATCTGCATTCATATTTACAATCAATATGACGAGATTCATCTCGACCTAACAAACTTCTAGCTCTAAAGTGATTAATTCTATTACTAGGGTAAACAATTCACTCGCCGATGATCGGGGCTAAAAGGGAAAAAGCAGATTTTGTCTCCATTAGAGAGTCCTTTTTATCCTGTCTCTCTTTTTCCATGGCAAAAGGCACCGGTGGTGAACCTCGGTTAGGTGATTCAGGAGGCGATTTCTACACCCAGTGTGTACCTACCAGTCGATAATTATTCTTCAGGTCCAGAACTACAATGCATTCGTCACAATTGGAAAACAGTCAAATCCAAATTAGCTTCGACTAATGCTATCGATTTTCCAGTTGCAGATACTTTATATCAATTGCGCCTCTCACCGACGAGCTTTGTCCACCATATGCTGCTTTGCGTTGATAAAAATTGAATGTCGAAGGAGTATGCTGTTGCTACTTAATTACTGTCTATTCGGATTTTATCGTTGTTTGTTACGATTTTATGGTTCTACGGATATTGCCTTGGAAACAAGTCTCCCGAAACACAAGATGTTTAATCTTTGATATGACTGTGCTAAACCAGAAGTAAGTAGTGCCATATCATTGTGTTGTTGGAAACTCCGTCAATAGCCCTAGCGGTTACAAAAATTCAACACAGCGTTGAAAAGGCATGGCTTCTAGCCGTTCTTTTCACTCCGTTGGCCTCGAACGCAACTCCACCAAGCAGCCACTAAGCTTTCCTGATTATCCTTAGCTTTAATACCGTATGTGTATCTTGGCATCTGAAGTGGCAAACCCTATTGTAAGGACTGTATGGCTGTTTCCTCAAGCGTCGGTTGGTCAATTAAGAATGCGACGACCACTTAAATAGAGATCCATGTTCTGTTTAAGTGAGGGGAAGCGGGGATCCTCAATCTTGCGAAAAATTGAAAATGTGAATGACCCCGGTCGGCACCTATTGACTTTGGAGAAAGAGTGAATTAGATCAAAAAAAGAAGGGAGAGGCATCACAAGTCTGTAAAAAAGCAAACTTTCTTCCTGAGAAATTCTGCATATATGTCACTAGAAATTGAGCAGACCCCTTCCATATGGTCTACGATGAGATATCGAGAATTCTTTCTTAGATTCAAGACTGTACACTTGAAAGACCCACCAATCCCTCAATACATATCCGAAGGAGAAAATCAGGTGTGATATTCCCGGCTGGTCAGTGTAGTGTGATGATTCATCGCCGAATATTTTACAATATCGTCTTTCACTTATACGTTCGTATTGTCGCTTATCTAGCCGCCACTTTCACTGTCGTCAAATGATACACCGATTTCCTTGACATACATGTTTCAGATATGCTGATATTGGTTTGGTCAACATTTATCTAGAGCTGTCATTCAGAAAGAAGCGCGTTTCACATTGTGCTTGATTATAGCTGCTCTAGATGTTTGCTTAAGTTGGTACCAGATGTTTGAGTGCAATTTTGTTAGTGTCTTCATTAGTCGTCCCATCTCATTTCTACTGTCTCTCAACATTTCTCACTGTCGAATTCAGTAAATTTTCCATTTCTATCACAGAGTCCCGGCCTCTGATCTTGAACCTGAAACTGGGATGCCAAAATCTAGGATATTTGTACTTCGATATTTTATTCGCACGCTTAACAGCACTGTATATGCCGCCCCTATGCGGGCTTTTGTGCGTTGTTTTTGGATAAACCATTTTGATAGAGAACATGTCACGAGGAAAGCTGGGAAGTGAACTACTAAGGGGAAGGACAGGAATCCGCTCGCTTAAGACGGGTGAGTGAATCATTTCCATAATTGATTTATTTATCTAGATGACTAACTTGTGGTATTTAATATTTTTTGTAGGATTTTTCTTGAGAAACGAGAACTAAATTCCCCTCACAGCATAGGAAGAGCTGAAGTGTCAGCTTGTTCCGCAACAAATTATTCAGAATTATTCCTGCACAATGAAACTACATGGGAAACAAGCGTCATGCATGATATACTCTATTCTATTCTAAATCTAAATCTCATCATCTTAATCCCGAAAACCACCTCTCTCCATACCCATCTCAAACTCCCCTCTACCAAGCACAGACCTCGCCCGTCGCCGCATCCAAGAAACTCCCTGACTGTTCCTTCTTCACCCCATCAAACAACCTCACCAACTGCTCAATACAATCCTCAAACGCCGTAGGCGCCTCTCCCATCCCCACTCCCCTCGCCGCCTCATTTCCCATATCCGTCTTGACCCACCCAGGATTAAAAACCACACTCGTCACCTCCGGCACCTCGAACGAAATCTTCCTCACCATATAATTCACCGCCGCTTTACTCATCCCATAAGAAGCAAACGGTACCCTAACCTTCTCACACCCAGCAATCGAACCCAACAACGAAGAAATAGTAAAGAAACGCGGATACTCGGAAGCGAGAAGAAGCGGATGAAATGCTTGAAATAGTAACAAAGGTGCAATAGTATTAACATCGATATGTCTCCGAATTGATTCCGGCGAGGATTCCAAAACCGGGACGATGGCATCAGATTCCATCATTCCAGCATTGGAGATGAGGACATCGAGTTTGGTGATTCCGTGTGCGGATTTGAGCTCGGAG
The DNA here is from genome assembly GCF_013461495.1 of Botrytis fragariae. Taxonomy (NCBI): domain Eukaryota; kingdom Fungi; phylum Ascomycota; class Leotiomycetes; order Helotiales; family Sclerotiniaceae; genus Botrytis; species Botrytis fragariae. The sequence goes on from NW_023501003.1 coordinate 395,369, forward strand.
ACGGCGGTAAGGGGGTCGGTTTCGGAGTTGGAATCGATTTTTATGGGTATGATTTTGCTGTTTTGGCCGAGGGGGATGGTGGAGAAGATGGGGAGGGAGGAGGAGAGAGTGCGTACGGCGGCGATGATGGTGGTGTTTGGGCGGGAAACGAGTGTGGTGAGGAGACCTTTACCGATTCCTCGGTTGGCACCGGTGATGAGGTAGGTGGTTTCGGACATGATGGAAGTGAGAAGATTGATGTGATGAAGTGTGGCACTGAGACTTGAATGATAGAATCGTTCGAAGCTTGACTGAAAGCTATATCGCTTAATATTTCTTATCTGGAGGATATCAATGAAGTAATCTCAAAGCACTAACAGTTGGATAACTTATATCCAAAATAAAATCAAGGACATCAATTTCATCCATCCATCCATTCCTCTTATATACCAAAATCTCACGGGATGAAACCAACACTTCCCCACTGTTTTATCCACCCATTTATATGGATTTCCACTTCCGATGATTCATATCATGAAAACATTTCCGTAACACCGTATATAACGTAAGTGACTAGAAAAGCTTCATATGACGTCTTGTACACAAAGCCAAATCGACATCATATAGAACCAGCTCAGTTCCATCACGTGGAAAACAATTCCTAAACTGGACAATCGTCCTGGGGAATCGCCATTACCTAGGTATTTGTATCAAATGATCTAAGTAAATTTTCCTCTTTCTCCTTTTACCATTTATCACGCAGTAAGCAGCTCTACCCAATATCAGCATGAAATTTCCCACGGCCCGTCGACGAGTAAAAGCTAGACCGGCTGGCCCGGGTGCTCAATTGAATATAACAAAGATACACACTACCCCACCTCTATATAACCGAAATAAGAGACGGAAAATGAATACTATCTGGAAGGATTTTAATAATTTGAATTCCCTTTTAATATTACATTGAATATGTATAAATCTAAATAGCAATATAAAGAAAGCTCAAATTTTCGCTTGGTCTTCTCTAATGCAAATATTCAATTTGAAATGAATTTATAATTCATTTAAAAGGTCCTTTGAAAGAGAACTCAGTTTCCGCCTCTTATTTCGGTTACGTGGAGCCCACCTCACCTCACAAATCTAGCACGCGAGCACGCTTAACAATACCACAGAGTGCACTCGCGATGTAAAAAGGGGCTGTGTCCTGATGTGGTATGACAGGATTCGGCTACGGTATTAATTTATTGGCCTATCTTAATATTTCCATTAACATCCGCAGTTGCTTGCTTGCTCTCTTTAGTGAAATTTGTGTATATTACTTTGACCATATAATCGAACCATCACGACGGAGTCAGCAAAAGCATGATAGGCAGTTAGAAGGAAAGAAAACAAACTGTAGACTCCATATCAGTCACTCACATACACTCGCAACACTCTGTAAACAATACTAAATAAAACTCAATGAATCATCTATATATTAACAATATCAAGAATGAAGACTATATAACAATAGTATTTCTGCGTATGTCAAGTATAAATACCTCATGTCGATTCAATTCATCCTTGTCAAAAAAACTATTGTACCATTCATTCATTCATGTAGATGATATTTGCATCTTTCCCATCCAAAGGCTCCAACCGGTCGCATATAAACATTGTTCCTTTCCGTTTCCCTTTCCGTTTCCCCTTCCCGCATCGAGCTTTCCAACTATATAACCAACGCCTGCTCTGGATACATTTCCATTGAGTTGAGCCCCTCCCATGACGCCAAAATTTGTAAACCATGACTCCATTGCTGAAAGTAGCCAATTGTCGTAGATATCAAGCAGCGCCTTGACGACGATAAAAGATCATGACAGTTCGATAGCTTTGTGTGTCAGCAAAAGTTTTACCTGGTATCACTCTACTATCATTGAATTCGTGCCAATTATCGGTCCACCTGTTATTCGGATCTATCCTACGGACCAACGCCCAATAGTGCCCAGATTCCGTTGATCCACTGTGTTGTACCGCGGCATAACAATCATATAAGAATGGTGGTCTCTGATGCGGAAGAACTCGATCTGAATATCCGTCTCTCTGTGATAGCCAAGTGTACTCTGCCATATCAAGAACCAATGGAAAGTTTACTTGAACATTTAAGCGATTACCCCGTATTTCACCAGCCATTTGAGCTACCTTGAAAGGAAAGACGAGGTAGTCCGGGAGATTAGAAAAGAGCTGCCTCTGAATTTTGGTGCGCGAGTGTGTGACACCACATCCATCGCAATCCAATTCTGTTCTCTCTTCAGTCAGACAATACGTCCGAAGCAGAGAGTGCAAATTTTGATTTAATCCTCCATTCGGATCAACCCCTAGATATATTATAGGAGATAACATATCTGAGGTCACGCTAGTGTCCTTACAAGTCTGACAAACTATCTCATACATCTTTTGATTACAGACAAGTTTTGCTAGGGGCGAATTTAACGTTTCAAGGGCCCTTTCATATCCTTCACGACAATTTTGAGTTCTTGGCAATTCACTTTTCTCCTTTGGAGAAAAAGTTGAGACATCACCTAAAAGTCCAGTCTTGTCACGATGAACATTCTGTTCATCCATGATAACACCAAAAAGCCAAGCTAAAAACTCGTTGGCATCATGCTGTCTAGCAGTTCCAAAAGTTGTATCGGGTCTGTGGTCATGGTCACCAATGCGAGACTGATCAAAGCCTATGTAACCTTCATGGCCAACGGCGGTTGCATGGACGTATTGCTACAAATTGTTAGCCGATAGAATTCTTGGATTTTAAAAAGCTTACTTGAAACATTCTCGGAACAATCTCGTCATACTTTCCACACCACATATGCTGTAGCAAGCTGCGCAGAGCCCGGGTCATCAACAGCCTCGGGGGCTATCTTCGCCTGGTTTTTTCGGGACTTCCGGAACACAAGGATATTGGAATTTGATAAACATGTTCCTTATTCCTGGCGAGGAACCAATGGCCTGGACAACGGCATTCATGTAACAGAGACCACCCGTGATGTTTCTTAAACCACAAAGACCAGGGTCTGTTGCGGACGGAGCGCTAGAATTTCCTCCTGTCATGGCATAATTCTTGTAAGGTGTCTGTTCAAAAATGCCATTTGATCTCTGTCTTGGTAGAGCTGGTGGTGGACGAGTTGGTGGGGCTGAAATTTTTGATCCATCATAGAGAGGCAATGTCCTGGGCATTGATGGCGAGGCCATGGATTGCTTGATTGATGGAAGCTCTGGGTATCTCCTCATAAAGTCCTCGGTGGTTCTGGCGTAATAAGATTCGTCCATGGTAGAATCCTGAGCAGGTGACTCATCATCGGAATTTTGTTTTAAAGCTTGATCCCATTTTTCTTCCTCTGCCGCTGATAAAGTTCGTAATCTAGGTGTCCTCTTTGCGACTAAGCCTCTTCGAGCTATAGAAACTCGACCCAACCCTTGATGGTCATGTTTCTTGTTTTTGACCAGAGATTTGTTGCCAGGCATTTCGCTCTTTAATACATTTGGCCCAAAGAGGTCTATCCAAGAGTCTAGACCACCAACAAGTAACATCGGCCGTCGCTTTAATCGGTGATCGTAAGCATGATCGTAGATAATTTTACTGAAGTGTTGCAAATGATTAAGAGGTTCGCCTGGTATATGTTCCGTGTTTATTGGCATCGATGATTGATCGTAATAGACTATTAAGTCAAATGTATGCCTCTGATCGTACAACCTTTGTTCCGGTTCAGGAGATAGAACAATTCCCTCCCCGAGATCTTCTGCGGACATGTCTTTTCGTAAAGCTATAGGTTCAATGCAAATGATCGATGAGGCCATGATGTGCCCCTCATTGAATTCTTCTCTGCTTCTAATATCCACGATCAAGACACTCAGGGTTTTAGAGCCCATTTTGAGAAAACCATGAAGCTGCTCGGCAGTAATAGTTGTCGCGTTGAGTATTGATGGCTTGTCAATCCGGATTTCAGGCTCAGGATGACCATGATCAAATGTGTAATTATTGACCTCGGAGCTTGAGAAATAATCAGTTGCATCGTCAACTACGATTCGATTGCGAGAGACTTTTGCGACTGAACTAGAAGGCTCTCTTTTTCCATTAAAGTAGGAAGACCCTCGAGATAACAGTGGCGGTTGACTGTTGGTCGAAACCACGTCTGTACTACGTGCTGGACTATATATTGCATCCGGCATTCTCGGCATCATGGGAACACTAGTATCCATGTCAAGGATGGGCTTTTCTGTCTTCAGAGTTGCTGGACTCATTGGCATTTCTCTTGGGCCGAGAGGCCGCAATATACTCGCATTTTGCTTGTACTGCGATGCTGAATTGATTGGCTTTTGATCTATTTTGGTTTCATCTGGGATGGTGATTTGTTGAGTCCTAATCCTAGGATCTTGAGTAGGGGTTGTAGTAGTTGGACTCCTCAAACGGGCGAATCTTGCGGCCAAGTCACTCTCGGATGAGCTGGGCAGACTGGATGATATGCCATTTGCTGTTTGTATCGAATTGCCATGAAGCCCTTGTGGCTTCGGTTGTATCATTGGCTTTTGACGGGGTTCAATCTTTTTATTGGTTGAGTTGCTATTAACATCGGATATGGTTGGCTTGAATGCAATGTTATTGGTATTTCCAGGAACAGATTGTCCATTATATGGAAGTAAACTAGATGGGCTGACTCCGGTTCTTGTATTATCCTCCTTGATTATTTTCTTGACTTCCTCGAATTTATTATGTTGTGTATTGAGCCGTTTCTGCAAGCCAGCGTATAATCGAGTATAATCCGACCTACTCCTTAGATCTGGAAAATGCGGACTCTGGGGAATATATTCCACGGCTATTGTAAAGGCTATGATGTACTGTTGAAGAGCTAAGTCCAGGCGTTTAAAGTCGAGGTATGTTTCCGCATGTTTCGCAGCTTCTTCGCCAGCTTCCAGCAATTTCCGTAACGAGGACTGTCTATCGACAAGTGGTTTCGCATTCACCAGATCGTCTAGATGTGGTAGTATTCGACCATTAGCATTCAAAGTGCCGATACCATTAACGCCATCTTTCTTTGTGTTGTTGATTGGCCCAGTTCCATTGATTGAGGTAGTTCGCAAGTGGGGGCCACCGATGGCCGCTGGACTCATGGTTATAGATTTTCCAAATGCCGCTGGAGCATTCTGTTCTATGATGGAGGAGCTGGATGTCGAATTAAATTAAATCGTATTCTTTTAAGTTTTGGGTGGTTGAAAGGGAGACGGGAAATGACAAGAAATGTTCTGGGACCCGATATACGTGAACGGGGAATGTTCAAAGAAAGTTGAATGAAAGGAGATCAAAGAATAAATCGATCTGAAGACCGAGATGCGTTTATCGAGTCGGGAAAAGGTATTGTCGTTACTTGTTGTCTTTATTGTTGCTTTGCGCCACATGCATTCTTCGAAGGCTTGAATTCCTTATGCATCAAGTATGGAGGAGATCCGTGGACTTTTAGTAGAGTACGGATGGTTGTAATTCGTAGGTACCTACGTAGGTATGGTATAATCTTTATCGATAGTGGGCGGTGAGAGAGATTTGTTACTAAGTATAGTCCGTTTAGGAATGGATATAGGTGGTGTCCACGGTGGTAGTAAGTTGGGTTGGAGAATGAGTGCGTTCTCTTGATATCTTCTTTCCTAGACGCATAGAATATGAATAATTGACAATATTTCTATCGCGATGCCAAGACAGAGAGAGAGTATGTGGATGTAGTCATTAATATAGCACGAATCACCTGTATACCTTGAACTGTCGAACGGTGATTTGAATGATGTCTACTAGGTATTCGATAGGTACCAGGTCTCCCTAGTATGTGTGTGTGTGTTTGCCGCATGGAAATTGGATCATATTCAACGTGAACCTATCAACACACAATAAATTCACCCTCATGATGCTCAGCACGTGCCATAAAATGCCCATAGTAAGCACTTCTTGGACATACAAGAGCTATCTAGCTTTCTTAGTCATTTGTTTTAGAGCCACCCCCACCCCCATTGATTCAATCGTCACATTTACCAGCTTCGCATAACATCAACTTTACAATCAACCTCCCTCAATACACCGTACAAACATCCTCTTTACTGCAAACCCCTACGTGCATACTACGTATCGACCTACTTCATAAAGATCTAATTTAATCTCATTCCGCGTCAAATATTGGAGTATTCTATCGGAGAAAGGAACAGGGAACGAAAAGGCTGAGCCCTCACAAAACCATTTACCACTTCGTCATTTCGAAGCAGCTTTTTCTACAAATCACGAATACCTGACTATCAAATCCATAACACTTATCTCCGTCCGAAACCCAAGATTCGAGCATATCAATAATTTCTTTTCAAAGTCGCCAAGATGATGGCAGGATGGTTCGCATCCAACTCTGCTTTGGATGAGCAGATTGAAAAAGCTACCAACTCTTCCTTGTTAGTCTTGAATTCCATCGAGAAGAGGGGGAACACTGCTAACATCAATCAGAGAGGATATCGCACTCAACCTCGAGATTTCCGATGTGATCCGCTCCAAAACTGTACGCGCAAATGAAGCTATGCGATCACTGAAAAGGCGCATAGGCAACAAGAATCCCAACTTTCAACTCAGTGCACTAAATGTATAAACGACTAGGCTCCATTCATTGATGACTCTTTACTAATTCTGCTTACAGCTCACGGATACCTGCGTCAAAAATGGCGGTTCGCACTTCCTTGTCGAAATTGCATCGCGAGAGTTTATGGATAATTTGGTTTCACTTCTCAAGGCATATGGCGGGGCTGCAGTCAATGACGACGTCAAGAACAAAATATTGGAGCTTATTCAGAGCTGGGCTACAGCGACCGAGGGTCGCAGCGAACTGTCCTACATTGGAGAGACATATAGAGCTCTACAAAGAGAGGGGTTCCGATTTCCTCCTAAGACTGATGTCGCAAGTAGTATGCTGGATAGTAGTGCTGTGAGTAGATCATTGCTCCCTATTAGAATTTTATTGACCTGTTACAAGCCACCAGAATGGATAGACTCGGACGTTTGTATGCGATGTCGAACATCATTTAGTTTCACAAATCGAAAGCACCATTGCCGAAATTGTGGCAATGTTTTCGATCAACAATGCTCAAGCAAAACCTTACCCCTTCCCCATCTTGGTATTCTACAACCTGTTAGAGTAGATGATGGTTGTTACATAAAACTTACCGACAAATCTTCCAAGGCTCCTACATTTACCAATGAACGATCTCCTACGCACGCATCCCACCACAAACACAAATCAAACGCATCGATGCAACCTCGAGACGCCCGGGTGGATGACGGTTTTGATGAAGATCTCAAGCGAGCTTTGGCAATGAGTCTGGAGGAGGTCAATGGTCACTCGGGGGCTGGCTATGTTCCACAATCGAAACTTCAGCCTGTGCCAGAATCCCGCGAACCCCCAAGTAAAGGAGTTATAACAGACGCAGGCAAGTCTGGAGAGGAAGAAGATGACGATTTAAAAGCTGCGATTGCAGCATCGCTGGCCGATATGGAAGAACAGAAGAAAAAGCATACAGCTACCATCAAGGAGCAGTCCTCCACCATTAATTCGAACAACTCTTCCACAGGCCCCTTCAGTCTCCCAAAGAACGATTATGAGCTCACCCCTGTTGAGGCAGAGAACATCAATCTCTTCTCCACCCTCGTAGATAGACTACAGACCCAGCCGCCAGGGACAATTCTACGAGAGCCTCAAATCCAAGAGCTTTACGATAGCATTGGTACTCTTCGTCCAAAATTGGCCCGCACCTACGGAGAGACAATGAGCAAACATGGTTCGTAGTTATATAGCATTACATGTACTCTAGCTAACATTTCATAGATGCTCTACTTGATTTGCACGCCAAGCTTTCTACCGTTGTACGGTATTACGATCGTATGCTTGAGGAACGTTTGTCAAACACGTATAATCAACACAACATTGGGGGTTATAATCTTCCCCAGCAGGCTGCTGGACCTAGCATGTATCCTTCTATTTCTTCCAATGTACCTAATGGAAGTGGAGGGGCAGAAAGCTTTTATACGGGCAATTCTCAACGAGAACCTTACGCACCGCCTCAATCCACATATTCCTACCCTACCGGCCAACAACAACACCCTGCATACAACAAAGGGTCTTCTGTTTCCGATATCAATTATCCTACACTAGACCAGCGTAATGAGAACTATTCCCAGCCACCAGGGCATCAAATTCAACGTCAACATACTGGTAACTGGCAAACGAGTGAAATTGCTCCTCAATACTCGGCTCCACCAGCCCCTTTTTCACCCCAACAGCAACACCAGCCCCCCATCCAAGCTCAAACACCTCAAGGTGTTCCATCTCAACCTCCTGCAAATTTTGCCCCATCGGAGCCAATTAACAAAACATCTACGGATCCCAATGCAGCGGCTTACTACGGAACTCCAGCTTCTCATCAAACCCAACCAGCACAGGATCAGTCAAAACAACAGTATTCAGTCCAGTCACCTCCTCAGTACCCGCATGCACCATCGCCTCAACAATTTACCCATCAACCACCAAACCCACAAGAGCCATCGTATCCTACTCCTCAACAGCAACCCCCATACTGGCAATCACAGCAACAGGCTCCAGTGCCTCAACAATCATGGCCTGCGCCTCCTGTATCGAGTTATAACGGATACTCTCAAGAATCGTTCCCTTCTGCTCCACAAAATGTTCCGCAGGCTAAGGTGGTGGAAGAAAGTCTCATAGATCTTTGAGTTCATTCAAAGAAGCGAGGCGTTTTTTGGGTGCGAGTTGCGTCTATACATTTCTCAGTGTCTCAGTCGGCGGAGTTCATTTCGAGGCTGGAGTTAAAAGATATCATGGAATCGAATGAATTTACGGACGTCATATTCCCGGAGGAAATTGTATACTTATACTGATAGTGCAATGAAAACTGTCTTTAATTTGTGATTACAGATATTGTCCAATTCACCCATAAATACTTGATATGTTCATGACGTTGAAGGGAGGGAACCATGTGGATGTTCTTCTTAGTGCTACAGTGAAATGTCTGACTTTTCTGAGATTTATCGTCTTTGACTGTATAGAGTTCATTGGTAATAAGCAGGTCTCTATGTCTGTCTATTACTATTATGTGCTAAGCTTTCTTGGTACCTGTCTACCTGCTGGGTAGTAAGTATCTAGTTGAGTGTATCGTACGCCACTCTATGTTCCATCTTGAACTCTAAGACAATATACGCCATCCATACCTACCTTGATGACGCTAACTTGATTAGTTCTGACATGGTATGGACAGATATCCATATCCCTACGTAGTATCGGTCGCCTGCCTACCAAGGTCTGATTTGGGTTCGAATGGCTTGAAGCTAAAATCTAATTGACATCCGAAACATAATACTAGCACAAATAGATGTGCTCTTCTTACCTATTTCGGATGTTGATAGCTCAGAGCCCGAGCTTTCTTTCTTGATCTAAGGGTGACTAATCAAGCCCCTCGTACTACTAGCTTCATCAATGACGATATTGAACCCCACGGTCATTGGAAACCTTTACTGTAATTTAATTTCCATCTCATACATAAAAACTCGATCACCACAAACATTTCCCTCAAGTTCTTCTCAATAACTCCATACTACTCACCGACACGCAAATTATTATATCACATTTACAATCATATAGGTCGAATACATATAATTCTCGATATCCATTACAAGATGTCTCGCCACAAGTTTGTCAAAGCAATGGCTCTCGATTACGATGACGCAGATGACATTTATGAAGAAGATTACGATGAGGAGGAAGCTGGGCAAGGTACGAATGATGTTCTTTTTGCATATTTTCGACTGCCTCTTCGCAGACATTGGCTAATCCGCAGTATAAGAATTGAGCGAAGAGGATCAAGAGCAAATGCGAGAAGGAACAATCAAAGTACGCGAAATCTTACCGGCCGATTCGACCAATTTCACGGATAAGCAAATACAAGAAGCCTTGTGGCATTATTATTACGATATAGAAAAGTCAGTCACATACTTGCTCGGTACTTTAACGCCTAAAGTTCCCAAGAAAGCTGCTGGAAAGAAAGGTTCTGGTGAGTCGATTTCATTACGTCTTCAAAGTTTTTTTTTCTTCTGTGTTTTATCTTTTTTTTGTCGCATAACAAACACGTGCATTATTTGGACCGGAGGTGGGTTCCTCGTCTTACCCTTTTGTTGCCCTTCTTTTCAATGTAACTCTAGCTAATATTGTTGATAGATGTCTACAATGGAGATTATTCTTCCCCAATACATGCCACAACTTCGTCTGCCAAAGACTTCTTTGCTGATACGCTATGGTTCAAAATACCTCCTGAACGTCTCGCAAAATTCACACCTCCACCACGATTCCCAGGCGGGCTTTTGGGAGGTTCCTCTGGAGGTGCCTCTGGAGGTGCTCCAAAGATGTCAAAGTTACAGGCTTTAGCGGCGGCACGGAAAAAGAAGGCACAAGAGCAGCAGAGTTCGTCCTTGGAGGTCGAAAAGCCTATGGCCAATCTCTCTCTAGACCAAGCTGGGGGTGGAAGCGCAACGGAGCCGCACGATGATAAGTCTACACCAAGTAGCAGCGACTCTTTATCCAAAGATACGAAACATGGAGGATTTCCATTAAGGAAACGCAAAGATTCCAACCCGCACGAAAAGGTCCCTAAGCCGCAACCAAGCTCCAGGGGCTATAAGACAGAGATTGAGCCCGCAGTTGAAGAATCTTCTCCTGTCTACCAGGCTAGCCCATCTGCTTTCGCTAGCACCATGTTTCAAACTGCAAGCGCAAGTCCGAGACGCCCTTTGGAGAACAATTTTACCATGCCGTACACCTCAGAAGTCCTAAGCATGCCAGCTAACCCCTTTTCAGGACCTAGTCCAGACGACGTTGTAATAGCAGCGCAGTCGAAAGGTTCGGTACTTTCTGCGACGTCAAAGAAATGAAACTAATCATATAGTAGCCGCTGGTAAAGGAAAAAAGGGATCGGCAAAGGGACCAGCAAAAGTAGAGGTGCCAACTGATGTTGAAACACATAGAATTAAGAGCAAAGATTTAGATGTTTTAGCAGAATTCGAGAAAGCCAAAAGTAAAAATGCTGCGAACTTTGTAGTTATAGGTATATTAATATTATCAAGTCTTCGCTCCACTTTCTAACCTTGACAGGTCATGTTGACGCTGGAAAAAGTACTTTGATGGGTCGTCTGCTTTACGACCTAAAAGTTGTAGATCAGAGAACAGTAGACCGTTATCGTAAGGAGGCAGAAGCAATGGGCAAATCTTCATTCGCTCTTGCCTGGGTTCTGGACCAAGGAACGGAAGAACGTAGCAGGGGAGTAACAATCGATATTGCGATGAACAAGTTCGAAACCGAAAAGACAGCATTCACAATTCTTGATGCTCCTGGTCATCGCGATTTTATTCCGAATATGATTGCTGGAGCAAGTCAAGCAGACTTCGCTGTGTTAGTAATTGACGCCAGTGTAGGATCTTTTGAGTCGGGATTAAAGGGACAGACGAAAGAACACGCATTATTGGCTCGAAGTATGGGTGTTCAACGAATCATTATAGCAGTCAACAAATTAGATACTGTCGGTTGGTCGCAAGAACGTTTCGATGAAATCTCACAACAAGTTTCTGCTTTCCTTACAGCAGCTGGATTCCAAGAACAGAACATCAAATTTATACCTTGTTCTGGCCTTCATGGTGATAATATCGCCAGAAAATCAACAGAACAAGCAGCGGCTTGGTATACGGGACCAACTCTTGTAGAGGAACTCGAGCATTCTGAACCAGTAGCCAGAGCTCTGACCAAACCCCTTCGCTTAACCATCGGCGATATCTTCCGCGGCGGCGTACAAAATCCTTTGAGTATATCCGGACGTATCGAAGCTGGCTCTCTTCAAGTGGGCGATCAACTATTAGCACAACCTAGCAACGAAAAATGTTTCATCAAAAGCCTCGAAATGGATAACGAACCCGTTGATTGGGCAGTCGCGGGCCAAATCATCACAATCCATCTTAGCGATATCGATCAAGCTCATCTCAAAATCGGCGATGTCCTTTGCACACCCAGTCAACCGATTAGTGTTATTAAAACGTTCACAGCCAAGGTTCTGGCATTTGAATTCTTGACCCCAATGCAAGTTGATGTTCATAGGGGACGCATGCATACGGCGGGTAGGATTAAGGAGTTGGTGGCGGTGTTGGATAAGGGGACGGGGAAGACGATGGGGAAGAAGAAACCGAGGATTGTGAAGCCGGCGCAGGTGGCGAGGGTGCTGGTTGAGTTGGAGGTTCCCGTGCCGCTGGAGGCACCCGGCAGGGTTATCTTGAGGTGTGATGGGGTGACGGTTGCGGCGGGGTTGTTGGAGTAGATGGGTAGATGGATGGTGGGGGAGGGGGAAAGGGGTGGAGGGGTGGGGAGAAGGGAAGAGAATAATAAGCACATGGGTTGAGAATTGGATTGGCTATATATGTCCCTTATGGCGTGGGAGGAGGGGATTAATATCAATTCTTTTTATGTTTTTATGTAAAATCTTGGGCATATACACGATAATACGAGAGAGAATGAAATATAAATTGCTCATTCCTTGTTCCTTATTCGCTACTGATATTGATATTAATCTATGAACACCCATTCATATATGTGTAATTGTACATCTCTACTCGTCTTACAGTATTCGTTTTCATTTCCATATTCCAAATTTCATATTCGACAAATATACTTGCTCATTACTCACATTGGCATGTTATCCCTTTATTTCATTTAAATTCTACAAGTAGGTAGGGTAGGTGTGAGTATCCAGAATCCACCTTTTTTCGGACATCAATCTATAATCACGAATGAGCCCACACTCCACTTCTCCGAGATTAATCTCACGCATGCGTGCTGTAGATTCTACATTGCTGGATATTATCATATCATATCGCATCACATCACATCATCTCATAGCCGCGCAGGAAAATACTAAATTAATCTAGCGCGCTCTCTCCCTAGACAGGTAAATTTATTTTCCAACCACCCTCACTCATAAGCGGTTCCGCGATACGTTTAGCGAGGTGCAAAAGATGTTGATCGCAAAATGGAGCTGCGATAAGTGATAGACCGATGGGCATGTTGTTGGGACTGATGAATGCGGGGATATTGAGGACGGGCATGTGGGTTGACTTTTGGGGTTGGAGGGTGTGAGTGGGGTTTGTTGATGTAATAAGATGCGGATGGGGATGGGGAGGGGGAGGGAGATGAGTGTAGGGAGGGAGCATGAAATATACGCACTGTCCAGAAGAAATTGAATACCGAACTTCCCATATCGTGCAGACCGAGAGGTGCTTCGTCTGGGACGCTGGGAGCGAGAATTGCGTCGTATTGGGAGAGGATGGAAGAAGTGAAGGTTTTTCGGATAAGGGCGAAGTATTCGAGAGCTTGGAAATATTCTTGTGGAGTGTGGGATGGGGTTTCGACAAGAGCGCGGATTTCGGGGTGGAGTTTTGATTTATCCGTGTTGTATTCTTGGCGGAAGGATGATTGCGCTTCGGTTTCGTAGATGGTGTTGAAGTTTTGGGTGAGGATTTTGAAATTGGTGTATTCTGGGGGAAAGGGACTTGATCAATTTTGATACCACGGTTGTGGAGAATGGTGAAGGCGGAATTCATAGCGGTGATGGTGCCGGGGCCGGCTTGATCCCACATTGGAGTTTGCATGAATGCTATTTGTATTTCTTTTAAGGGTATGGTCTTGTGAGGGTGTGCGTCTTTGAGGCAAAGGACATCAGCAAGTAGTCGGAGATCCTCGATAGAGCGAGCAAAGAAACCGAATGTATCGAGAGAGATTGAGCAGATCTTTTGGCCTTCGAGAGAAATTGCATTGTATGTTGGTTTCATGGCAAAAACACCGGTGTACGATGCTGGGCGGACAAGACTCCCGCCCGTTTGGGTCCCAATACTGAGAGGGACTTGAAAGTCGGCGACTGCTGCTGCTGAGCCTGTAGATGATCCGCCTGGAGTGCGGGTTACATTGTGGGGGTTGGTAGTTTTGGGACCGCTGTTGAGCCAGGTGAGTTCTGGTGTGGTGGTTTTACCTGGGATGGGAAATTATCTATCGTAGAAGTATAACAGTATAGCACTGTATGTGTAGCTGCACGAACCAAAGATAAGAGCTCCAGCATTCCTGAGTATGGAAACTGCAGATGAATCAAGAGTCGGTTGATTTCCCTGGTATAATGAGCAACCAAACTCTGTAGGCATATCTACATGCATGTCAATAAGTGGGAGCTTGGCAAAAGAAATTTGAACCACCCAACTTTCGTGTTAATGGAATCTTTGATCGCGATCGCGAGACCGTGGAGCGGACCCCGCTGTGTGGGAGGGACTCTATCCAGTGCTCGTGCTTGTCTGAGTATCTGTTGTGCATCTGAGGTGGATGAAAATCAATATATTGGGACTGCGAATAGTATTACCCTCTCCTCGCCATCTACCTTTGACCAGGTATCACAATGGTAAGTTTTAGACGAAGCAAAACTAACCCATACATGCCCATGCTTTTACAATATCATTCCTCTGGTCGATGCGATGTAGAAGAGACCGCGCATAGTCCTCAACGCTGACAACATTATCCTTGAGTAGAGAAAGAATTTGGGTAGCACTCAAAAGACACAACTCTTCTTGTCCCGGCATTGTGTATTGATGTTTGGATGTTTGAGATGAAGCTGGCTAATGAGAAATACCTAGCATGAGTTGAATGGAATGAGAGGGGGCTATATCACGGGCTTTCAATTCAGCCAATTACAATGATTGAAAAAGAGAATTCACGTGAAAGGAGCATAGAAATGTCTTGTTGCATATCTGATTATCAGCAACCGACATGGATAAAATTGGCAGTTAGCATGGATGTTAAATAATGATGATACGATTGGTTAAGATGACTAAACTGGCTATAATCCTCCTTGCATAGCTTTAGACGGCGCAATTACAATCCTTCCAAATATTAGTCTTCTCTCCCCTTTTTGTTACATTCAACGCAACATATTCGACGGTGCCCAATTTTGGTGCATCTTCCTTTGAGCATAAAATGCATTATGGCTGATCATATATCGTCTGAACCTCCTCAAAAAGAGAAGAGGTCTCGGTCTAAATTCAAAAAATCTAGAGGTGCATGCCTCACTTGCAAGTATGTATCTTACATTCACCGTCTTCCTCAACACCATAATTTTCATTTCTTACTTGGATTATCATGATGAGCAACATTGGTCCGTGTTACTGAGCGGCCTCAAGAACCGCATCATGGCGACTACCAATTGCACTATGTGTACCTCTGATCTCTATTTCCCCCCTCTTTCTGTTTTTGCAGTTGCAATCCTCCCAGCACAATCTCGAGGGGAAGTTAGCTAACTCAAAACTTAAGAATCCGACACATAAAGTGTGACGAAGGTAAACCAAAATGCGTAAAATGCAGCAGTACCGGTCGAATCTGCGAATATCACAATCCTCAAGATGAAGCTATTGTGCTCTCGCAAAACCACGCGCAGAGTCGCGTCACCATTGTCCCAGGACCCGGTTCTACTCGCAGTAGTAAAGAACATCGATACTTTGATCAATTTCGTCACAGAACTATGTATGGATTGATGGGTGTTAACCAAGATTCCGAATTTTGGCGTTCAATGATATTACAACTCAGTGAAGCTTATCCTGCGGTTCTTCATGCTGTAATTGCCATTTCGGCGTTACATGAACATATATCTAGACCTTCTGCTGCCACCGAGCGAGTGTATCTTCAGCAATATAATAAATCGATTCGACACATTCGTTCCCTTGAATCTGATAACAAAATACAAGTAACATTAGCTTGTTGCATAATATTTGTCTGTTTGGAAAATGCACGAGGTAATCATGAAAGAGCACTGGAACATCTGGAGAATGGATTGCGGGTATACAATGTATGGGCACTACAAGATGTTCGGCCAGCAGTGAAACAAGCCCAGGAGAAGATTCTGGAAATAATTACCCGATTTGACGTCCAAGCGACTTCATTCTGGGATTCTCGCAAACCACTTTTAGTTCCCGATAGCAATTCCAAAGAGCCCGAATGCGGAGATCGATTCCCCAGTCTCCACGCCGCAAGCATCGCACAGCAATTCTACGAACTCCGCATTTTCTACGTTCTCACAGCCGTTTCTCCAAAGACATCTCGTCACGAGCGTCCCGCTACTTTCGAAGCCATGTTTCCACATCGAACTAAACTTCTCCACTCCTTTAATATCGGTATGTTGAATTGGAAACGTGCTTTCGATGGCCTATGCCATGCGGACGCTCACAAGTGGAGTGCTTCAGAAATCCATCGAAGTCTTCTCCTCCAACTCCATTACCAATCGCTCTCTCTCGTCGTCGATCTCCGCGCAAATTCAAGAGTAGAAACAGATCTGTTACCTGCATCCGAAACCCAACGTTTCCAAGCTATTATAGATATTTCCCGCTCTGTGATCATGCATGCAACATCGACGTATAATGACAACTTCCTAACAGCAGATGGAGGAGTTATCGCTCCATTGTATTTTATAGCTATGTCGGCTCCAAATCAACATTTGTATGAACAGGCGATAGAGCTTCTGAAAATGGTGAAGAAAAAAGAGGGATTTTGGCAAGCGTCGGCGGTTCTAAAAGTTGCGGAAAAGGTGGCTGAAAGGAGGAGGGAAGGAACAGGGGACCACTTACATGGTGGTGTACTGGAGTTGGCGGAGTTGGCAAACGTTAAATTTAGGACTGAGTTGTTTCCAGAGAACGAGGGGCTGGTGGAGGGAGAAGCGGGGTTGGCTTATAGATTAGAGAGGGATAGGAAATTTGAAGATAGCCGGCTGGCTGATTCTGGGTTTGTCCAAGAAATAGAAAAGGAGATTCGAATGCCGATAGTTAGTTGTGGAGAACTTCCGTTTGGAGATGATGGACTTTGGGAAGCCCTCTTGTAGATCTTGTTGATCATAGGGTCCCAGGCAAAGATAGATGGACCTTGGGAGGGGGCAATTAACAGATGTGAGTCCTTCGGATAGGTAGGTAATATATATTCAATAATGAAATCTCTGGATCCATTCTCTCTCTCTCTCTATCTCACGACTTAAGGTTTAGCATACTCCAACTTGACTTGAAGTCAACTACCAAGTGGCACAATGCGATGTCAGATGATATCATCAAGATTAAGATCAAGTCAAAATTACGGTAAGAGCAAAGGAAAACAAAACACATGAGAACACACACACATTCACACTCTCACATGAAGTTAAAATGTCAAAATATCTTAAATACTCAATTCTTTTTGTATGAATGACGCCCCCAATGGATTACAATGCATAGCTTTAAAGCTTTCTTTTATTTCGCCTACATGTAGCTTCCCTTTAACTCAGGTCCATCCATCTGAACCAATCAAAGAAAAAAATCATCATAAAAGTGTAGTATATCAATTCCGTGTCTAGACTTTAACTAACTACAACTCATCGTGGCCCTCTGGCTCATCATCACCACCTGGTCCACCAGCGCCACTGTACAATTTGCTGGTGATTGGGTAGGCGACGTTGGAGAGTTTCTCCTTTTGTTCTTCGAAGTCCTCGGCGACTGCGGTGGCAGCGTTCTCCTCGAGCCATTCAGTGGCTTCCTTGACGGCATCCAAAATCTAGAGGTATCATTAGTATGATATAAATTGCGAGTGAAATGATGAAT
Source organism: Botrytis fragariae (assembly GCF_013461495.1). Taxonomy (NCBI): domain Eukaryota; kingdom Fungi; phylum Ascomycota; class Leotiomycetes; order Helotiales; family Sclerotiniaceae; genus Botrytis; species Botrytis fragariae. Next base: position 413,092 of record NW_023501003.1, read on the forward strand.
AACTTACGGTCTCCTTGTCATCCTCGTCGATCTTGCCACCAAGACCCTCATCATCGTTGACTTGGTTCTTCAAGCTAAAAGCGTAGTTCTCAAGACCGTTACGGGCCTCAATGCGTTCCTTGGTAGCTTTGTCCTCATCGGCGTACTTCTCAGCTTCTTGAACCATACGGTCAATTTCTTCTTGAGTAAGACGTCCCTTGTCGTTGGTGATGGTGATAGACTCGGACTTTCCAGTACCCTTGTCACCAGCGGTAACCTTCAAGATTCCGTTGGCATCAAGCTCAAAGGAAACCTCGATTTGTGGGACACCACGTGGAGCTGGTGGGATACCAGTCAACTCGAATTTACCGAGGTTGTTGTTACTAAGAATTTCGTTAGAATCGTGTATTTCTGAAATGTTTAGATGAGCTAAAACTTACTCCTTGGTCATGGTACGTTCTCCCTCGTAGACTTGAATCAAAACAACTGGTTGGTTGTCGGCGGCAGTAGAGAAGATTTGAGATTTACGGGTTGGGATGACAGTGTTTCTTGGGATCAACTTGGTCATGACACCGCCAGTGGTCTCAATACCAAGGGTCAATGGGTTGACGTCCATGAGAACAATATCCTCAGTACCTTCCTCTCCGGACAAGACACCACCTTGAACAGCGGCACCGAAAGCGACAGCCTCATCAGGGTTAATACCCTTGCTGGCCTTCTTACCTCCGAAGTACTCCTCAATGAGTTCTTGAACCTTTGGAATACGGGTAGAACCTCCGACCAAAACGATGTCATCGACTTCACCCTTCTTGACCTTAGCGTCCTTGAGGACTTGTTCAACAGGCTTGAGGGTCTTCTTGAAAAGATCCATGTTAAGCTCCTCGAACTTAGCTCTGGTGAGAGTCTCGGAGAAGTCGTTGCCATTGTGGAAAGCTTCAATTTCGATACGAGTGGTCTTTTGGGAAGACAAAGTACGCTTAGCCTTCTCAGCCTCACGCTTAAGTTTACCCATAGTCTTGAGATCCTTGGTGATATCGACACTGTTCTCCTTGTTGTACTTCTTGGCGAAGTAGTTGATGACTCTTTGATCGAAATCTTCTCCTCCCAAGTGAGTGTCACCGGCAGTAGAAAGAACCTCGAAGACACCGTGATCAATGGAGAGAAGGGAAACATCAAAAGTTCCTCCACCAAGATCGTAGACGATGATTTGACGTTCACCTCCAGTCTTGTCCAAACCGTAAGCAATAGCTGCGGCGGTAGGTTCATTGACGATACGGAGGACGTTCAAGCCGGCAATGATACCAGCATCCTTAGTAGCTTGTCTTTGGTTGTCGTTGAAGTAGGCTGGAACAGTGACAACGGCGTGGGTAACAGTCTTTCCGAGATAAGATTCGGCGACTTCCTTCATCTTTCCGAGAATCATGGCGGAAACCTCCTCAGGAGTGAAGGTCTTCTTTGATCCCTGGTATTCAACTTGTACGGAAGGCTTGCCATCCTTTTGGACAACATCGAATGGGAAATGCTTCATGTCACCTTGAACATCCTTGTCGTTAAACTTGCGACCGATCATACGTCTGAAAAGGACACCTGTCAGTTTTGAAAACTAGTGAATCAGATGCAATTGAGAACTTACTTGACATCGAAAACAGTGTTCTTTGGGTTGGCAGCAGCCTGGTTCTTGGCTGCATCTCCAACTAATCTTTCTTCGTCGGTGAAGGCGACATATGAGGGTGTAATTCTGTGTCCTTGATCGTTTACCAAAATCTCAACTTTTCCCTTTTGCATCACACCGACGCAAGAGTAAGTAGTTCCGAGATCGATACCAATAACTAAATGGTAGAATTGTCAGTAAGAGATATTCTTTTTGGGGGCAAAGCATTGCAAAAGCTTACCTGTGCCATAAGATTCTTGCAGAGGGTCCTGATCGGACTGTGCATGTGCTGTTTGGAAGAGAGCGAGGGGAGAGAATAAGAGTACAAGGTAGAAAAGTGCAGACAACCCTACAAAGAGGGAAGATCTGTTTCCACTGGCCATGATGATATGTTTACCAAGATGGTTTTTGGGAAAGAGTGTGTGTTGTAAAGAAGAAATCTATTCTTGAATGTAGAAAGTAAAAAGGAAAAGGTCAACAGGTGGGAAGAAGTCGACTTTATTAAAGCTTTCTTGATGAAATGGAAATCTGTCCCAAATGAACTTTTGAATTTGATGATTGGTTCGGTTAGGTGATAGGCATGGGAAATAGTTAATCCGAGTCACTTATCGCAGATAATGGAAGAAGCTTGTAGAAAAGGACACACTTGCAGCTTCTAAAGAACAACTTTAAATAACCTCCGCAGGTAAGAATCATTTATTATTCATCATGCAACTCAATTGAGTGAATGAAATAGATGAATATGGATTGCAAAGTGTATCAGCTGCGGCAAGGCATTGACATGGTGGCGATCTGTCTTCTACTAATCGTCAAAATCATGTTAGCCACCTAGGTTGTTAGGTAAGGAAAAGTAAAAAGACACATAGTTATAGTTATAAGTATGTTTATAAGTATGTATACAATAGGTGTATAACACAGTACATACACATCTATGTATATGAGGCGAGGACACTTTACATCGGTAGTTGAGGACACTTTGAATAGGTAGTTGAGGACATTTCACATACTCATTTCACATTACCTGGCATAATACTACCAACATACAAAATTAGATTCGCAAAAGCATAGTGCATTTATATGACTACGTGTTATCAAAGGAAGGTTTTTTGGTGATGTTTGCTTAGCAGTAGGTATCGCTGGCCTTATATCAGTGCATGACATTACCATGACACTACTCAGTAGATGAGATCGAGGCTAAATCGATTGCATTCAGCTTACATTTCCTCTTGTATGAGACACCCATTAATTGCCTAGTCACTATCATTAGTCAGTTTCAAGGGGCTATGAAGACATATGAAGACAAGCAGTACCATCTAGAAATTTCTACCAAATGTCTAGAGTTGTTGATCTATCTACATACATCGTTGTGTCGTAGTATACAGTGGATAGCTTTTTTATAAGATATCACCCCTCACTATGACGCAAACCCCATATAATAAGGAAGAGCTGACCTACCCGTTCCGTTGACCCTTAGAATCTACAGACTGCGGTGTGTGATAGCCTAGGTAACTTAGATTTTGAAGAACTCGGCTCTTGTACCTATAATAGCTGTCTGTAAAACTTACCTGACATGTGATTTGTTCACGTGTTTTGAAGCACGTGTCAGAGCGGGTTGAACCATAATGGATTGTGACACTCACGTGCCATTCAATTGATGAATGGTGAATGACAATTCACCGGAACCACCGACGAACATTTCAATCTTCCTTTATCACTCTGTAACTATGTGGAGAACTCAAGCACCGTCGTACATTGCCTACAAAGTGTTGTTTTTACTTCTTTCCTCTTTCCCCTCCTCATCGCCAAGATCCAATCTCACAAATGACACCTAGACCCCATCGGAAATCGTTCTATTTATTGATATGATGCATATAATTCTTAGACATGAAGTGTCAGCTCTATACCTAGGTCATTGAGGTAAACATTGCGAAGATCTGAGCTATCGAAATTTCGGAATACAAAATAGAAAATTTATGTAAGATCACAATTCTATTGCTTTGTTATATTGACTTTTTCGCGCTTTCTTCATGTGCGGCGTGTAAGAGGAAAGATGTCAGCAACGGTGTATCTACACCAGTGGTAGTACAACCTTAATCAGAATCCCTGTTTAGACGTACCTGATACTCTAACATGTGTGTGTAGCATTTTCATCTGGCTTCTTTTTCAAGCTTATTTATTCCTTTAATTTTGCGACAGCGAGAAAAAGTAACTGATCAAAATCCTCCAGCCTTTCCAGCCCCTCCAGCCCTCCAGCCTTCAAGCCATGTGTCAGGCGTTGATACAACAGATCTACACAATGTGTAATCTGCACATAATATCATCATAATATGGCTTCGGTGGCTTTTTCCACTGCTCGATTTCCCTGTTTGATTCTAGTCCCCTGCCTCAATCATGCTCTTCAACAGAACTAATTTTCTACAAAGTACCCTGAAATTAGCGAATGAGACAGAGTGGTCTATCCATTGCAGTAACTCTGTGGAGAAAGTGGTACGAGCAGCGAGGCGAAACGGTGTAGTTCCCCGTCAGTTTAGTATCTTTTTTGATGAAGATACGGGCAGGAGCTGGTCCAGACTTCTCACAAGGATACTGCTTCTCCACTGATTTCCCCCCTTTCCCCCCCCACTGCCCCCCCGTATTCTTCATCTGGAATGATATTGCTATCGCCCGTGCACAAATTACCTAACGCCGATAGAGTTAAAGAAGATTGTTTATGTCAGTTGTACCCACTTCTATCGGGATTACCGTATGATTTGTGCAAAACTTATATCCGGCTCTTAGACCTGCTCGACCTGGTGGACTCTTTCTCTTATCGTATCTGTTTTTTTACCTATGAAGCCGCTTCCGACTTACAACTTACGACTTACGACAAGCTTTTCCTTGTTGATAGAGGAAAAGCTGTTTACTGATACCTATGTAGAGGTTATATCATATATGAGCTCCACACCGCTAGTCATTTTGGAGTCAAATACGACTACTGCGTTGAGCTGCATTGATCAAAAAGAATCATTGAAAAAATATACTCGGTGTCGGCGTCTCTCGTTCAAAAGGTCGGCAAGGTCGGCCTTCATTTAGCAATATTTTAATTAATCAATTAGGAAATTCAATCCTTCCTTGCATAAATGATCACAAAAGCTCTCTGTCAGGGGCTTGGGCTTTCCTTACATGCGCTTTGCTCCGCTTGGCGCTCGTGGATCAAAAAATTTACTTTGAGTAAGGCTGGTTCTATTAGTGCTCTCTGTACATCGAATGATTTAGTCTGTGTAACCTGTCCGCGGCTGTTTTTGACAGAACCCAAATATTGACAGCGACTCATTAAACTCATATCGCTTCAATCGCTTCAATATAGACTCGTGTTTCTCATCTCTTTGGATGAACTTCGGTCTTTCTGCCCTGCTCTCTGCCCTCGTTTATTCCGCTTACCCTGGTAATTTCAACAACGTTACACTCACTCAAAACCCCTCAGCGCTTAAACCAAACTCTGGGGAATTTCTAGGATCTCTGTCACAAGAACACACTATTTTGCATGAAACAGAGACCGAATCAGTAAGTCTGACAACTAAGAATAAAATGAAATGATGCTAAATACATATCTTTACCTCACTCCGCCCGTTGGCAGTAGACTTCCGCCCTCTCTGCTAAACCCGGCCCCCAGTATGTAAGGATCCTTCTGCCATCTGTGGGCATGCGAATATTGACCCGTAACGGATGAAATGAGCTTCCTAATATGTATAAGTGCGTAGTATCGTATGGTACTGTTCCATTTATGTTGGTGACTGGGGTATAACCAGCATTTTGATTTGGTTCCAAATGCTCGGGTCTGAAAATCATCACATGATAGTCATCTGCGTTGGAGGGTGTTCCCTGCCATCTCTTGTAAGCATCTTAATTCATTTTGGAAAATCCAAGGAAGAAAACGAGGAAGTATTGGAAGAAAGAAAGCAATGGCAAGTGATTATGAGATCAAAGTATACATTACGAATATAAGAGAAAAGAATATACCGATTCGAACGCGCGGCAGAGAAGCGACGGTGCGGCACTCTCTTGAAGGGTTCACAAGAAGGACAGTGTGGCGGCAAATTGTTTCTTCAATGAAGTAGAGGGGCGGTAAGTGCGGTGCGACTGTATGTCTGTGCTCTTCGATATCAATTTGCTAAACAAGTAGTAGAGTGACATGGGGAGAATGTGACCAATCTTTTATCATAATCCTTGACTGATGCCCCAGCACTTAGTAAAATTCATTGGCTATGGCTTTCAATAATTTCTTCAACGTATATATGCAAGCTCCACTTCAACCTTTCAAGTGATGCGGGCTGCATTTTCACATCATGATAAAAGAGGAGCATCGTTCGAGAATGGCTAGTTGCAGTCTGATACTTGCGTAGACAATACTACCTGACCTAGCATGACGACTCATCAGATGCAAGATATCAGATAAAGCCCACCAATGGAAAAAAATGCCTGAAAATCAGTACATATTCGCAAGGTTAAACTCAACGCCATACATAAATCAGTCTCAGGTAGCCAATAGTCCCCCGTATCACTTCTTCAAAAACCCAGAGCCACGGTACCTCGCTGCGATATTGCCAGAAGAAGTTTACCTCCAAATCTCCAGATTGCTTAGAAATAATTGTCTCGAAACCACAAGAACAAAATGAGGAAAAATCAAACACACGACTGCGGTAGCCAGTCTGTACACATAAATTATAATGCATGTCCTTGTTGGAGAAATTTGCCTCGCCGCTTGATGCCGACATAGCACTGTCTCAGCAAAGCTATCTGGCATTCCTTCTTTTTCCATACATTAGATCAAGTTGGTGCTGTGTTGGGTTTCTCTCATAGGGCGTATATAGGGTTCTCTGGCCCTTCATAGTTGTGGACATTTATCCAGACCCTGAATCTGTTTATCAATATCTTCAGAAACTTTATCTTCTTGCACTTGTCTTCCTTCTTCTTTTTATCGACACAGAAATATTTCGAGATCATTTAACATCTCCTTGAATACTTATCACAGCTAAAATGCCAATGAAAGTGGAGCCGTCATCCCAAAAACCCTCAACTGTTATGGGAATTACATCTGTTGTTAATAACCCTGAAAAAGCTGTAACCCAGAAAATGGATATTCTTATGCTTTTGAATCCTTCAGATGCCGAAGTAAAATCAGAAGGACACCCTGATAACGACATGCCTGATTCGAAGATCGATCTTGACATTCAACATCACCAGCCTTCGACCTATGTACAACAGGTATTCAGCGGACATTCTTCAGAATCTTTATTCCAATATCAAGCTCGGCTCGAAAGAACCGAAGCTCAAAATGATGCTACACGAAGTGGAAGAACACAACTTCCTCCGGCCCCTATTCATAGCCGTCCCACGTCCTTCAATCCGATCAACGCCCACCATAGATTCATAAACCCGTATCCTTTACCCCCAATCTATTCTCTTCCAAATGACAGATATCATTCCCGATCTCTAAGTCATTGTCACCGCCATGACCGTCACCATTATGATCGTCATCAGCCTCCCCACCGTCGTCATTCCCAACCAGTCTCTCCATCTGACAAGAAGAAGCCTCGCAGCAACAAGGCTTACTCTCTTGAAGAGGTCGATTTCATTCGTTACCACAAAGAAGACTTGAACAAGCACTGGCCCGAGGTTCTACTTTGCTTCAGAAAGCATTTCAAAGTATATCAAAGAGAGTCAGAGCAATGTCTTTCATCGAGATACTACAGGGATAACAACATCAGGATGTACGATGAAACCGGCAGAGTAATGCGAGATGAGAATGGAAGAATCAGATATATCTCAGCCAAGGTTCGAAGAAGAGGGACGCCAGCGGGAAGATTAGAAGGAATACCATACACTCTTGTGCAAAAACATCCAGAGAGAGCCATGAAATATTCTTGGGTCTCGGAACAGCACAGGAATGAAATGAGAAGATTGGCAGAAGATATGAATGATCAAGACCGAGGTACGTGCTTTTCACCTCCATATTTTATTGATACCGGTATACATATAGCTCGACAGACAACTAATAACCATGACAGAGCAATTCAACTCACTGAGAGCACAACAGTTGAGAAAGGATGAGCAAGAACGAGGCGCGGTTGATACCACATCAGAATCTGTAGATGAGTCGATGGATGAGTTTAGCGGCTATGAAGACTCGCCGACACCATCCATTGCTCAATCTTCCCCTCGATCTTCTCCTTGAGTCGTTTTCTCATCCAATCAACTGTTCTATATAAGCCTCTGAGGGATTTAAAAGCTAGTGGTGTGTTCTCGAAAAGGAATTTTGGTTCTTGCGTTATCTACTTCTCACGATTTTGGCTCTTGTTTTGTCATTCATTACGTTTGGTATATTGGTATATTGGTATGCTTCACTGCGTGTTGAAAGTTGGGAATGTTGATTGATTCCCGTGCACATCATGGTATAACGCTAGATTTATGCTAGTTGGTACAAATTTATGACAAGGAAATGACTTTAATGATTAGAAACAGGCTCTTTTCATACGCTTTCTTGTTCTCCATGATTGTGGTTACTATTAGTGCACAAAATGATATTTGTTTTTGGCAACAAACAAACTATGGAATCTGGGCAGTGAGACAGTCGGAGTGAATTTTTTCATTATTCTTGTGTATTGTTTGCCATGGATCCAACAATGCAAAATTTACAGTCCTCAAGCCGTTTTCGATATTCGAGAGCAATAGGAATTCCTCCTCTGCACAAGGTTGCACAAAACACTTCGGCATCTTTCTTCCATGGCTATGAAATTGCATGATCCACGTCACATCTCATCGTGCAGAAATAACGGCTTAAAACTTTATCACCGCCAATAGTAAAAATATCAGTACGCTAATCTACTACCTGGCAAATTCGAACTTCATGCTCATAAAGATTGACCACCATAGACCAACTAACAGACCGGCGTTTCTAGTCCACCAATCTGAAAGTCGGCGATGAAATGTAAATTTGCTCAAAGTTACAGAAATATGTTCAATACCCTGCAAAAACCCTGCGCTCATCTCGCGTTGGATCCTGTTTTGTGAATTTGCTAAAAATCTGTCGACTCCCCTTATGTCCGTTGACCCGGGAAACTGGTACAAGATTTGGAATTCATTGTAGTAATCAAACCAACAAGCGTCTCACCCTAATCTACTTCCAAGACCCCGGTCTTCGAGAAGATCAGGTTTAATCAGAACAGATCCATCAACTCCTTATTTCTGCTGTCTTTAGACGATCCGAATTGGTTTACTTGCACAACATGTAACGTTTATCCCCAGATTAAATTCCTTTAGCATCTTTCAGTCCAAGCTTCCGGACCGACGGTTGGACGCTTCCCGGATAAGCACTCAACTTGAAGACAATTTAAATTTCTTTTTACCAGGATCGCTGACAGTCAATGTTGCTTCTTCTCTTCCCAACTTTAAGCTAATCCACTACTTTCACAAAGTCGCGTTACACATATAAATCACTCAAACTAACTTTGATCCAATAAGGAAGGTAGCTGGAACCACCGAATTCATATCAATCTGGAAATTGACGCTTTTACTTTCCATACAGAGACATATACGAGCCTCCTGAATATTCTAGCAAGGCTTTAACCAACATACTTCCAACTCCATCTGCAAGCTCATTCGCCTTATGAAAACGGCATGAATTCACGCTTGAAAAGAGACCCGCTCTTTTAATCAACGACCATTGAACAAACCCACCTAATCTGTCAGAATTTCCAAATGCATCATGTCTAGTCACCGAGTTGATTACCTCAATCGTTTACCATAAACAATCATGATCACTGGTCTTAATTCATTTTAACCAACAATTCCATGTCCATGTCTTAGAGGTGCCGCAATAAGCATCTTTCCTCTAAACTTTGCAAGTCCCGGAAAATCTTACTGCATGGTCGACACACCCAAGAATGCAAATGCCGTGCCTCAAGCTTCACAGTAGCACCACCATGGAATCCCACCTCAGCCTTCAAAGGGTGAGTAAAGAATAGAAAATACAATTGCGAGGCGGGCTGTGCATCTCGAACAGCAAACACTTGCACAGACCTTTCGTGATCCGTTCCGTCGGGACTTACATCAGCACCATTACCACACTAAACTGTTCAATGCAACATTACCCTTTTATCTCATCTCTCTTGGACACACTCAGGTTAGTATCGGATACCGGGTAAATATATCTGCAAATGCAAGAGTGTCACCTTTTGTTAAAATGCAATGTCCAACAGACAAGCTTTCCATGTCCCGATCAGAATATACATCTGTTCAGTTGGTTATTTGCGATTGGGCATGAATAGGGGCTAGTAGTAGTGCTGATGCAAACTTACCTTGTTCAAATATGCGTCTAAGCGAATGGTAGGGGGTCTCCGTGGCAGCGCAACTGTTGTTGCTTCTCATGAAGTGTATGAGCATGGGTAGGGATGGCCCGCGTGAAGCTGATATTGTGATTTTGTGATTTTGGCGGGGCTTTGTTTTGGTCCTAGAATTATTATTTGGAGAGAATTGCTGGGAGCTGGGAGACTAGCAGCGAATTATGAACGGTCACACGTCTCGAATGTTCTCTCCCTTCGTCCTCGGTCTATTTCGGGGATTCGGGGAAGTGAGATGAATGGTTCAAGTACGTATATCCTTGGAATAGAGGATTAGACAAGCCAGTATTGATGCCCGGCTCAATTGATTGTCTTCAAGCGAGCTTCTTCGTTTGGAAATTTAAGTGTTTCGATGTATATCATTACCAGGGCTATTTAGTTCCAGAAGAAGTTGGCCGTTGTCATTTACCCCAAGAAGGTATTTGATACCCCTTTCTTCTACATACTGTATCTGCCGAATCTTTGAATACAACCGCGCTAGGAAGGATTTCAATGACCTCAAACAAACCTAGCAAGCCCAGATCTTCATGTAGAATCTTCTAGACGCCCAGAAGAATACATCCATGCCAGACGGCGACAAGATTTCACAGTCGCCGAGTTCGCCGCCGAATACCAACCTGTCGGAATTTGACCGCCAAGCTCGGCTCGGCCACTCCGCTCTCTCATAGTGACACGAATTCGCGCCAGGTCTCCGACGAAAGCCCATTGTAAGCTAATTTTACATCCACTGGCTGAATCAATTCATGCGGCGCAGATTACTTGACAATACCATGCCAACATTCGCTATCAGCGGCTTTGAGAGCCGGCGCAGTAAGCGCACGAATATTCGAGGGTTGGATATACAACTGTTGTAAGTTTTTGGCATGCAGTAGGCACAGTGCGTTATCTTCGATCATATTTTATGCCTGTAGTCTTTGATAGCACTTGTCTCACATAGAAACTTGTACAATCAGGATGTGAATTTGGTGATCTGGATGCGCAGTCGAGTAATTATGGCCAAGCCAATTATCCTAGATGAGTTGGGATTTCGAGAAAGATCACACCCACAATTTTGAATGGGAAATAAGGGAAAATGGCCATTGAGTGGGCACATTAATCCCGAGGTTTTGTGTTTTCCGTGGGGTTGGTGATCAGTGATCGCTCGCGGTGAGAAGACGATAATTTTGCTGGCAAGAATTCATGATGATCAACCAAGGTGTCTGTGTCACCTTGACTGTGATTATTGTCTCCGAGGAGTTAGATATCACAAAATATGTGATTTTGGTGCATGCTTTGATGGCTCAGTTCATATCGACATGTGTGACCTGAGCATTCTACCCCTCATGTGATGTTTGGGTTTTGGGGGTCCGCATTTCACCACCGTCTAGTGCCTTCACGTACTTGTGCAAGAGCTTTGGAGTCTCATTGGATTCGTATATTTCCCTTCATGAAAGTGATAGGATATAGCAATGATGTGGGACACTGTGAAGCCTGTACTCGCACAGAAATCAAAAAGCCACAAAAAATAAAAGAAAAAAACTGTTTTGGGTGCCTGTTTTGAAACTGCCGGAGTATCATCTGATCGAGGTAGTTAGGTCACTTGGGAGTGTGTTGCCTTTTGAAATTTCATGAATTATTACTCTTCTTAGACTTCCGTTGCCAGGAGATTCGCGTTAGTTAGAATACAATTCAAGTGCGAGGATGTGAGTTTGGGCGAGCCCGTGGATGCCATCAAGATGAGTCTACCTCTAATTACCATCTAGATACTCTACTCACTTACATCTATTCCCCTCGATATCAGCTAACTAAAGTCATACTAAACATTAGAATCATTTTTTTTCTTCATCGAACGCAACAAGAAAGCATTTAGCTGTCGGATTCGGCTCAGATCCTAAGACGATTCTTCCCCAGTCTCTCTCCTAACACTTCAACATTACAAGCCAGTCTCATCCATAGAGTCCCTCAAATTCCTCAACGATCAATTTTCACAATGAAATTTCAAATATTATACCTAGGTCAAGGTAATTTTTGTGCCATGCTTCGGTGGTTCTCCTCATGCATACATTGACGCTCCGTCGTGTAGGGGGAATACCTTGATTGTTGTCGAGTTGTCGACGGGCCATACAGGACATAAGAGGATTCTACATACAAGAAAACAGTGAAATTTCAATCTGGGTCAAGTAATGAGATGTCAAGCTGCTAGGGATACAAAGGTTTTCTCGTCAATTTCAATCTGACATGCCCCGCATCACTATGACTTTGAATTCTTTACAGCTCTCCTAATATAATCAGATAGATTAAAAACAATCTCTTTAACAACATCTTGCAGAGCCTGTAGATATGATACCATTACTTGTGAATATCACCTAGAGTCTTGATCTCTGCATGTGGACCGCCGGGGAAGTGCCTGTCGTTGTTCAGAAGTGCTTCATAATCCCTATCCTAAGCAGCATCTGCATCTGAAATCGTCAACGTACTATAAAAAAAGTGTTTTTCGTTCTCATAACGACCACTATAGTGCTGAGTTGCTCTCTGTTCATTCTTCTGACATCCCCAACTAAAATAGCATAATTGCGACACACCAGAATTCACCACGGCGAAATCAACCCACTCATCGTCTTGTACATTGTTAGATCAACACATTTCAAGACATCTAAATGCAAATAATTATGAGCTTGCTACACACATACAATAAGCTCACTATCCAACTTGATTAAGGCTTTGTTAGTAGACTTCCTCTTGCTCGTTTATTGTATCGGCGTTCCGAGATAATATGGCTTAACGTTTGTTCATCACAAACTTCACATCCTTATGTGATAAAGCTACTTAGATATGTTTAACCCATTGAAAATCACTTAACACTTCATTTTATCTCATAGTTTTTAAATGATAATGCTATAATAAATTCACTAAAACTGCCAAAAAAACATAACCTCTCACTACACTATCGCAAAGAACCCCCCAAAAGTAATCCTAAACTGTCCTTCCCTTAACCCTTAACCCTCAATCTCATCAATCTTAACTCTTCCACAACAACAGCCGTAACTGCAGCAGTCTTCTCCAACTCCACAATCTTCTTCTTAACAAGTGCTCCAAATCGAGCTCTTGACCACTCACTCGATCCATAAACCATCAAGATATCTAAATTAGCAAGCTTTGCCGCCCGAACCTTCATATCAAAGATATTAGTCGTCGTTTCAGCAATCCACTTTGTTCCCTCCTCTGTCTTGAAAAATTTGTGCCAAAGAGGTCTATTATCACCTTCCTCATGAGTCAAGACTCTGCCTCTAAGAAGATCCTCAAGAACTGCCTTGCATTGCGCAACTTGTTCCTCGCATATACCCATGATTGTTACCTCCATAAGCTTCTCGCCAGAATAATCAGCACGGTACGATTCGCCCCAATGAAGCTGGCAAGAATTCTGTCCGAAGATCTGATGAAGGTTTCCTTGGTTCTGGCGACCGAGTGAATCGATGATGTAGCGGGGTATCATGTATTGCACTGCAATTTGATGACTAACTGTTACAGGAATACTCATACATGCACCAACCGCGGTAATCAAATGTCCGTTAATTGCGGTGGCAGCAGCAGCAGCCTCGTGGCGGTGTCGAAATCTGATCTGGAGGGAATGCCACGAACCCATGTTGCGATGAATGGGCTGATATGTGGAAAGCTCTCCCCAGGTTGATGCAAGATGAATGAGAGTGTTGATCATGTCGATGGCTGGTACATTCCACTCTTGGGGCCATGTAACTAGGACTTCAGTGTGGCTACATTCAGAATAATACGTTAGTATGGAGTATATGAAAATGTGAATGGGATTTACTTACCTAATATGGCGCTCGTATATGCCAGGTCCTGACAACTCAAGATTGGAGGGTTCTAATGTGGCTGACCAGTCTACGACTACACGAGATAGCTTATTCATAGCCGATCGATAGTCTGTAGACACATGCTCCATTACAGAAATTTGGGTTTCCTCTACGGGTGCTGTTGTGGTCGTCTGGTTGGATAACTCGTTTGGTGATAGAACTAGATCGGTAGATTGAACCACAAATGCTTGTTCAGAGTCGACAGAAGATTCGGTCGGTACTGTATAGGATGAAGCATTTGATGCCTCGACAGGAATATTAGGTGGCATAGTGTTGTCTATGCCATTGATAGGTGCTTCATCAACAGACTGGTCGAATAGGTGGTTTGGAATAACTAAACCAGGAGGTTTAACTGCAGATACTTGCCGAGCATTTATGAAATCTGGTGCAGTAAACAACGGTGTAATTGATCCACATACTAGAACGTCGGACGGCTTAGTAGCGTCTGTGCTATCAGCTGGACTTGGTTTTGAGTCAACTGGAACTGGCTTGACTGGAGTAGACGGGTCATCTGGGACAGTAGACATTGAAGTATCATGCGAATCATCAGTAGGTGATGGGCTTCGAGTTGCAGATCGTACCAACTCGGAACTATCGCTCATTAGCATGATATCGCTTGAAGATACATAGCCAATATCATCCGCATTACCAATGCTAGTAGAAGCAGGTGTGAGTACTTGGAAAGATGGAGTTCCGGGGGTAGAATCAGAACTCATCGACGGAGTTGTAATTGTGCCATCTGGCTGATCGTTAGAAGAACCAGTGTTGGTAGCTCCAGTATCACTCGTACTATTTGAAACAGATGTAAGCTTAATGGGTGATAGAGCGATCTCATAAGGACCTGAATCAATTGACGGAGCAGGAATCTTGTGAGTAGGGTCTTTATAAGAAGGATCCTTGTCCACAGCATCTGCGGTGCTCGAAATAGCCTGTGTGTCCATAGTGACTTGAGCTTGTAGAAGAGCTGGAGTAGAACTAGACTCCTTTGATGGGGTAGCAGATGTACTAGCAGACTTTTCCTTAGATAATTGGGTGTTGGTAGAACCTTCGTCCTTTGGAACATTTGTTGTAGTGGGGGCGACTTGAGGTTTCTTCGGAAGAACTCGAGCAGAGCGAAAGTTCATCAAAGGAGCAACTTTTGTATTGGTAGGTTTTGCCTTTGATAACTTGATATTGGTAGATTTTGCGGTCTTCAAAGCTGCTGGTGTAGCAGTGGTAGACTGAGATTGTTTAAGAGCTGAAGTAGCACTAGAAGCTACCTTTTCTGTCGGAACGGGGTGGTGACTAAGACACTTCGAACCATACTTACATCCACGTCTTGAAAGAAAGTTCTTGCAGACAGGACGACTAGGCTCAGGGTTCTCTGCAGGAATGGAAGCTGGGTGTCCGAATCGACACTCCAATCCCCACTTGCATGTACCATGGAAGATGTAGTTCTTACAAGGGAAAGGCTGATAAGGACCTGTATGCTTGTTATGGCATTGATCTCCAGCTACACAGCGGCCGATAGGATAATATACACAGATACCCATTTTTTCGATTTCTCAGATGGTATATCAAAGTGTTGTTGAATTCGATTTTGATAATCGGAAAATGCGGATTTCTGGTTACTTTTGAAAGTTGAAGGATAGATAAAAAGATTTTGTATTATTGTTTGAATTTTGTTTGAATTTGGAGAATCTGTAAGAGTACTTCAAAGTCAACTGTTTAAAGTTTATGTTTTAAGAAAGGTTGTGATCTGCTGGGTTGGAAGTTGCTTTTATAATAACTTTCCAAGGTTCAGACCGTACCAAGGCTGATTGAGAACGAGACTAGCTCAGTACTGCAGACAGGCAGATGCATGAACACATACAGTACAGTAATGATTAAGTACAGTAGCTGATCAAGTAAGGCAGCCGATTGAGTAGAGTGATAAAGTCGATAAATTACAGCTAATTGCGGCGACAAATCAAGTAACCACAAAACCTATCGGATTAAGCGAAGGGGCAAAGTCGTTTCCAGAATTTGGGAATTTTGACTTTCTACAGGCGTTCACTGGCAGAAGGATGTAAGATAGTCCGAAATATTAGAAACGCTTTTTGCCGCAAAAACCTTGCAAGACATGTGGTATTGGTGATATTGGGAACAGGGTGTGAATTATTGATGACATGCGTCTCTCTTTGTCATCCACTCTTCACTTTCAATGCCCACTCCCCCGTGAAAGAGAAGCAAGTGTTATCGTAATAACATAGTACAGCCAGAATATCATAGATTCGGGGCTGGTATTGGAGGTCTGAAATTACCCCTTTTAACTCTAATCTAAAGTATCAATCGTATAGTAGTAGTGCCAGCGAGATATCTGAATTACGGTTCAAGGTCTCATGGGCTTCTGAGCCCTCGAAATATCCCCTGGCATATATCTGCAACAGTGTGAAAGTAAATGAACATGAGGCGGAGACAAGATGAATATAACTTCAGACTCATCTCAAAAAGCTATATTCGCTTTAAGTATTGATTCCAAATTCATGGATCAGATGTTAAACATGATAATTCTAGAAACATGTTATTCCTTCGAAGGTGTGAGTAGAGAACCAAATTACTGTCGGGTTTTATGTGATAACATTCCACTTGATACTGTTGATAGCGTGTCGCCCTTTCATTGTCGTCTGAGACGCTAAGATTTCTGACAAGAAAGAAGAAAAGAAAGGAACAAAAGGGAAAAAAGAAGGAATGAAAAAAATCAAGGAGCTCAATGAGAAGAATGTGTTTGTATAAGATACTGATCTAATAAACGGGATATTTGAGTAACTGAGAAAAGTTACTCTCTGCTGTGCGCAATGTGTCTTTTGACTTCTTAATTCGGTCTGAAGACGTCATTGACGGACCAAACTTTGGAGAATCACACTGTAATAGGTAGACAATAAGAAGATGAACACGACTTTGATTGCGGCTTCCCTCATCTGTGCGCTCAGCTTGAGCTCAATCGATTCTATATATGAAGGGGCCAGGCCCTTCTTTGAGACCATGATACTATTAATTAAGCTTGTCGCCTGCGACACCACTCTTGATTGGTCAATACTGACTTTGGCAGAGCCAATTTATGTATCAGGGCCTCTCTGTCTGCATTTGCTGGAACACAGGTGAGATTAATGAAAGCTCTGTCTTTTCACCTTGATAGAGTTCAAAGTTCTTTCCTCTCTAAACGTTTCTTGGCACACAAGGGGTTGACACAATTAAGTGACAACACCAGAAACTCCACCGTAGCATCTCAAAAGCCGCGATAAAATGGACTTTACTTTTCCTCAAATTTCGAAGGCGTGATGTTAGGCATCTTGTATTATTCACAGAATAGTTTCAATTATTGCATGTATAAAATGACCAATGAGATGAATGACAAGGGTCAGCTAGCAACCGCGTAAGCTCTAGCACTTTTAGAGCCTTATTAGTTTGGTGCAGCATACATCTTCACATGCCTGTGGCTCTTATGATCGCTAAGTTTATACGATGTCTAGATAAGTTTCAATGGGAAGGAAAAAAGAGTGTGTCTTTCGACCCGGATTAATTTGGCCATTGGTGATACCTATTTGATTAGTGCTAACATGGTACTGGCCTGGATTTGAATCCTAGGAACCACATTATATATTGCCAGCATTCGGATAGATAGCCTCCTTGAATCAACGAAATTCAAGCTAAGATAAACTTATTATGAGATCTGGCGCGCTTCGAAAGCTGTGCACAACGACTAATCATGACATCATTTCCAGACAACGTTCCCTCGTCAAAAGACACAAGTGTTACAGCGGCCACTTCAGACCCTATCTCTACTCCCTCAATTACTCCTTCCCAAAACTTTGATAAGAATAGCGAAAGCAAAAAGAAACATGACGACTCCAGATCACGAATCCCACCATGAAGTTGCGCCGCGCTCCGCAGATGTCAGCACAACTGATGAAGCTTCCTTTGACGCTCCTCTAGAAGTTGTGGCTCATAATTCCAATCACTCCACGAATGAACAAAATGTAGATGTACCGAGTGAATGGCTTACTGGTAATAAATTGATCGCGGTATCAATTGCTTTTGGCATAGCGGATATTATGGTTGCATTAGACAGCAGCATTTTAGGTATCATCCGACTGTCCACTCTGCACTTTTCATTTACAAAGAACAATGTCACAACCATGCTTCTGCTATAGCTACTGCACTACCCACCATATCATCTGAATTCAAGACAGTCAGTGATATTGGATGATATGATAGCGTCTATCTTTTGGCACAGACATCATGCCTACCCGTGTTTGGGAAGATCTATACTTGCTTCGAGCCCAAGACAACGTATCTTACTAGCTTTCTTGTTTCCTGTATTGGCTCGATTCTTTGCGCTGCAGCCCCTATCTCTTCATGCTTGATTCTTGGTCGAGCAGTGAATAGGCTTGCTGCAGCTGGAATTCTCACGGGAAGCTTGTAAGTCACTACTTCAGGTTTCTTTCGGATCAAAATTTGAATCGATGCAAGAACATCGCGCGGTTCTTTATTGACTATTTTTCAAAACAATGACCAAGTTGTTGACACCCCAGCTTTAAGCACTGTTGTTTCTGACATCATTTTTCGCAGAGCCATTTTTGGCCGTGTGGTCCCCATGAGACATAGGCCGCAAGGAATGGCAATCATGGTTAGCATTAGTAGCGTTATATTAGTGATAGGTAGCACCATCGGCGGTGTTCTTACAGACTCGGTCCTGACCTGGAGGTTTTCGTTCTAGTTGAATTTACGTATGCTATGCTGTCCTACAGTATCGTCAATAAACCGACTGAAATATTAGCGCTTGGACTTGCCTGTAGTCTCGTTGTCTTTTACATCCTAGATCGCAAGCCTCACCCTGATCACCATTTACCTATTTCTACAAAGCTATTGAAGTTAGATCCTCTTAGTTTTATTTTGCTACTTTCAGGTATGACCTGCCTCTTTGTGGCTGTTGAATTCGGTGGCATATCCGTCTCATGGTCGAATTCAAAAGCTCGGCGATCTGGATGCGAAATGGCAAGTCAAGTTACTTTTATTGCAGTACAAGTAGTTCTTTCGCCTTCTGAAATGGCGCACGCTTGCAGCATGGAGGCTTTATTTCGTCAGCTTGGAAGCGCTATAGCGATCAGTGTTGCTGAGAACATCTGCCTATCGTCAACACAAGATCGACTTCAACAGCTTCTTCCATAGAGTAACGATTCAATCCTCAAAAGTGGCATTCATGAGTTTGCGATGCTGAGCCAGACACTTCCTCAGCAGAGCAACAGGAGGCCAAGAGTCTCATTAATTACGGCGTTAAGCAGGCTTTCATACTACCTTTAGCTGCTAGTTGTGAGCTGGGGAATGGAACGAGTCAAGACTGAAGACGAAAATGAGAGAGCAATGGCCCAAAACATTGATTTGACTTGATGACCTGCGCAAGGTAGGGCTTGTCGACAAGACATGTCTGATCTTCTGTCTGCGTCATCACTTGGAAGATGAGTAGTACCTGAAAAGGTCGCAAAAGTAGCCGTGTTCTTGTGTGGTTTCTCGTTCATATGCAAAAACGGTACCGGTATCTGAGTCGACGCTAGGATACATACAAATGTTCAATCTGAAAAAGTAGTAACACGCGTATTATTTAAACTCTCTGCCTACACCTAAAGATGATGCACTGTTCGCACGATAATTGTGTGTAAAAGCCAGAGCAATATAATAGAAATGACTCCAGTAACCGCTCTTAGACGAACTAATCCCACCCACGGCGTTCCAGACGAATCAAATAATTCCGGCAATATCCAGTAAATCCAAAATCAACCAACCCATAACACAAATTCAAAAACACAACCACAACCACATCTCAACTTGACTTAACCAAGATCATCACATATCGCGTTGCATTGCACCAAAAATCAAAAGTAAAAGCCCACTGGGACCATCTCTCGGATTCCCAATTCAATTCGATTCGATAATCAACCGACCGATCGTAAATTCTTGGATTAATTATCTTTTCTACCGGACTACGCCCTTTGGTTCTCCATTTTGACCCACCCATCCACCCTACCTGTCCTTTACTTCCTCTAGACAATTCACACGCATCGAATTCAACCTCAGCTCAACTCGAAAAACACACCGCTCGTTAACATATGTAAAGTTGAAGGTATCTAAACATTCGCACACATCCTGTTGGATATCATAGCATGTCATAACACACAATACAATCTCGCTTCCCCCTTTCCTCCATTCAACACGTTTTCGTTCCTTTTTCCATTTCTTAAGATTTCGTCAAAAACATTAATCGCTACCTAGGTACACTCGCCACTACTCATCCGCATCTCTTTTAAGCCAAACTTAATCTCTCCAATCTTCCCTTTGTAGCCTCCACCAAAGCCGTCTCGCGATCCAACAACTTCATAATTTGTCCCACCTTCTTCCTTCTCAATTCAGACGGAACCTGTACATCCCTCGCTGAGTCTCCATCCCTCTCCTCTTGTTGCTCCTCATCTCTCTCTCTCTCCGCATCCTTCGCCAATTCATTCGCCTGACTCAAAACCTCATCCTTGAGTTCCTTCACCTCCTCATACCTCTGCCAAGGATCCTTGGAGACCTTCACCATACTCTCCGTTGACCCGTCCATATCTTCACCCAGTACCTTTCCACCGAGACTCCTCACCTCTTCTATCCACGCTTTCTCTTTATCACTCAATTCTCTCTGCGTGTTTTTAGGAATCTTCTTCCTGATATTTTCAATTCTTTCATTCAGAATCTTTTGTTTGTCCTTTGCTTCCTGAATTCTTCGTTCCATGTTTTCATTTGGCGCCACTCGAGGTTTATCGTCATCTTCATCTACATCCTCGCCGATGACAGATTCCACACGTGTTGCGATTTCGTTAGCTTGTTTGATATGTTTTGAAAGCTCAATCTGAAGTTTGATGCATTTTCTGAACAGTTCTGCAGCTGCGGTACCGATGCGATGGGTTTCTTCGCTGAGAACTTTATGGGCGTCTGTCATGACCGTAAGTGTAGCTGGCGATAATCGGATCTCTTCCTTCAACAAACGCTTGTATTTGCTATGCTTAATTTTTTCGTGAAGAGAGGGTAATTCCGATGGTTGTTCCAATGCATAAGATGGTTGGTACACAGGTCGAGCTTCGAATAAGATAAGAGGTTTATCATTATCGGTTTCGGAGTCGTATGATTCTGAGCGACCACGGCTACGGTTGAAGTCCAATTGAAACTGGGGTGACTCAAAGTTGATAGATAATGGGCCATGAGCATTTGCGGAGAGAAGGAAATAGCCAAGATCAGGATCTTGAATAATTGTGCTGGCGGCAAGAGGGGCATTCTTGTCAATCATGGGTGGCGTATAGACCCTTTGCCTTTCTGATGGGGTGCTAACAATTACACCAAGTCGGACATTAGACTCTGCGCCTTTCGATAATTCTTCCTCGAGCTTGAATACCCAGGTAGAGAGCGACATGTATGTGATGTTCGAATTGTTGGTAATAAAGAATGAATATCTTGATTCGACATCATTACTAAAAGTTGGCCAACATCCTTCCCAAACCTCATTGGGTTTGGAAGTCTCCAAGACTTCATATGTCAACAAGACAGGTGGGTCCGGGTCGTCTAGAAATCGTAGCATCCTTGAATTCGATCTCGGTAACCATTGGGCTTCAATTCCGACCAAGTCCAGGCAGATTGAAAGGCGCCCAGTAGTTGTAAGCAAACAGATCACGCTCATAGAACATCCCTCTTTGTCGACCTCATCCAATTCAAGCTCATCGTCCTCCTCCCCATCCATAAGCTCTTCGGCATCCAACTTTGGTCCAATGACATAAATGTCACTGAAAAGTTCATCGTCCTCGTCATCCTCAACTTCGGGAGCCATCTCAAAGTCGAATGGACCTTGTAATCTTGGGACCTTTCCAGGTCTAGAAGGCCTTGTGTAAACCTCAATTGGCGGCTCGCCCAAAGTTCCCTGAACCTGGGTTGGATCTTGACTATCGATATCCGTCATCCAATCCAATTGTTGTTGCGCAAGGAGTTTACTGCCTTGAGTTACAGTTGGATCATCTTCGATAGCGGCGATATTGGACACAATCGATATCGAGAGCGAAGGAATCAGGGTGGGTGGTGGAGCCCATTTTTCAGGTAATAATGGGCAAAGAGCATATACATCTCCTTCTCTCATTGCAAGCCAAAGAGTCATAGGCGACCAACCCCCAGCTCCTCTACCTGCAAAACAAGCTGATGCTACCTCCATCTCAAAAGCATCCGGGGAAAATTTACTTGGTTGACCAGCCACGGAAGCTCCAAAATCTTGATCGGCCGAAACTCCATCCGCCAATTTTTTCAGATCGACCACAAGAGTTGGTTTATCGAAAGACCAGCGATCGGTGGTAGACAATTCCCATACTCGAACAACGGCGTCCTTTGTAATTGTGACCAAACATGTCCCATTAACACCCAATGGATGCCACAGCGCAGTCGATATTCCGGATCGTGAAGTAACATGTGTAGTCGGACCCAAGTGAAAAGTCTTAATCTTCATAGGACCATTATCGGGAGCTGTGAGATGCGAGGATTCAGGTAAGATTGCGACGTGTACGGTATGAGTTGTCAAGATCGCCATGAAATTCGAATTGGGAGAGATAATCAACTGTCGAATTTCATCTGCCACCGGAATTTTGAGTGTCTGCAGAACATTAGCACCCAAGACCAAATCCAATGACGAAAGCTTCAAAACTTACTCTATACCCCCGAGCAACATTCTCTTCAGCTTCAATTTCCTCTTCAGCTCGTGTTTTGCCTTTCAAGAAGCTTCTTTGGTTCTCTTGTTTATTTTCCCATGTCTCCTTCAAGTAAACAAGATCCGCCCATCGAATTTCCTTTCCAACAGCAATGAATATCTCAGTTCCTCTACGCGCAATCGTTCTCTTCGGCCCTACTTTATTCGTTTTCTTCTCATTAGGACTATAACTAGCTCCAGAAGCTGTTTGGATGCCGGTCGGTTTCGCTGTAAATATCTCATGGCCTGGATTTGGCTTTGAAAGCCATGTAGGTGTGTAACCAAGAACTTGAGGCATTTTTCAAACCCTGAGCTCGATATTATTATTTTGAATAATCAGCACATTCGTAGAAGCCCGATACTGATAAGCAACTTGTATGTTGCGACAGAGAGAAGTGAATTGAGTCTGGAACTTTTTTTGAGGTTGGATGGATTTAACATCAGGCTATGCTAGCGCGTCGCGAAAGCTTGGTGCATGCGGGTAGGTAATTGGAAGCCTTCTGTGTTGTAAATGTTCCCCAGGAAACAAAGAAATCCATCAGCCTTGTAGAAAATTGGATTGTAAAGAAACAACAAATTTCCAAAAATGCCTGGATCAATTAGAAATACTGTTGATAGGCTTGATAAACCAAGTGCCTATTATCAAGGTAGAGTAAGCTATGCAATTATTATTCCACTCGGCGCAGAAGGAGCTCGACTAACAATCTGGTCTAGAATAAGAAGCGCAGATATGAGAGAGATGGGGAGGACGAGAGAAGAGAACGAACTCCAGAGGAACCAGCAGATGATCCTTTAAAAGACGCGACAACACTTTATGTTGGAAATTTGTATGTCAAAATGCATTCAGTGTTTTTATTTGAGCTTTTTTCGATCAATCAATGGGCTGGGGCATAGTTTGAGGCATGAACTAACAATTTGTCTACAGATCCTTCTACACAACTGAAGAACAAATTCACGAACTATTTGCGAAATGTGGTGAGATCAAGAGATTGATTATGGGGTTGGATAGATTCAATAAGACCCCTTGTGGGTTTTGTTTCGTGGAATATTATACTCACCAAGATGCACTCGATTGCATGAAGTATATTGGCGGTACAAAGCTCGATGAGAGAATCATTAGAACAGATTTGGATCCAGGATTTCAAGAGGGAAGACAGTATGGACGTGGAAAGTCTGGCGGCCAAGTGCGCGATGAGTACCGTGAGGAATATGATGAAGGGAGAGGAGGTCTAGGTAGAGCTATTCAAGCTGAAAGACAGAAAGAAGAAGAAGAGTATGGCAAGGGTAGATAGTTTATTGGAGAGTTGGACGATTGTACGATACTTTGCAGTACTTGGGAGGGGCGTATAAGGAACTGCGGTGATTCATTGATATCAGAATAGTGAGCCGCATTTGCATAGTAGGGAAAATTCTTAGGATTCTAGCCATTCCAGAGCACTGAACTCATGCCCTTTCATTCTTTTTTCGTATACACATATCCCAAACGCCATCAATGCATATTGTACATCAATTCTTCCGATGAGAACTCTTTCCATTGAGTCCATCCAAATATATCCATATCAATAACCGGGAGGATTGAGTCGTTGTGATAATCTCGTCCATTTAGGAAGCTCTGCAGTAACATCAGTAAACTGACACCATCTGTAAAGGCGCATGTGCCAAACTTACTGTGAATTCCCTTTCTATATTTCTTCTCTTTCCGATCAAAGATTGTGTATTTATCTTTTGGTAACATCTCCTGCTCCGTAGGCATTTCCTCCTTCCACCTCTCCACAGCCTTTGTCGTAATTCCCTTAGCAGCCAAAGCTCTATCCACTGTAGCAACCACCGAATCGACTGCCCTTAAACGTTTGCGCTGTCGTGCCTTTTGGAATTTCGAGAGTCGCCATGGGATCTTCCTAAATCGCACCACCATTAGCAAATCTTCACGCTCATAACTCTGGCAGAAAATAAATCAAATCATACCAAAGAAGACCCCCAGACATAACATTCGTAGGTCTAAAAGCTCCAAACATTGCGTTGTTTCCTTCAATGTTCTTCTAATCGCATTTCCTCACCCCATCGATCAATCCTCTTCAAAATTCAAGAATCGGTCGGCCCCTCCGCTCCGCGCCAAGCCTTAGGTTCCGCGAACCAATCAGCATTCGCTTCATGACCTCAACTCTCTAACCTCCATCGTTGCTTCACCTGCGAATGCGCATACCAAAATGTCGTATTATTTCGCAATCGTTGGAACGCAGGATAATCCTCTCTTCGAATATGAATTTGGAACTGCGAAACAGGGTGGTGATGGGATCGCCAGGTTTCCCGAACAGGCCAGACATATGAATCAATTTATTGTTCATAGTAGTTTGGATATTGTCGAGGAGGTGCAATGGGGTGGTGGACAGATGTATGTGATTTGTTTTTGGACGAGATGCGACTGGACTGGATACTAATAATATGCTTTTTAGGTATTTGAAATGCATCGATCGATTTTACAATAATTACGTCTCATGCTTCATGACAGGCGGAAGTAGGTTATTCTTTTCTTCTTACAAACATGTATCGTGATGGTGCTAATATATGTAGATGTTAAATTCATGCTCTTACATTCTCCCTCTCAACCTGCAAACCCAACGACTTCAAGAACCTCCACATCAATCGGAGCAAATCCTACTTCGCCTCAGACAGAAGAAGCCATTAAACAATTCTTTACGGAAGTTTATGAGAATTGGGTAAAAACGATTATGAGTCCATTTTACCAGGTCAATCAACCAGTTACGAGTCCGGTGTTCAGGGGACGGGTTGCGGCGGCGGGGAAGAAATATTTGTGAGGAGTGCTGAGAGAGAATCATGGAAGAATCATCATAATTATTATTGCATCGAGGAGTATGGCTCTTCCTTGGGTGTATTCTGGTGCAACGAAGAGCATAAGCGCGAGGAATAAGTTCGGGATTTTTGGTATGGATGAAGAATCAAGTCTCGGGATATATCATACCACATGGAGGATGATGTTACGAACAGTGGTTGATAGTACACTATGGAAGCCA
Source organism: Botrytis fragariae (assembly GCF_013461495.1). NCBI lineage: Eukaryota > Fungi > Ascomycota > Leotiomycetes > Helotiales > Sclerotiniaceae > Botrytis > Botrytis fragariae. The sequence continues at coordinate 438,753 of NW_023501003.1, forward strand.
TCTACGCTTCAATGCGGCCGCGGACACCTCCGGAGAGTTCATCTATTGAACCTCACGATCAGGAATTTAGTCGGAGATTTCACTGCTCGCAAATGGATCGGGAGTCTGTTTGCTGAAAGATATCTTGGGCTTTGACGAGAATTCTTTGCTTGCTTTAGCCCTTCGTCATACAACAGATAGATACCTTAGCACGGTTTAGATTCTCATACTGGAGACTACTCGAATCTTCCTTATCAAAATGGCGGTCGAGACCATACTCTGATTGGGAATTGAGACTCATGACTGTTTGAGTCCATACACGGAACCTGTGGTTAGGGAGCTGGAAGAACTACGCATAATGGGACGCGGTGGGAATCGGTGAGATGGCTCACGACAATACCCAAGTTATTACAAAAGAATAGTAATAGATATCATATAATATTCAAAAGTAAGTATTATCACCTCAGCGCATTTTCAACAGAAAGTTGCGATGTCTTCAAAAGTGTCTCAATAAGTCCTATGATGTGATTGTGAAAAGTGGCGGTAAGTGATAACTAGTAGCTGGTAGTCTCTTCCCAACTTGTTACTACTAGATATTTGCCATAGTAGCCTTAACACACTTCAATGAATTGTAGATGGTGCTCTCTATTTAAATGAAAGCAAAGCGTAATTGAAGCATCTAGCACTTTCGTGAATATACTTGTACTGTACTATATTATATTATAATCATCTTAGGGTTCCAACATGCAATGTAATTGGAATTGGAATTGGAATTGGGAGTGAATTGTAAAAGTATACCCACCTACAATTCTGAATAACGCGTGTTTCGATAAATGAGTGGCTGTTCGGTGTTCAGACTGTGCAAATGGGAATACCTATGATTGGGACCATGGCAGGTTTGGGTTTGGTGATTGTTGGGTTTGACTTTTGGCTTGTGGTTTTTGAGTTTGGGGATTGAGGGTTGGGGTTTATGATATATCAACATAGGTACCTTGAGATGGGGATGGGTTTGTTATTGATGATGATAGGTACGAAGCAGGTTATGTGGAATATGGATGTAACTACGAGTACCTTCAAAGCAGTAGTATTGGTTCTGACGCGTAGGAAATGGTAGTCTCGCGAAGATGACTGGATGGTCGATATCATTCATGGTTTTATTAGTAGGTAGTTGATGTCTACTTTCTAGGATAGGTTGTGAAAGGGATGAATAACTCTTGATAAATACTGATGTATCTCATTACACGTATTTTATATTATCATTTATTAAATATCTTTGTTATTTAATTCGTTCCGTACCTGACAATGAATCAACGATATCAATATCTATCAAGTGCTCGCTTATCGATGCACCCCTGGAACTAAGGCGAAGTAACGATCCGCCGCATTTTACGCTTCTGATGAGCTTTGGTCAGGACTCGGAACATTTCACATCACGCAACAAATAATGCAGCCGTAAGCCATATGTGTGAGAGAGTGTGTGTGTGTGTTCACATCCAACCACAATAATAGAGTCGAAAGAACAACATTGAAATTTTTCTACAATTTTCCTCGGCAATCACACCCCCAGTCCCTTTCTCACCTTTTTTACCAAAAAAACATTCTTAGATAATATAAATTTCCATTTCCATTTCCATTAATTTCTTAAAAGGTACTAGCGTCAAAACTCCCATTTTCCAGATCACTTGTTTCCTGATCAAAAACCAACAAATTCCCTTCCCCCTCTGATTCTAATCTTTTATTTAACAACTTCATATTCCGCCACTACATCAACTTTTTGATTTTAATTACTTCGGAATTATCATCAATACATCCATCGTCTTATTAAAGACGCGTTTTATTATCACAAATAATCAAATCCACTTCTTAATAACTACTTCATCATGACTGGACGTAAGTTACACCTTTCCTTCTTGAATTCTTATGTTGAAGTTGAGATTGTTGTTGTTGTCGGTCGCGATATTTGAGGATGATGTTTTGGTGTTGGTGTTTTGATCTCACTCCACTCCCTCATCTATCAACGCGATAAGGTATCCACATCTTTATGATGTTGATATACCTACCTACAACAATAATTATCTTACTTCACTAATATATCACCACTTCAATCATGGTTCAACATACTAATGATTTTCTTCTATAGGCGGAAAGGGCGGAAAGGGTCTCGGAAAGGGTGGTGCTAAGCGTCATCGTAAGATTTTGAGAGACAACATCCAAGGTATCACCAAGCCAGCTATCAGACGTCTTGCTCGTCGTGGTGGTGTCAAGCGTATTTCTGCCAGTAAGTTTTATTCCCATCGCGTCTTCAGTCTTCATGACTTTGATGTGCGATAATATCTCCACAAGATTTATTTACTGACGCGTCTTTCAACAGTGATCTACGAAGAAACCCGTGGTGTTTTGAAGACCTTCCTCGAGGGTGTCATTCGTGATGCCGTCACCTATACCGAACACGCCAAGCGCAAGACCGTCACCTCCCTCGATGTCGTCTACGCTTTGAAGAGACAAGGCCGTACCCTCTATGGTTTCGGTGGTTAAACATCTTCTCACCTCTACCATCTTTGTCATGACATCATCTCATGCTCTTTCACATACGCGTCGATACAATACACTTTCGATTATGGTTCCCAGGGGAGTTAGGATGGGCTTATGTTACTTTTGATGGTCTTTTTTAGACGGTCTAGCATGCTGTTTACGGCAGGGTTTCGCCCTTTCCTGATTCTTTTTGTGAATCATTCATTTCGACTATCGACTACGTTTTCTATCTCTCTCTGGTCTCGACATAGCAATACATTCCTCGAGTCAAAAACTTTTTGATAGTCTATACCTCTGCTTTTGCTTTGGTGTGTAAGACAGTCTAGCATCCTGTTTACGGGAGGAGTTTTCCTGGAACGTTCCTTGTTTTGTAGCGACACCTTTGATACCCCGCGGTTTGGGATTTGTGAAGAAGGATTTCATGATTAGTGGCATGCATGCACACATTACCTTTTTTGTCTTTTTTGAGCAAACCTGTTTAGCTTGATTAGCTGGTTGGCGTTCTATGGTTTTTTTCACCCTGGTACTAGACGGGTTGTCTAGAGGGTTGAGGGATGGTATGGATTGGGGATGGATGTATGTGGGATCACGATCGAGCAGTTGTGTTTATACGCATACATAGCATACGAGTGAAATTATATGGTCGTGGACCTGATTGATATTATTTTTGAAGTTCTTGATTGTTGATTTGAATGTGTGTGATGTGATGTTTTCTTTATTTAAATCATGAGATGTTGAGAATATGTGGTGTGATTAAGGAAACTTTGGTGCGGGTCAGTTGATTAATCATGGTCAGAGAGAATAGATGGTTAGTTGGCTGGCTGGAGGGCAAGTGTCGTCTGTATCTTCTGCGTCGTATCACATTATGTGTACCTATGTATAGTATAGTACAGTACAGCCTTGCATCTTGCATCTTGCATCTTGCATCTGGATACAGTCGCGATAGAGTGAGAATCTTATTGATAGTCTGATGGATGGATGGATGGATGGATGGAATATTCATGATGTTTTTTTTTTTGTTTTTTTCGGTGGTGGGAGATTTGATTTGATTTAGTGTTTAGGTTGGGGTTAGGGGTGGGGGATTTCAATTTTAGTTTAGAGTAAAGGGAAGGGAAGGGGTTTTTTTAGAGTTTTTCTTTAGGGGAGGATGGTTGGAAGGAGAGGATTTGATGGGGGGTAGAGAGGAAGGATGGAGAGGACGAGGAAGGGAGGGGGATGGATTTGATATTTCGGTTGGGGGGTTGGTATAAAATGGATGGATATAGAGATGGATGGATCGATCGATGAATGGGTAAAACATAGGTCTTCTCTCTCCTATTTTTTCTAAGCTATCATGCGTCTTTCTGTTCTGGGTGAGTGGCTGGGTTTGGGTTTGGTGTGTGGAGGAGGAGGAGGAGGATTTTTTATTGTATGATTTGATTTGATTTGATTTGTGGGCACGTATATGTATATGTATATGTTTATTCATAAATCAGCATTCAGAAATGCGAAATTGGAAGGGGAGTTGGAGGTATGGTGTGCTGTGGTGTGGTGCGGTGGGAAAATTTAAAAGTGTGTATTGATATGTGTTGGTTGGTATTGGTATTGGTATTGGTATTGGTATTGGTATTGGTATTGGTATTGGTATTGGTATTGGTATTGGTATATGTTGGGATATATTGGGTTGGTATTTAGAGTTGAGGGGCATTTTGGTATATATGTATAGATAGGTATATGCATATATGAACTGCTTGGGTGGGTGTGTAGAATGGATGGGTGGAGGAAGGGACGGAGGGTTGGGGGAATGGTTTGAATTTAGATTTGGATTTGGATTCTGGCTTGGTGGGAGGTTTGGAAGTGGTGTCGTGAGAGAGGTAGATGGGAGGGTGTACAGGCGGCTAGAGGAAGGATGAAGGAGTAGTGATGAATGAAATTATTTCCTATTTGTAAATCTGATTTGATAACAATAGATGGATGGAGGGAGGAGGAAGTTTCTGTGTTTGTGTTGTGTTTGATGTAAATGTGCTTGGGATTTTGATTACCTAAATTATAGAGATTTGTTATAATTTATATAAATATGTATTGGTTTACTTATGATTCCATGTAATGTTTGACATAGGTATGTGTTCGGAATTTCAGATCTGTATATGATGATGTTTTCGATTTGAGGAGAGAGGGGTGCTTAGGGAGGGTATGGGAGTTGAGTGAAGTCTCAAGAAGTGAGGAGGTTGTTTTGGGGACGATGTTGGATGAACAAATAAACCTGGACAATGATTGGTCTGATGGTTGTTAGTATTTCTCTTTCTTCCCTTTCCTGCCCTTTCCCATTCTTGAGTCTTGATTCGAGTCGTCTACTCTGATGTTTTTTTAATTGATAATCTTAGGGATGTTGATCAGGGAAATGATGTGAATATTGCAATGTTAGTTTTTGCCATTGGTTCCTTTTCCTAAAGGTGCGTATATGGATAGGGGAAGGAGGAAGGAGGAGGAACCTTCTTCTGTGTTTGTATTGTATTTTGGTTTTGTTGTTTGATGAGATAAAATATCAATTCTATTTCTCAATCTATCATCCGCAAACCCAACTCACTAACAACCCTAAGAATACCAACCAAGGAAAAATCGTAAACACCACAACATCAGTCTTCACCAATTCTTCCTTTCCCTCAAAAATAAACATTCCCCATACAATACAAAAAGCAAAAGGGACGATAAAATCATGAACTTTCTCATGAAAGCCCCGTTTATAAAGCCGGAAAAGTAGAATGATGGGGAGGAGGAGTATGCTTGCGTTTATGAGATTCGATATGAAGGGGTTTTGGGAACAAGTGAGGAAGTTCGATGTGAGGAGGAGTGGTTGGGGCTGGGAGAGAGGTTAGTGGGTGTTTAGGTGGGAGGTGGGAGAGGAAAGAGGGACTTGCGAGGAGATGGGGGTAGAAGCGATGGATGTTGCGGTGGCTGGATATGAGGAGGGAGAAGAAGGTGATGAGGAATTCGAGAGGTAGGGAGGGCATGAGGGAGTTGATGAGTGTGATCGGTTGATGGGGTGCGTGAGGTGTGAGAGAGATGCTGTGTGATAGGTGGATAGGGGTAAGAGGTGACTTGGACGGAATCGTAGAGAGTGAGCGCGTGAGATAGGTTAGGGAATGATATCAAACCGCTGAATGCTGGTCTAATGTCCATCGATGATGGAACACGTTCTCAGAAGTCCATTGGGGTTATATATGTATATATGTTTGAGAACATTAACTCGGTAGAAGGATTCCTGCAATAACACAACAACCGCTGTGGTTATACACAGCTCACGCTTTTGTAACGAAAAGGTATATTTGACGAAAGAAGAAACGTCCAGAACGATAGTTCAAGTAAAGCGGTGTCATAACTTGCATTGTTAGGATATTCATCCTTTATTGATGTGTATAAATGGTGATTCTTGGACAAATTAATAAGTATTAGAGACCTAGCGATAGTATACGTAAAGTTTTTGATAGGTTTGTCCTGTTGTTGCTTTTTGTATCATACGACACGTAGAATTGTCATGCAGTAGCATATGTATTCTACTTGGGGAACTCTTCCTACCCCAGATTTAGCTGATACGAAATAAAACAAATACATGTTGCATCAAACCAACGTTCCAAATTACGAAAATATTCGCTTGGCTCTTCCCCAGGCTTCTGCAGGAGTAACAAAACGCCGAGGTTGCACGGATTTCCAGATGTAGAAGGTACAGCAAACAAATTACACTTCAACGCTGGTCAGCAAGATTTGAGAATTCAAGGTCTAGGAAGACCTCGAAATCCTTCAAAAAATGTATGAGGTATTTCATGGTGGAATATTTCTTATGTACAGTGAGATGAAGTTTTGCACGTTTTTGATAATGGGATGTTCGATTGGGACTTGGGGGCTTACTTCGGCTAAAATCATTGGTCGGGGAATCTTCCAGGGGATCTTTTTCTGTTCTTCTATGAGGCATTTTCCAACATCCAATGCATCTTCTAACAACCGCCAAAAAAATTCATCGATAACTCAATACTCTAAGGAAAATGAAATTGCGAATTTTAGTAAGGAAGTCGAGTGGCTGAGTCGCTCGCCGGAAACTGGGAACTTCACATTAGCAAGTGCAAATTGTAATATTCATAATGTAATGCGACAAACAGCGGGATGTTTGGGAATTCCAATCAGGCTCCGTGCCAGTTCTTCGGTCTCCATACTTCAATGGATCATATGGGTATCAGCCGCTTTTTTGTTTCCTGTGAAAACATTCACTTTGTTGTTCTGTGGGGAGCTAGTATGAGCGATTTATCGTGATGTAGTTTATCCATGACGCATAGCAAGATTCTATCAAAAGGCGGGATGCAAATGTGATAGGGGATAATTCCTATTCTGGATGCATTCACTATTTACGTCTAATTTCGAGTATCTCTCTAGCTTAGCTGTCCACGGGTCTGTCAGCTCTTTCGAGGTGAAAATATAGGGTGGGATGAGATGAGACGAAATGGGTGTCTTTACGTTTGTCCAATATGCATATATTGATCCCTTCGACTGATGTGTAAGAATATAAATTCATAGATATCTTAACTTTTTAAATATCGAGAGAGGTTATCCTATTGTATGCGCTCAGAATCCCTCAATCAAGTCACTTTCCTCATTCTCAACTTCTCATCGATTACCCGCGTATCAAACGATTTCTAGCACACACAACCCCTTAAGTAGTGGTTACTTGACGAAGATGTTAGAAGATGGAGAAAAGGAGCAATTCCATCGCCGTATCCATTACGCTGATGTGGAATCTGGAGTCAAAGTCTCATCACCTCTAGAGCGAAGCAATTCTAGAGTCTCAACCGATCATGATAGCTTAAGTATTCGACCTCACAGGCGTTCATCAATTGAGTTATCATCGGCACTTCCTATCCAATACAGAACGGTCTCATTCCAAATTGCAGGATCCCAAGAAAAGAATGCAGCGGAAGTACAACTCGCGAAAAAGTCGGCAGCAAAGGGTTTGTGTTTCCATACTTAAGTTTATATCACGATGCTAACATCCTTTAAGCACTTGCCGATCTGGATTGGCATTTAATCACACCTGACGAAGTTCTTAAGCGCCTATCAACGTCGACATCTCAAGGTCTTTCGAAAGAACAAGTGAACCGAAGACTATCGCAATATGGAAAGAATACACCATCTCATCCTCCAAACCATCTCTTTCAAACTTGGTTCGGTTACTTCTTCAAAGGATTTGGATCCATTCTCCTACTCGGCGCTATTCTAGTTTTCGTCTCCTGGAAACCTCTTGGAGATCCGCCCTCACAAGCAAACCTAGCACTTGCTATTGTTCTCTTGGCTGTCTTTTTCATACAAGCAGCCTTTAATGCTTGGCAAGATTGGTCTTCATCCAGAGTCATGGCTTCAATTACTACTATGCTACCTGACAATTGTTTGTTATTGAGAGATAGAGCTCGCGTCACTGTTATTGCTAGCGATATTGTTCCTGGAGATCTTCTTTATATAAAAGCTGGCAATAAGCTTCCTGCTGATGTACGATTCGTTGAAATGTCTTCGGATGCAAAGTTTGACCGTTCCATTCTGACTGGTATTTTCTCCACATGTTTGCACGCTTCCTGATACTAATTGGTAACTTAGGCGAGTCACTTCCACTTTCAGGAATGGTTGACAATACAGATGAAAATTACTTGGAGACAAAGTGTATCGGACTTCAAGGAACTCACTGTATTTCCGGAAGTGGTATCGGTATTGTCGTTGCTACCGGTGATACAACAGTCTTTGGAAGGATTGCTCAACTTACCAACACCCCGAAAACTGGTATGACTACTCTCGAGCGAGAAGTTTTTAACTTCGTCCTTGTCATTGTTGCTTTTATGGTAACCATGATTGTTCTTGTTATCATTATATGGTACGTCTATCACATGATTCTTGGCATTGTGGTTTCCAAATGTTGATCTATATATAGGGCAGCATACTTGAGAAAATCGTACCCTGATTGGATCAATGTACCAACTCTGATTGTTGATTGCGTTTCTGTCGCCATTGCATTTATTCCCGAGGGTCTCCCTATTGCTTTGACGGCATCACTTACTATAACAGCAAATCTTATGCGTAAGAACAAAATTCTTTGCAAGTCATTGAAGACAGTGGAAACTCTAGGTGCAGTCAGTGTCATCTGTTCAGACAAGACAGGTACTTTGACAAAGGTATGTCTGTTTCTCCAAACCTATTTACCTCGGAGGCTAATTCTGTTCAGAACAAAATGTTTGTTACAGAATGCTGTATAGCAACACATAGTATGACTCCACAATTGGCCAAAGATGAGATGAATTCAAGTGGTCGAAACAACACTGCGATCTCTCAAATGAGATTGATTGCTGGACTTTGCAACTCTGGAGAGTTTGATGCCAGTACAATGCATCTACCACTTTCCGATAGAAAGATCAACGGTGATGCTACTGATCAAGCTGTATTGAGATTTTCCGAGTCACTCGGTCCTGTCTCTGAACTTCGAAATATGTGGCGGAAAACTTTTGAATTGGCTTTCAATAGCAAAAATAAGTTCATGGTACGAACATTAGCACTCGCCGAGCCCGAAGGCCGTTCTTATGCTCTTCCTAGCGAAGAAGCGACAAGTTTTGCCTCGGATGATACGTAAGATACCACGATCCAGTGAGAGATTATAACTGACTTTGATTTTCACAGTCTACTAGCAATCAAAGGTGCACCGGACATCTTGATCGGTAGATGTTCAATGTATACCACCATCGACGGTAATTCGAAAGCTCTTGACGACGATGTACTTAGGAAAATCGACGAAATTAAGAATCGCTGGTCGGCAGAAGGCAGACGTGTCATTTTGCTAGCACGAAAGATAATTAAGAAAGACGAGTTGAAAACAACTCCACTTTCAAGTCGCTTTGAAAAAGAGATATCATCCCATGCACGATCTGGTCTTACACTGGTAGGCATCGTTGGTATTGTAGATCCTCCTCGTGATGAAATACCTTCCGTCGTATCTACTTTGAGACGAGCTGGAATACGATTTTTTATGGTAGGAGCTACATGTTCATCTGATTACATGAATTATACTGACAAAATGAAAGGTAACTGGAGATTTTGCTTTGACTGCTCAAGCAATTGCTACAGAATGTGGAATCATCACCAATTCCCCAAATATGGTAAAAGATGTCTCTTCTCTATCACGAAATAAACTCGTTTCCGAATCAGCCTCTCAGTCCGAAAACGACAGCAAAGACAATGCAATCACTCCGCAGATAACTTCTATTGTTCTAAGCGGACCAGAAATAATCACTCTCAACGACAGTCAGTGGGATCAACTATGCAAATACGATGAAATCGTTTTCGCCCGCACAACACCCGAACAAAAACTACGAATCGTCCGCGAATTTCAAAAACGTGATGAGATCGTTGCAATGACTGGTGATGGCGTTAATGATGCCCCTTCTCTCAAAGCTGCTGATATTGGGATTGCACTTGGAAGCGGTTCGGATATAGCAATTGAAGCTGCAGATATGGTTCTTCTCGAGTCATTTAGTGCTGTTGTTGAGGCGGTCCAATATGGAAGAGTGGTCTTTGATAATTTGAAAAAGACAATTGCGTATCTATTGCCTGCGGGATCATTTTCGGAATTTTGGCCAGTCATGACGAACGTGGCGTTTGGGCTGCCACAAATATTGTCTTCGTTTCTGATGATTATTATCTGGTATGTGTATTTTCCTCTCATCACAGCCCGTTTTTTACTCTGTAGAAACCAGTATCGACTAACAATTCACAAAAAGTTGTTTTACCGATTGCGCCGCGGCTACAGTTCTCGCGTACGAAGCCCCTGAAGCAGACGTTCTTCTCCGCAAACCGCGAAATACCAAAACAGACAGATTAGTCGATTGGCAACTTATTCTTCAAGCGTATGGGTTTATCGGTGTGATTGAAACGGCAGCTTCATTCGCAATGTCGTATTGGTATTTACAGCGGAACGGAATTCCGTTTACAGATCTGTGGTTTAAATATGGAAAATTGCCAGAGGGAATCGATCAGGATTATGCGAATGCGAGATTGGCCGAGGCGTCGAGCATTTATTTTGTTAATTTGGTGGTTATGTAGGTTTTCTCCCCTTCTCCATTAGCTTCATTCTCCATTCCTCATATCATGCACTAACATCCTCTCAGGCAATGGTTCAATCTCATGGCTCTGCGCACCCGTCGTCTCAGTATCTTCCAGCATCCTCCAGCTTTCAACAAGGAAACGCAAAATCTGTACATTTTCCCTGCTATTCTATTTGCATTGGTAATGGCGATTTTCTGGCTCTACATCCCGCAGTTGCAAAGTGTGCTAGGAACTAGTAGTGTTCCAGTGGAACATTTCTTTTTACCAGCAGCGTTTGGAGTGGGTATTTTGTTGCTGGATGAGGCGAGGAAGTGGGGGGTTAGGAAGTGGCCGGAGAGTTGGATAGGGAGATTGGCTTGGTGATGAGGTGGGGTGCTATGGATGGTAAATTTCGGTAATGGGTCGGGAATGAAATAATAGTAATTGAAAAGATTGTCTGTCTTGTGTTATGACGGCTGTTCATTCAGTGATTGGAAATATCTAAACTCGTGCTTCTCAATGAACATTTTCGCCTGTAAATTGTAATAACACAAAATATAGGACTACAATCAAAATTCAGCATGAATTACTTTTCCAATAGATGAATTGGTATATTCAGCTGAATATATATACATGTATTATATATCCACAAATCTCCTCAAAAAGATCACTCATATATTGATTGAACAAATCACCTACACAACACTAGTCTAATAAAACAAAAATCTCGCATTTCATTTGAACAACTGCTCTATGAACCTTAGCACTGGTCATTATCCACTCGCAAAGCCTGCGCATTGGCGGACTCTGTTCCTATCTGAAGATATGTATGTATGTATGTATCTTCTGAACTCTCCCTTGCTAATAACGCCCTAGAGTATTTTAACTCGAACTAGAAATACCTATAGATAGATAAGTAGGTAGACAAAGGTAGAAAGATATCTTTGAACCTGTATAACCTGACAAATGAATTGAAACAGGATTTCACCCAACTCCTAACTCCCCGTTTCGCACTGGATTACTGAAATCTATTTTTCTGTGCTCCTTCCTGCCTCCCCCACTCCCTCGCTTAACCCACACAAATTCCCAAACCTTCCAATCCCTAGCACCCCTCCCCCCCTCTTCACGGTACATACCCCAAGCGTCTCGTGACCTCCGCCCACGCCCCCAACACCCCCCTCTCACCCCCTGCATCCCGTGTCTCAAAACCGGTACTCCATAAACCACACCATTCACAATACAAACCATAATTTTCTCCGAAATGACAATTAGGAATGTTAATGCGACGGGAATCATGGACAGGGCTTTTGGTATTACTTCTGCGACTTCGGTTTTGGATAGGGAGGTACTGAGACGGAGGAGAGGAAATGCGAGGATGGTGGTGAGGAGGATACAAATTAGGAATTGGCTGGGAATTTAGTGTGTTAGATGGGGCTGTATGGTTAGGTATGTAAAGGGGAAGGTACTTACACATCCCGCAATTCCCTATATCTAAGACTACTTTCCGCATCAAGCGAAACCCAATGTCTCACCTGCAGATATTGGAAAAAGAAGAGAGTCCAGAGGAATAAGACTCTATGATGGGTTTTGTTAGCTTAACGTAATACTCATATGATATATAAATACTAAATGAAGAGATGGAGAACTCACGTCAAGATAAAACACCCGCGAGATGTTTCATACAGAGTGAGGATGTCGAATTGCGGAGCTGAGGGGCCGGAGATGGAGAGGGCGTAGATGAGGGAGAGGGTTGCGAGGGGCTTGGAAGTGCGGAGGTGGAGGAGGAAGAGGAGGGGAGTGGTGATGGGGCGAGTGAGAGCGTGGGTGAGATGGCGGTGTTGTGGGGTGGGTGTTGAACTTGGAGGAGGGTGGTAGAGAGGAAGGATTTCGTGGGAGGTGAGGGAGGTCATGATTGTTTGAGTAGTAGTTGGTTGGGTTGATGTGGTGAGGAGGGTTGTGTGTTTAGATACCAGTGTTTTAGACCTCTTGATAGCTGGGCTATCTTATGTTTTGCAAGTGAAGAGGGGCAGTTGAGGCACAACGGTTTATGCGAGGGTATGGCGAGAGTTGAATGACAATGTTCTAGCAGAATGAGATTCCAGCAGAATGAGGTTCCAATAAATGAAGTTTCGTTGATGAGGTTTTAGTAGAATCCGGATCCAGTAGAACACTCACTCAGCCTCTTGACTCCAAAATCCAGACTCGCATAAAATATCCCGCAATTCCTTCGCCTACAGGCACGAAACATAAAACAAGAAGACTTATCCGGTACAAAGATAAAAACCACACGTAGCTCAAATTGGGTATTGAAAGAAACGGCAATGATATGTATGTAAGGAAGGGAAGCAAATCGACTTAAATGCCCCGGAGTCCTGGGCACACAGTCAAGCTTCTCGAGCTCGGAATAATAATAATTTCAATGACTCCAAGGCTAGCACAGCCAAGATCCTAGCGAGGTGCTACAGAGGCATGAGGCAGAATCCTCGTGAACCTATAAGTAGACTCGCTAGCCAATGATCTCTATGTTTACACAGCCGGAGAGGTGTAACGTATTGCATATATATCTGTACATTTCGCTCTTTATATCTGGTGTGGTTTTAAAATAAGGGAGTCATATAGTTTCTGAGAAACTTTTCCATCGACCACCGGTGAAAGGATTTCCGAAACCGTCTGATTGATTTGCGCAAAGATATCTTTTGTATTCATGAAGCTTTCCGATTTTTTTATCGCGACGGGGTCGCTGATTGTTAGTACTCGCTGTGTCATGAGTCAATATCAAGAAGTAAGTTCATAGTACTCTCGCAGACGGTGAAAGACTAAAATTGACACTTTCCGTAGTTCTTCGATATATCCAGCTTTTCTCTCCTCCTCGCAAACGACACGATACTCGAGTTTCTATCCTTCAGCCTCGGCTCAGTGTCAGAGCTTGCAACTGCCAGTTTCGTCTGTATATCAATTGGACTGATAGCATGGATTTACAATATTGGACAACATGAAAAACTACACTCTCCAATGGTCATTCTCGCCTTCGGTCTATCGGTTTTTTTCTGGATCGAGCTTGCGGCTTCGATAGAGATCTATCTCTTCGTCATATTTCCCTGGGTATTATTGATGGGGCTATTGATTAGCAGAATATATGATGTAGTTTGGAGGAAGAAAGACCTGCCGGCATCGGAAGAGAAAAGGGGTAGCGATTGCATGTTTGGGTATACTGAAGGCTTGCAGTTCTGTGGAAAATTTTCGGTGTAGGATGGTGGCAGATTCATGTCATTACGCTGGGGCAAAAACTAGAACTAGCGGGATTTTTCTTATTTCTCACGTCTAGTTCTTTGAAGAAAACTTTGGTGGTAGTGGGAACTTTTGTCCACTTGTATTTCTTGAGGGAAGGAGAGAGTTTCTATCACATTTCATTTGTTTTATATAGGAGAAAACTCCAGTCCAATGGGACATACTATTTAGGGACAGGAGATCTTTCCATGTTACATTTCTTTCATCTTTTTCATCTTATATAACCTATTCTTTTCATTTTAAGGTTGAGTTGTTTGGTCTGTTACTTTTCTTGTTCTGAGTTGAAACAATGTAACTATCGGGACAAGAGTCTACCTAGGTAATCTTTCGTCACTACCTTAACGAAATTCGGCATGTGCGCGGGAAGAATTGATGGCGCGAAATACTCTAGCACAATACGAGTGAAGGGATTGAGATAAAAACGTAAAAACTATGCAGTCCGTCAAAGATTTGCCTCCCGGAAATGATTTCCAATAGCCGAGCCAGTATATTGGATACGTCTTGAGATCACTCAAAATACGACCTCCATTTAAATATCACATCGAGCTAAAAACTATTAAGGGTTTGAAAAGCTATGTTCACGTGCAAGCCGACTAACAATCCGAACTATCGAATATCTTGCATGGAGAGCCTCATCAATCCGCCTTGCGGGCGTTCGTGGTAATACAACGACAGCTGCTCCCCTTAATTGCGTGTATTTTTAGTATGGCTTATTCCAGCACTCGTGATAGGGTAAATTTTGATATGCCAACTTGTATGGGCTGCGGTTATTCAGGTCTTAATGAAAGCAATCCATCCATTCTGCTAGCTTGACAATGTATGCCTAAAAAGCACTTGACAGACTAGTTTGCCCGCTCATTTGCTGGCAATATTGCAGGTGTTTCTCGCTGGCTATTGACACCTCGGTAATGCTTGTTAAATATTCATTATGATATCATCGAAACTATAGATGAAATTGACAAATATTACCATGAAGAGATGATAGAGAGTATAGTCAACTTCAACAAATTACTCGAAAGCATACACTGGTATGAATCAAAGATATACTGAACTGAATTTCATAACGATTCACAATGTCAATATATAGATGTATCTTTCGGAATCAATAATTTCCATTATGGAAGCACATGATAATATTTTATTTTACATTCTGCTTCCACTGCTTTGTTGCTTCGCCATATTGTCACACCAATCTACAGTTCCAATACAGTCACCAGTTTCGAAACTGTGCAGTCAAATCAATTCTCAAATACCTTCGTCTCAAATTTGACATTGGCGGATTGAAGGCGATTGATGTATTTCTCGCCCAACATAGATGGAGTATAGATACCACCTGACAATTTGTGATCGTCTCGAAGTAATGAAATTGCACCCTGGGCAATCAATATACCAGTCACTGCATCATATTAGTTACCCGAAACATCTTGGACTACATTATTTCACTTACATCCATAGAGTGAACCTTCATAGTATTCCCGACAGAAGATTCTTGGAGGGTTTGCTTGATCATTGTCCGGTTTAGCAATAGCTCGGAACTCGATCCGATCGGATTTGGTTTCCTCTTTCGTGGCTCCGTCTCCTGGTTGATAAACATATTTCCTGGCCGTATGTCTGAAAAATGGGATTGCCAAGAATAGAGCACCAAGAATGAGACCAAAATGTATCGCTATACCAGTGAGATAGTTTCTTGCTTTCATGTATTCCTCGACCTTGAAATTAGGACCATAGAATTTCTGCTCGCTAGATAACCCCCAACTTCGATGAACGATGGCTAAATCGGTTGACCCTGCAAGAGAAGTGGTGAGAATTCCTAAATCTGGTACGACTTTGATTCCGGTAAGTTTGGTGATGAGAGATGTAGATGGGCGGACTTTTGGTCCAGGTATTGGAGATAGAGCGTAAGGAGTAAATGCATCTTTGAGTTGCTTAAGGTTGAATACTTCCAAGAGTGTGAAAATTGTTTCTAAGGAACCCCCGGAAGGTTTGGCTCTAAAAGATATTAGTCTATTGGTTGTCCAGAAAGTCCAGGTCAAGTGTTATAGCTTACTTCATCTCGTGTAAAGATACGATAACTTCACCAGTAGGTGCAGATAACTTTTCCCGGACAGCATCAACAGCACATCGAGTAATTAAATCAGATAGACTAGATTCAATACCACATTGGGGAATGAGAACCGCACCACTAGCTTTAGCGGTGCTTTCGTATTTCTTGATCATCTTAGCCACCCATGGTACTTCTCCTGTGACATCGAGATAATGTGTACCATTTTCGGCACATGCTTTGAAACAATGTTCGCCGTGAAGAGCATAAGGGCCAACTGTTGCCAAGATGACCTTTGTCTTTTTAGCCAATGCACTCAGCTCCGCGTCATCCAAGTTACAGATTTCAATAGCTATGATGAGTGAGGCGTTAGTTAATAACGAGAAAGATGATACCTTTGAAATAGCTATCATGTATCGCACGTGATATCAAGGGGGTTGGTGGTACGCAAACTGTTGGAATCGTAATTAAGAATCTTACACACCTGGTTGTACTCTATCTGGACTTAGAGACTTGCATTCGGCCGCAACAGCTTCCAATTTGCTGGCAGAACGTCCTGCTAAAGCCCAACGAAGATCTGTAGGTAAATGTGTGGCAACGTGTTCCGCTGTAAGTTTTCCTGTGTACCCTGTGGCTCCAAAGATGACCAATTCGTACTCTCTATCTCCTGAAGACATTGTTTGTATATACAAATGTAGAACGCAAGAGAATAGTGAAATATCACTCGATTGTATGTACTTGAATGAGGCGGTAAATGAAATGGATACTCTTGGTCTATACAAGTACAATGTTTTACTATCACATCAACATCCTGTTTTCAGATCAACAGTTCTCCCTACGTAGGCAGGTAGGTGGATATCGTTCTTGCCGAGGTTTAACCAGGCTTTGTTCATTGAATTCTTCACTTCGAAGAAAGAGCATGTCAATTCGTGAGGAGTAGGAAACGCTCAAGATGAGTAGAACGGAAGATATTATAGATATTGCGTATATATAAATATGAAAATACAATAACTCTCAATCTCTGTATACTTATATACCTATACTCCGTTGTGATTTATAAAAGACTCTGTATAAGTTGTATGATTTTATAGACTGTGGAAATGTAAATACAGATCATGTGACTGACATCATTCTGAGACTTTCCATTGGGGACTAGCGTAATGGGGCTATTAACCGAATCCCACGACGAATTTGACCAAAATAATTCCCATCAAGTACATTGCGACAAATCTTCAATTTCCTCATCACCGTTCATCAACGCAAAATACCGCCAAGATGACAAAGAGAACCAAGAAGGTCGGAGTCACCGGTAAATACGGTACCAGGTATGCGATTATTCCAGCTCTACAAACTCTACACACCCAAATATCATAAGAAGGAAGAATCTGCGGCTTTTCAACACATTGTTGAGGTGTAATGGGACGGAGAACTTTTCAATAATGGAGGATCAACAAATCAATACTTGCAGCAGATGGAATCAAGATAGAAATCAAACGAATCAGCAAACAACTGGCTAATTGCTTTTTTCCCCAAATAGATACGGTGCATCCCTCAGAAAGCAAGTCAAGAAGATGGAAATCACTCAACACGCAAGATACGTCTGCACCTTCTGTGGAAAGACTACCGTCAAGAGACACTCCGTTGGTATCTGGGATTGCAAATCATGCAAGAAGACCGTTGCTGGAGGAGCTTACACCGTCACGTATGAGCCCACGATTCGAAATAAATGATTCCAAATTACTAACATATTCGACGACAGAACCCCTGCCGCCGCTGCTATGAGATCGACTCTCCGCAGATTGAGAGAAATCGCTGAGGTTTAAATGGCTTGGGATGGATGTTTGTTTCTACGGGTTATTTTTTTCTGCGGCACGGGATAGGTCTCACTTATGATATACAAGGGAAAAGCATCGCGCTGCATGATCGATGCCGATATTCGATGAGACCGGATAAAGAAAAATGAAATCATACCCTGCCCCAACTTATGGTCCATAACAACGATTGCGAATTTGGTGTGAATATGTGAAATTGGGTTCCAGAAGGATTAATCAAGATGTCGATCAACAATGATCATTAAGCGCCGAAGGAGGAACTTCCAGGATGCGTTACTTATATGTCAAAGTAAAGGCGTCGATTGTTCAATACGATTCCGATCAAGCCCATTTCATGATCGAGCTGAAAATCCATTTAACCTTATTTTCGGACCCTCCGATAGCTCTCTCATTTGTTTTGATCATAATGCTCTTCAAATAATTTGTTTCGGCAAGCGCTAAAGCATATTGAATTGGTACTGTAATAGGTCGACCTGTCGATTAAATATTAGCCGCATTTGTTCATGACATAGGTCACCACTCGGCCATTCGAATACATACATACCAAGACAAAAAGTGCCTCAACTGCTGGATTAATTTTATCATTCCATCGCCATCCTACAAACCACCATGGCCGTGTTTAATGTGGCTAGAGCCTCAACATTGACCATCACAAAAGTCTAATGACATGTATATAGGGGCACTGAGGTTTAGTCTACGGTCACCATGCATAATGATAGTTTACATGTCTTTTGCCTTGATTGATTGTATTGAGCCCTGCTTTATTAAATATGAATGCTCCCAGTAGTCTGTTCTCAGTATCTTCCTCCTGGTGAGAACTACTTGATTGTTTTACTTTTGATTATCAAGAAAATTTGAATACGTCGTCCTATTATTTCACTTTGACATCTTGAAGCCTTTATATTATGAGTCAACGCGGAAGTAATGCTGGATTTGATGCCAGAAGCGATTCTCATCATAGAAGGAATGATCACCAACGTGCCTCTCTTCCCTATCGTAGCGACAGGGATGATAGGAGTATCACTAGTTATAGTACTACTTCTGTGCGTGTGACGAGTAAGAAAGGAGGGCCACCAATCTCTATGAATACTAGACATAATGTTAATGGGGGTGAGTCGATGCGAGTGCTGGGCACTAAATCTTGATGTAACAATGCTAACAATAACAGGATTGTCCTCACATGGTAGGAGCCGAAGCCGCAGTGGAAGTATACGTACGCTGTCGGAAGCACCTGACGCAACTGTTCGCCGTGCGTTTTCCTCGATACAAATAATTGTTGTGGATGCTGACAATAACAAAAATAGCCTTGTCGCATAGAAGTGAAAACCTCAGCAGAGGGGATAATAGGCCACCTGAAAGACATCACCGTGCGTGCTTCTCGAAGCAAAGAATTGTTGTAGATGCTGACAATAATACATCCAGCCTTACAGCGCAATCGGGGAAGTGTAACCAACGAAAGACCCGAATCAGTTTCATCTGATGGAACTGCTCGCCGTGCGTTTTCCTCGAAACAAAATTTATTGTGACATGCTGACAATGATAAAAGCGGCTCCAAAGCATAGGACCCACGGAAGAGATACTGACTCGCAAGAATTTGATGGAGACTCGTATGCTTCCGGTAGAAAATCTCATACTTCTGGTAAAGAATCGTATACTTCTGGTAGAAAATCTCATACTTCTGAGCGATGTGCGTTTATCCATATCTCAATGAATTGGTGAGAAGTCCAGTATTGACATGAAAGTAGATTCGGAAACTAGTCAGCATCATGAGCCATCTGCGGGGAGTGGAAGTTTGTATGAGGACCACCCGAAGAAAGGACATAGATATGCACCCAGCGATGATGGTAGGCAGAGTAGGCATACAGACAGAGTTGCCCGATCTGAATCAGAGCGCACAACCAGGCCCTCACTCGACGATGAATTGCTATCGAAGCATACAGAGAGCCTGAGCCTCCACCCCCGAGATCCCACCCTCGAGAGAGTCGCAAAGTGGAATGAGGAAGTAAAACGCGATACTAAAGAAGATAGATGGGATGGTGATCCCAAAACCGGGCTAAGATCAGTCAATAGATCAGTCAATGGAGAAGATCATTACGGGAAAGGTTCGAATCCACCATCACACCGTGGGTACCCACAAAGCCGCCATTCTGAACGCCGATATGGACAACCTAAATCAGATGCCGATAGCTATAGTCGTTCTGACACTTCCAGAAAATCGTACATTCCTCCTCATCCTGGATCATTTGCTGCTCGCTATGCTCCCTCTGAGACTGAGTCCTATACGTTGCGCAATTCTCCCCCTCCGTACCGTCGTGGCCCCTATGATACTGGATACCAAAATTTTGGAGTCGAGGACCATAGTTCAACGTATGTGACGACGAATATCGGTGCCCCTAATGTGGGATTTATGGATGCTCCAAGTAAGAGACAGATAAGGGAAATGATGAAACACCAGCGAGATCGTGCAATGATAGAGCGTGGGCTGCCACCACCTGTTGAGAAAGGGTTTTGGGATTGAGGAGGGACGACTGTAATAGTGACTGGTAGGGTTTAGGGGGATTAGTGTGAGGGGGAAGTACAAGTCGAAATCTGGAAATGAAACCCGAGAGGAAGAATTGGAAAATGGGAATCGAGTATAGCGCTATGTTTAAAGGATCGGGAAAGCATCGTGGGAATATCTCCACATGGTGGAGTTTTGGGCTAGGAATTGTGGAGTTCTTAGCAGCGGGCGTTCTGGCTTGGGTTTGTTTTCTCTTTGGTAATGTCTCTCTTAGTATAGATTTGCGTATAGAATTGGATTTTGTTCTTGGTATAAATCGGAGTATAGTGGCTATTTGATGGTATACAAATATACGTCATCTTTAGATGTTGATTCTTCTTGTCGAGTAGGAATTGTTTATCTTTATATGGATAATCATATCGATTTGATTCCCAGAGATCTTTGAAGGAAGTTTTATCCAGCTTTGATTTGCCTGGACATAATCGTCAGATTTAATTTATCATACATGATGTATCCTCTGATCCATTCTCTATTCTCGAAACAGAGTAAGTCCGGACTCTCTAGCATACTCCGCATCTAACTTACCTCATACTTCGAATCTCGAAATTGTACACCATGGGATAGAGTAGACGAAATGAATATATGATATCAGTTCAGAAGATACAGAATGCACGGAGAACAGTTTCGCATTGTCGATATAATACTATAACCTGACCTCGTTGATTCCCCAAGATTGATTTGCATACCTAGGCACCCCTAGATGGAATCGCTAAACGAATCTCTACATCCTGATCCTAAGTTCCATCTCCATATTCTTCTGACTTCTATGGACAACATAACCTCCCAGAAACAGCTTTGAATCAACTCTGCTCAACTCCAACCAGCAAAGCAAAACAAATCAAATCCATCATTCCAACCCCCGAACCAACTCAACAACTTCTTCCGCACACCCAATACTACATTGATACCCTCCACTCCCATGTCCATAATTATGAATGACATAGACACCTTCTATTTTCTTTGCTTTTCCTTTTCCATCTCTCCCACCATCTATCTCCTCATCCCACTCACCGTCTCCTTCCCCACCCATCCCCTCAATCTCAACCCTCGCACCCCCCTTCCTCCCAGGTCTAAACCCCACATACGTATCCAACACCTCTATCTCCCCTTTCTCATTCTTCAAATCTTCAGCCCATCCTATATCTTTCAATCTCTGGATTATTCTACTTGATAATTCGTGGTCGGGGTTTGCGTTCCAGGTATTGGCCTGTGGGGGTTGTGCGTACGTGGTTAGCATATGATTTCTTTTTTTTTTCCAGTCTCCTCCTCTCATTCCTCATTCCAAAGCGAAGAAATCCACCTCCGCTTCCTATCATTCGTCCAATTCCCATAAAGACATATATAGCAGACCCCAGGTTTCCATTTCCAAACGCCTCTCCCCGAGGAAAAAAGAACAGACATCAACGCACCTCCTTAACCCCCCCAATCACACTCCTCCCACTCCCCGGCCTCGGAATCACATAAAGCAATTCATCTCCCCTCTCCCCCAAGTCCCCCACAAAAGTCTTGCAAACCCTCGTTTCCCCTTTCACCAACAAAACCTGTCCTCTCACCGGAAACATCTTCTCCGCTTCTTTATCCCCCACGAATCGCGCTGCAGAAAGTCCCGTGCAATTAATTAGTACATCGATTTTCTCTCCTGCAAGCAGATCCCTACATCCGCGCACTACACCTTCTAATCCTTCCTTTGTTTCGATTTCCCCGCGGATGATACTCCCGCCTAGCTGTTCTATCCTTTGGATTAAATACCTCAAATAAGTATCTACATCCACACATACCGTTTCGAATTGTACACCTTTTCTGACTCCCTCTCCCAGAGATCCCTTGAGCTTATTCTCCTCGAGTCCAACATCCAATTCTCTATACCCTCCCACCACATCCTCAAACCATACTCCCGCCTCGTCAATTTCTGACCCGTGGTATGTAGATCCGAGATAGTATATCGAGGGTGTAAGTCCGATTCCCATTTCATTTCCTTTTGCTCCTTTCCCTTTCCCATCCCCATCCTCTATATCTGTAATC
Organism: Botrytis fragariae; assembly: GCF_013461495.1. Classification (NCBI taxonomy): domain Eukaryota; kingdom Fungi; phylum Ascomycota; class Leotiomycetes; order Helotiales; family Sclerotiniaceae; genus Botrytis; species Botrytis fragariae. The sequence goes on from NW_023501003.1 coordinate 461,092, forward strand.
ATCCTCTTCCATTTACGATAAGTCCTTTCCTCCCATTTTCTGAGTCTTTTATCTCTATCTTTCTCTCCTTCCCCATTTCCATTCCGCCCCTCAGTCATAGAAGCCGAAGGTTTGGAAGCATGACTCCTCCAATCTGCTCCCGCCCACGGTGAACAATAATTTTCATTCTTGTCACCGGGGAGGTGTTTTGCTAGGAGTGTGATTTTGTACTGGGGGATTCGATTGTTGGGGGAGGAAGCCAGCAATGAAACCGCCGTTTGCAACCCCGAAATCCCGCCGCCGAGAATGAGGATATTTGTCGTGGTGGTGAATGACATGGTGATAGCAATTTGATAGTAATCGCAATCGTAATATGGCAATTCGTCTTCAACTCAATTCGGCCGTTGAGATGTTGTGTCTAGATTCATTTACTTTTCGTATGGTATGAATACAATGATGAAAGATGAGCTAACTTACCTTCCAACCTGCCTGTAGGTATCAAGAGCAATTCACAGGTTTATATATACATACATACATATATATATATGACTCCGTATAAGTAGCTAAGCTATATATACCTCGTTCTTGATATAATCTGGTATAAGATGATATATATCAACCGAAACCAGTTTGAAATTCAGAATTCAAAGCTAACTAATAGTGATAGATAGTTATGCTTCGAAGAAATAGCATATAGATATAGATATCGTTTATGGATTTTCGGTATGTATACAAAGGTAGGTAGGTAGGTAGGTAGGTAGGTAGGTTTATATGATCTCTCCAGAATCTCTCAATAGAGACCTAAAACAAAAAGATCCAGAAACGTATAACCCCTCATCTCATCTGATTTCTTCTCACCCACCTCCGATATATACCTATATACACCTAAATTTATATTTATACCTATCCAATGAATCCCTACCCCCTACCCCTCACCCCTCTACCTAGCTATCTACCCAATAACCACTCATATCACTCCCAGTCCCTCACATTCCCACTCCTCCCAAGCACGACATAGAATCAGTCATGACAACCTAGTAACCAACCCCATCTAACCAACCCCTCCTCCCCTTCTTCCCCTCATGATCAATCTTCGTCCTTTATAATCTACTCACTCGTATACATACCTAGCACATCCATCCATCCACCACTCAAGTTAACCTTACCACAAAAGCAAAAGCAATAGCAATATTCATATATAGCGATATCGGTCTCTACCTCATCCCATCCACAAATCATCCAATTGGACGCCACAACCACAACTCTTTCCCAGCAGGCAGGCGGACGGACATCCAAGTCCGTTGTATATGTGTGTGGGAACTTCATTTTCATTTTCATTTTCATTTTCATGTGCATGTGCATTTTCATGTGCGTATTCATATTTGTAGAGTGAGAGTTAGAACAGTTAGAAGGGTACAAGTATATTTTCGATATACATAATACATTTCAATTTCCATTTCCATCTCTGAACTATGAAGATTAGATAGATTTCTCTTCATGTGTTTCGTTAAAAAAATATCAAAAACATTTTAGAATAATACATTTTTCTTTTCTTTTCTTTTCTCCTCTTCAGCTATTCTACAATATGATATAATATTCATCATCTTCTTCGTCTTCTTCTCCTCTTCTCTTTCTTCCATAGGTATGAATATAATCTTTTGTATAAGATCTCATCCTTCATCCTTCATCCTTCATCTCTCATGCCTCATCCTAATCCCATTCTAATTCCCATGTCAATACCCCTACCACACCGATACAGATATCATTCCATTGAGACAGACAGACGACAGACAAACCCAACATTTCTTCATCCACACCTCTTTCCCTCCCCATCCCTTCATCTCCCTCATACCCACTCCCAATCTACCTACCCCCCAACATTCCACCCACCTGACTCCAAAATCTCTTCGTAACCAATTCCTCAATCTCCTTCCTCGTCAACCACATAAAATCTTCCTTTCCAAATGCATTTCCCTTAAGATTCGCTTGGCCAGCCATAATTCTTCCTTTCATGTAGAATACCTTTTCTGCTTCTCTTCCAAATTTCTTCGAGGGTTTGATGGTGAGACTACCGATTGGGATATGTCCTACTATCCATGTATTCATATTTTCGCCTGCCGTTTGAGCGAGGATTCTTTGGGCTGCCTTTAAGGGTGTTAGTTATGTATCAAAACAATATTGATGGATGCGGAAAGAGGGCAAAGAGAGCAGTAGGAGAATTAGAAAACACATAAAACAGTAAAAGAAAGCAGAAACCCAACGAACCGTATGCAAAACCTCATTCCCCACCAGATCCCCCCTCGGAAACTCCCAAACATCCACTTGCACTTCCTTTCCCTCCCTATCCACCGACTTCTCCTTCCCCTTCACAACCAAATAAACCGTCTCATCCATCTTCCGCGCCAAACTCCTCTTATCGGCCTCTCCCTCTCTACTCTCCAATTTCACCTTTTCCAAATCCTCACCCATCCCCTCTTCCACCAACTTCCCCGCAATATTGTCCCACTCCGCGACTTTTTCCTCTTGTCCCCCAATCAACACTTCATCATTCCATCCCTCTTCCCCATAAGCCCTATACCCACCAATATCCCTCGCGGCAACCCCATTCCTCTCTTTGACCTTTGCCTTCCATTCCAAATCCGCTGGTTGATCTTTCTTGTGATAAAAGTATCTCGTGAATGGCAAGACCAATCTCTCATTCAAACGTTTCTGGTAGAGATAAAATGCTTTTTCGAAAGGCGTAGCCGTTTGCGTGAGGAGTGGAGGCCGACTGAGGATAATTCCGGTCGAGATTTTATACGTCGTTGCTCCTGGGGAGGGGGAGACGGGAGGCATGGAGGAAACATGTGGGAGGTGAGACGGAGGTCCATCGAGAGGTTTAAAGGTTGATGCAGCGACGGCATAGGTTCGCGAACTGGGTGTTTGTATACATGGTGTGCGGGCTCGGAGAGGCGTTCGGGGAACAATGGTTGGTCTTGAGGAATCTGTGGCGGAGGCTTGTTAGTGGTTGATTTGCATATCGATGTTGGTATCAATCTTGTGCAATCCTGCGCTCCTCATCCCAAACATACACACTCGCACCCCAGCCATCAAGCCATTGAGCACATAAGTCACCCCTCCCCACCGAATTCTTACACATCCCGCAAGCTCACTCCTCTCCCAAGCAAGCGCAGGATATACATATCATCGACAACACTCCCCATTTCCAATTGAAGCAAACAGAAAGAAAGAAGATACATACATAATAATCTCTGAGCAGTTCTACTGCAACCCCTACTACTCGACGTCATATTTGCTTTCTAAGTATGGTAGGTATGTAAGGTACTACAACAATACTTCTCTGCGCACTCACTTCCCACACCCACAAGCACATCAAGCAACCCACCATCCAAAAAATAAATTCCACGATGCTTACTAATCTCCATCATCCTCCACCAATGTCCTCTCACGTCTCTCTTTCCCATCCCCTCCCAATCCCTACCAGTTTCCTACATCCGCCAACCCCCATCCATCCTAGCTTCCCACGTGACCTCGACACTACATAAAAACTCTTCTCCTCCTCCAACCTTCTTCCTCCCCTAATCCACGGCATCAATCCTTATCATCAAGACCCGTTTCAACCCAGAACGTCCTGACCATTTATCGATGCCTAGATCAAACATCTCAGGCTTTTTTCGCTAGCGGTACCCTCGTCTTTACCTACGGGAACTGTTAGATAGCGACTGTTTACATTTCTTCCTTCCATTTTGATTTCCTTTCGTCTTGTTGAATGTGTGAGAAGGAAGAGGCATGAAGTGCGAGGATTCGGGGTATCTCTCTTTTACTACTTCGATGGAAGAGAGGAGAAAGATGATCACTCTTCATACATATAGAGAAGCAGAAGAGAAGAGCTTGGAGAAAGAATACTCCATACCTAGCTAGCTATGATGAAAATAACCATGAAAAAAAAATCTTCAATGTATACCTACCTACCTACCTACACCATTTCTCACTCCCCAAGTTTCAAAAAATTCGCAAAGTAGAATTTTTCTTCTCTTCACACGCAATCGATAGAGATACCTATCTCATAATATGTATAAGAATTTTTCTTCTCCCTCAAACTCAAGACAATACGGTAACCTGGATCAGTCTCAATGAGCAGATACATACATCTAGTAGATACTCAATCATATACAATGCAATACAATAATACAATCTGCATCCTACCCTCCCTCGAGCCTCCTTACCTACTCTACTAGGTATCTATCTACCTATCCTCCATTCACATCACATCGCATCACATCACATCACATGATATATACCTACCTACCTACCTACCCACCTACCTAGGTAGCAAAGTAGAACCCGATAATACATACATTTATACATACAGACCTACCTACCTATATCTAGGTATACAGATATCGAAATGTCTATCTAGCATGTATCATACCATCATCATTTTTCCCATTTTTCCCATTCTTCCCATTCTACATTTTTCATAGGTTTCAACATTTCACATTGGACAATGAATATCTCCAAAAGGGAACTTTCTCAAAACTTTCTCATTTCAGTTCTTGAATACTGTGTATCTCTTTCTATCACCGCCACCATCGCCATCACCATCAATCATTTCTTTCCCTTGGCCTCTCAGTCAAATATCCATCATTCCCCTAGCCCCTCATCCTCACTCACTCCTTTCCTGACCTCTCACCTCTCACCTCGCCTCTCAAATCACAATATACAAACCCCCCTCCTTTCCCCTCCCTCCCCCAAAAATTCCCACAACAAACATATCCCATATAACCACTCTCCCCATCCCCCATCTCCTCAAAAGTCCTCTCCCCCCAAATATTACAAGCACTCCAATCACAAACACTCCAATCTCCAATCTTCCGAATCCGAAAACCAGAGATCCCCACCTATACACTCTCCTATTCTCCCATTCTCCCATTGCTCCAGCGCAAAAAATATATTAATGGTATCATAAATAGCAATTCACATTATGCATACCAAAGCCCTGCCTGTAATGAACCACACCATGCCACACCATTCCATTCCATATAACACCGAATTACAATTTTCCTTGTAACATATGAGAGAAGAAAAAAAAAGGTAAATTCCATTCGCTAATAGTAAGTTGTGACTCCATGTTCAATATGCCCTCAAGCAACCTCCAGAAAATGTCCCGAAAATATTTCGCCGTCCGTTTGTTCGTAATATGCGTTTCGTAACAATTAAAATTCCGTGCCAAATCCATTTCATGAAATTTGATTTCCCAAAGATTGAACCGCCTTACCAACTTCCGTTGTGGCAATCCTTTCCCATGAATTTTTATCTCCATCTGCATGATTTTTGTCCGCAATAAGTTCATAAAGTTTTCTCGAAACATTTCGATTGATATCGGCATATTGTTCTTCTGAAATCTTTTGAGATTTCCAATGAGGTCCGAGAGCTGCTTTAACTATTTTATTGATGCTTTGTTTCTCTTCAATTGACATTGTATTTCGTAATGGTGATGTATTTTCAGATCGAGATGTTGATGAATGTACAGCATTTGTTCGTACAGGTGAAGAATCTTGAGATCTTGCTCGGGATATTTTTTGTCTACGAGGTTGAGGTTGTCGAATTTCCGGTGTAGGTGATCCATCCCTCTTTCGCTTGTTTTGACTCCCAGCCATTTGACTTGGTGAATCGACTGTTGGTGATCGATTTGGTGAATAGTGAACAGCAGAAAAATCAGGCATAACAGTTGAACTCAAAGGAGGAGAACGGGATTGCCGACCTCTTGGTGGGGGTGTAGTTGATATTGCGCGACTGCGAAAAGATGCGGGAGACGCTGGTGAAGTAGCAGGAGATGAATAATCAAATGATGGACTTGTAGCATCATTTGCGCGATTAGATGTAACATCCAAACCAAATCTTATCGAGTCATCATCGGAAGATGGTGCCATCTCAACTTCTCGAAGAAGCGAAGAAAGAAATGTAGGTTCCGCGTTTGTGTTTATGTTCGTATTTATAGTATCTGAAGGCCTTGGTGATTGCCTTGGTGAACCATTACTTCTACTAGATGAAGGTCGAGGTTGAGGATTCGTGCTGGATGATGCGACAGACGATGACCCATTCTGAACAATTCGTGTTCTTGGACGTTTCTGCTTACGTTCAGGCTCTTCTGGTGTTGAGCCACCACGACTAGCTGGTGAAGCAGTTGATCTTCTGCGCTTCCTTGCATTCGATGTATCATCAAGATGTTGAGCTCTCTCCATAGCTCCCCATGCCTGTCTTTCCTCGCGAGTTTCAACAACAGGCGCCGGTGGTTGAATGCGCTCTCGAACAACTTGAGGTGCTGCGGCTCGAAATATCTGGCCGGCACCTTGACGTCTCGCGATATGTAATCTTTGTTCCCACCTGTTGAATTCTGTAGCAGAAAATTGTTGAAGGTCCCTATAACCTCTCAACTCCTGATCATCCTCGGCAAAGTCGAGATCAACCCCCGCGACATTTCGAATTGCGCTACTTAATTGCCCCCAAGCATTGATCCACCTATCTTGTCTGCCATTCCTACGAGCACGTCGAACGCTAGCCTGAGTTCTGCTGATATGTTGTCCTGAAAAGGGGATCGCTCTCGCGGGTCCTTGCGATTCATCATGTTGACTAAAAGCACCAGTTTCCACACATTCCATACAATACCAGTGACCACCTGGAACATTGTCTAAACCGATACAATGTGTATGATAAGGAGCATCGCATCCATCGCATAACAAGAGAACATCTTCTTGATCTGACTGGTCGCAGATTGGACACGATCTTCCTTCTTCCTCATCTTCATAATCTTCTGGGTTATCTTGTTGCCACGCAGCTAAATCGAACTCGGCCGTTTGTTTTCGATCCTCGACGGTATATTCTGACTGTACCGTTCCTGGAAAGTTAAGTTAGTGATTGATCCAAACAATTGTAGAACTCGTAAAGTCGCAGGCAACCCTCAAATTGTAGCTGAAAGTCGCAAAGAGTATATAACTTTTAAACCTCCATCGAAAGAGAAATTACATCATCGCAAAAGGCATTTCAGTTCGTCAAAGACCACCAGAAATATATCCAAACAAAAGCTCCAAAATGACATCTCCCCGTCGCAATATGATAATACACCAAATATCTCCCTCGAAAATGAAACATAAAAAAGTGCTCAGCTTACCTCCAACTCCATCCAGTATCAGCACCAAATTAAAGCTCGCCCGACAGATCGGACAACTATTAGCCTTCTGACTCCATTCCCTCAAACAATGATCGTGCAAAACATGATCACACGGTTTAATCTGAGCTACGCATAAAGCATTGTTACCGTTACCGTTACTCTTCCCCGAAGAAAAACATTGTCGACGCTGCAGATGCTCGAGATCAGGTTCTTTGCCGGCGTTGCCCCTCTCGAGCTCCAGAGCCTCTGGGGAATGGGTTTGGGGTCTTGCACCACTGAACTGGGTGCTGGGACGGAATCCGGAACCCCAACTTTTTCTTCTTCTGGTTGTTGGACCTCTACCACCTCCAGATCTTCTAAACATACAATACATGCGTCTGTCATTTCGCCTCATGTACTTTGCGGATTGGCTGGAAATAGGAGAAATTCATGAAAGTAGTAGAATTAAATGATGAATCAAAGAATCAAAATCAAAGTAAATTGACAAGTTTTTTAATTGTTACTTTTGTTTGAAATTATATTTGAGAAAGTTGTGGTGGTGGTGGTGGTTTTGATTGAAGTAAGAATTGTCGGTCGGGTATGTATTGAATGAGTGGGTTGGTAGGTTGGTAGGTAGGGAGGTAGATTGATAGATGGATTGATTGATTGATTGATTGTACGGCAGCAGTCTGTGGTGGAAGAAGCGTTTTGGTTAGAAGGGGTTTTGTTTTGGGTTTGGATGGATGAAAGATAATAATTAAACTTGACAGCCTTCTAACTTTCTACTTCTAGTAGGTAAAAACAAGAGGAGAGGGAAGAGGCTAACTCGGTCTGGTGGGAGCATTAATTAAGCGATCCAATATCTATTGAATTAGATAAAGAAGCCTTGGGTGGTTGTGTTTATACAAGATGATTCGGTGTTTGAAGTGTGCAGTATGTATTTGGTATCGATATGTGAACGTGAACATGAACGTGATTTGAATGGATAGTGGCTGGATGGTTGGATGGTTGGATGACTGGATGACTGGATGACTGGATGGCTGGATGGAGTGGATTGTATGTACCGTATCTACCATGTCCAGAGTAAAGGGTTATTTGAATCGGATATGAATGCCGGACATGAAGAAGGTTTAAACGGTAGCATATCATATCAGATCATATCATATCAATATCATTCAGGGGAAACTTTGTCTACAGAGTCGCAGTATAACCTCGGACTAGGTGGCTTGAGATAGGATAGACATGTAATATGTAATTTGTGGCTGGATTCAAAGCTTCATTGCGCCCCACCAATGGATCACCAGAGAGAGAGGGCGAGAGGGCGAGAGGGCGAGAGAGGCTCTATCTAAGAAGAAAAGTGACGTTGATACATCCTTCCCAAAGTGTACCACATGATTCAACAATGATTCATGTTTCTTACATTCTTCGCCTAAACACTTCTCCCTCATACTCTGTTAAGTCTTGAGTATTCCTACTTACTCCGAGATACTTAGATACCCACTCATGTATTTCTATTCGCTCTCTGATCTACGCAACTCATTCATTCCTCCATTCACTCACTGCCCCTCTATCCGCAAAATCTACCTGCCGAGAGACCTACCTACTCATGGTAAAAACATGTCATTTCCTCGTGATCCAATCCTCAAGGTGTACACACCCACAAATTACACACATGCCCAGGCATCACATATCACACATTACACGCCCCAACCCCAAATACACAAAAGTAGCCTACCTACCCTACCTCGTCTGCATCCCTCACTCTCTACCTACCTAGTGTAACGCACTCACTCACTCACCCACTCACTCACTCACACCCAACATGGATATCCCATCTCCAATCTGCTTCGTGTATCAAATAATCCATCTAGCCCTTTTTCTCTTCACTCTCTTAACAAGTGTGTGGTTAGTACTTCGCAACTTAGTACCTTAGTACCTTATTAGTCGCCAGAAAAGGTTTCAAATCTGATGGAACGGTGAGCGAGCGAGCGAGCACAAATGAATAATCGTACCTACCTACCACATTTATATCGTATCGTATTGGATTACGTTGTGTTTGTATTTTTTTGGTATTATATGATGTTCCGCGACAAACGCTGAGATTGCGGTATTTTGAGGAATTGAAAGTACCTAGGTACCTAGGTAAGCATGACATATCACCTGATCTACACGTAAAGTAAAGCAATTTGATAGAGGAGAAAATCGGGTGAGATACCGATAGAAACGCTGATTTTAGTTTTCGGATGATTATTGGAACCCCTTCATTTCTCACAGCGAAGTCTTCGTCTCGCAGTGCTTGGAAGCTTGGACCATGTACATAAAGAATACCTACTTATAACAGGTAGGTAGGTATCACAAGTAAGAGCCGACGCAGAGTACCATTGAAACCAAAATGGTATCTTTGCGACTGATTGCTTTAACTGATAATTTCCATTTCTATTTGGATTTCTATCTTCCACTCACATCTCCATTTAAAGATGACTTTGTCCCCCTGCGACCTTCGTCAAGAAATCCTTGACATAGGCATTAACCTCCTCCGGCTTCTCCCACAGAGCCCAATGACTCGCATCGACTTCCTCTTTTCTCAACTTTCCCTCTCCAAACCATTGTTGCATGTTTTCCGCCATGGCAGGTGGTAATGCCGCATCTCTCGATCCTCCAATGAACATGGTAGGGATTTCAACTTTATATCCATTTTCCTTGTGGAATTCCTCCGCCAACTCCTTCTCATCTTCAAAATTCAACTCCCCAGTGCGATACCAGTTCAATGGACCTCTAATTCCATTAATCGCATATTGTTCTGCGTAGTGATCTAATTCCTCCTTGGACAAAAGAGGAGATGGGCCAAGCTTCTCTAAATTCTGAAAGAGAACACCCTCGGAGACAGAAAATCCAAGTTCTTTCTCTGGGGATCGACCACCATAGAGCGCATTCAACATCATTCTCAATTTCTCCTTTCCTTGGATTTCTCTCTCAACATCTGGACCCTGGAGTTGTAATTGATATTTGAAATTTGGTCGGACGGTCATGGGAATATATTTTTGTTGAGGAGGGAAGAAAGGTGTGCAGACGCTGAACACTGCAGTGATGAGTTTAGGATAATGAAGAGCAATACGGTAGACGATAGCTCCACCCCAATCGTGACCTCCGAGGATAATAGATGTGGCGCCGATGGCCTTTGCGAGAGCGGCAACATCATCAGCGGCGGTTTTGTAGGTAAAGGCGCTGAGTTCTTGGGGAGAGGAAGAGGTGGCATAGCCCTGCATGTTGGGGACTACGACGCGGTAGTTGAGGGCTTGGAGAGCAGGGACTTGATATCTCCAGCCGAATGCCATGTCAGGCCACTAAAAGAAAGTTAGTATACTATTGTAACATAATGATTGAAGCTTTGAGAAGCTTCTTGATGATTTGAATCTTGATTGAATACTGGAACAGTATAAGGAGTCGGAAAGGAAATCGAATGCTTACTCCGTGAATCAAGAAGATAGTTGCAACTGGTTCGGCACCATTTTGTGGTTCGGCAAGAATATACGAGTAAATCCTTCCATTTAAATCAGCCGATTTATATTGGACTCGAGAGTCTTGAACCGCAAGTTTATCAACCATTTTGATATATGTTTGAAGTGAAATGCAATGAACACAAATCAAAAATGAAAGTATCTCGAACGAGGCTGATGTGGGAAATGTCGGCCCTTTAAACAACAAGGCTGCCCCACCAATCACCGTGCCTCGGTCCAAATCGACAAAAATTGGGTAACAAACGACTGATTAGTCGTTGCGCTACGCATAGCACATCACGGCAATGTGTCGTGTACTCCGAGAATTGATCATGGAAAGACAAATCATTTGATCATGGCGTCGGATTCAGGTTTGGTCCCACACCCGGTGTCTCCGAATATCATCTTGTGCCTAGGCATTGAGTTTCGTAGGCTTGGCGGTCGGTACTTGCATAGGTAGTCTCCCCTTGAATCAGATGATCGCAAGTAACGGTGAAGAGAAAAGAAACATTTTAATATAGCCAGGTCTAAAGTACAAGCTGGCTTGGGATATCATTAACCTCCTAAAGACACCATACCATCACCTAAATACCATTTGAGCATTTTCCGGCAAGCTAAACTCCTTGAACCCAATCATGCACAGCAATCAGTAAATAACCGTATCCTCCTCTGCTTCTACTACTACCTCACCATTATGCTCTTCCAAATTATCTTTCTCAGTCTTGACCTGTGAGGACTGAGCAGCAAGTGTAGAGATTGGATTAGTAGTATCAAGGTTAGAATTAGATGAAGACTCCATATGAGGCTCACCCATCATCACATCAGACGTCACCTTTACTTCAGATTCCCCATCAGCCTTTGGACCTTGTTCTGGATGTTTGCTCGCCCACTGGGACTTTTCTTCTTCAATCAACATCTCTACTTCTTTGATTTGGGTCTTGATTCTGGCTTCGTTATTGGGTGATAGTTGCCATGGTTTGTAATACTTGATGGATCAGTAATCATAACCGGAATGAGTAGAAGTATAGTCCTTACCAGTTTTGGCTCTGTTTCTGTAGAAAGAAACTGGGCCATAGCTAGCATATTCGAATGCCGCGTTCGCATCTTTACAGAAACCTATCAGTCTTGTCTACTCCCTCTTTCAGAAATCACTCACCGATTCTTCCTGAAATTTCACTTGCTCAACCACTCGTACCGCTTGAAGACTCGCTGCCTTCTCTTTCTTCCTATCTTCTGCTTCAGCTTTTCGTTGCGCGGCTCTCTCCTTTTGTCGTGCCTCAATCTCTTGTCGCCTTCTCTGTTGTCCATTTGGTGTACTTTGATTAAGAGTATTGAGCAAGCCTCCAAATAATCTTTGGCCACGCTTGCGTTCCTCTTGAACACTACTTCTTCTTCTTTCAGAACGACCATTTCTCGAGGTTCCTGGTGAAACAGCAAGAGGTTGATTCTTTCCAGGTGAGTCAAGCTTTGTAGAATCTAAAGCTTGTGAAGAGGAATGTAGAGTGGATGTAGAGATGGCGCTGTCTTCGGTGGAGATCCGGAGACGTTTAGAAGCATCTTCGGACACGGATGATTGTCGACGCTTCCTGCGGGGACTTTTAACGTTTGGCGCATCTTGTTTAGGAACGACAACTGCAGATGCCACGGGTCTATCTTTTATTAGTAAGCTTTCATGATATGACTAGAGTTTTTTGACTCACGCTGGTATGTCTGTCATGTTTGTTACCATCACCTTGAATTTATTACTAGACCTTTTCAAAATGATGTCGACCAGATAAGTAGAAAATTAAATGTAATTGTGCAAAGCATTCAATCACGTCCATTTGATTCACATGCGATACTGGATGTGCGATGTATTGAGAGATCCTTGTCAGTACTAGCGTGGTGGTCAGTGCTTAGAAATCAAAGAACGAAAGCTCAATATTTTGGTGGCGGTGATATCAATAACAAAATTCTTGAGCTCTTCAGATAATCATCTCTTCTCCAACTACGGCAACTTTCAAAATTGAAGTACCTCTGCTCTTGAAAACTGTACAAGAAGATAACCTACAGCTTCATCTATAGAGATACTTAAACATGTCTCGCCATCATCCGTATGTACCAATCTTCTCTACTTTAAAGACTACAGCTACTAATCTACCTCTAGAGATCTCGTAATGTGCAGAAAGCAATCTGGTATTGCCATTGGACGTCTCTGCGATAAATGCGATGGAAAGTGCCCTGTATGCGATTCCTACGTCCGTCCCACAACTCTCGTACGCATCTGCGAAGAGTGTAGTTTCGGAAACTATCAAAACAAATGTGTCGTATGTGGAGGTGAAGGAATTTCAGACGCTTTCTATTGCTTCGAATGTACAAGATTAGAAAAGGATCGCGATGGATGTCCGAAGATTATCAATCTGGGTAGTAGTAGGACGGATTTATTCTATCAGTAAGTTTTCCCCTGTCCCAAGATGCGGCCAAATAAATATTAACATCTTTGGTGTAGAAAAAAGAATTTTCGGAATCACTAGTAAAGCCGTGGATCGGGGGATCGTGTATTACCTATGTATTTGCATTATGGTTTGGAGTTGGGGGAATAAGGTTCTGGATTTCGATTCTTCCAGCAATGCAGGCAGAAATGAAGCCTCATATACTGTTGCAAGTGGCGCATTGGATGGCACTGGAAGACAAATTACATTCGCAAGAAGTGCTATTGATATTAGCATAACTTCTATCAATCGTATCGAAGTTGATTCTGTTCTCGTTATGGGGCTCTCAACTTCCAAATGACGAAATCCGGGGACTAGAACGTCGGCACTTTCTTAGTGAGCACTATGGCAATGGATGGAACAAAATGATATCATTCACTCTTGTGAACAAAACATTTCTACCTTTTCTTGTGAACCGAACCTTAAGTAGGGTTTAACAAGGCACACCAAATGAACTCTTTCTCATTCTTCCACATTCATACTTTCTAGGAGCACTGGGTCTCATTTTCATACCATAATATATTAATGTCTTTATTCCACAACAACAACAACCAAACTGCCATCACAATCTACAATAACACATCCATTAAAGTTGGGCATTTATAAATATCCAAACCTACAAGTGAACAATATCACAATGCACCAGAGCAAGAATTGAGTTAATATAAGATAGCTAAAGTTGACCCTGACAACCATTCGAGCCACAGTCAATCAATCTCGAGCAAGCCGCAGTCCCAAGCCGCAGTTGAGATATCCTACACACTTCTTTCATTTTTCACTCCATTGAAACCAGTTTTACCACATCAAGAACAACAACAATACCAATACATTATCACAAAGCAACAAGCCAACATGTCGAATTCCAAACCACCCGCGGCTCCAGTCATCTCACCCATCACCTCCGACACCCCCAATCTTCCTACTGCACCAATGGGTAGAAAGAGCTCATCAATTTACTTCCATCAACCAACGTCGAACGATGGCTCCTCTTCCAACGCAAATCGCGACAACGATACAGATTTCTATGCCTCCATCGAGCATGGTATACTTTTGGGTCTCCGCGGTCTTCCTCACACTTCGAAGAAACGTCGTAAGCACCAAGTTCAACTCATCGAAGAGATCCCTGAATTCTCTCTTCCTGGACCTGCCAATACTAGAAGTGTGGAGGGATCAGGTGCTTTCAATACTTCGACCAAGCGTACAGCCGACGAGAGTATCGCCAAGAACACGGAATTTGGTGATCTTGCTGAAAACCATGGTGGTGGAACACTAAAGTCGAAGAGGATTAAGAGAAGAGCTTCGGATTCTGTTACGATGACTCTTCGTCGCGCTGAGGAGAGCAAGACTGTGTCGTTTAGAAGGGAGACAAGCGTTATTCCCACCAGGAGTTTGGAGGAGCTTAAGCTTGATGATGATTTTGTTGATGGGGATGGATCGAGGGCTGGAGAGAGAAAGTGAGGGTTCTTGGGGGGAGATGTTTAGCTGTAGCTAGATATTGAGCTGATTAGGAATACTGCTAGATTCTAAGTGTTAATACTTTGTATCGATGCTCTTGCATCTGAAATTTTTAATGGATGGATTTGAATATTTTGATTGATTTGAGTCTCCTAGTTGATTTGAATACCTCAAATTGTTTGAATATATCATGGTGGTTCCAATGTCCCAAATTGTTTCCGCAGCCCAACGTGGTGTGAATGTCCAAATTGTTTTGAGCATTCCAAGTGGTTTGGATGTGTCAAATGATATCAATTCAACAAGGACCTAGAGCATCTAGTTCTGTTCACGTCAACATTTCCCAGGGCAAATAATCCTACGTATGTGGAATCTTATACAAATGTCACTGAGCAAAGAATTTCATGAATGCTCGCGAGCTGTGCGGAGGATAATTGACTGGGATGAACATTTGTGCACATCGTCATGCGGCGCTCTAGGATTTATACAGACAGATAAGAATCTAGAAAGCATCAAACAATTTGGTGCCAGGTTCTCAACATATGTAGTCTATATTTCATCCATCTTCTTCAAAGTGCATATAGTTGTTCAAACCCATATTGTATAAATTTTAGCTGGGTATCATCGGCTCAATGTCGGGATTTACATACCAGGATGTATGATGAGCATCATTCGCCATACCTGCGTCAAATTCGCATTGAATGTACGTCTGAAAATGTATTGCTGCTTTATTTTATGCCATCACGCAATTCTTCGATGTAGGTGATTCTGTAGCATATACAAACTCAACGTTCGTATTCTATCAAAAGCAGCTTTGTAGCCAAGTGAGATTCACGACTAGAAAGGAAGCTGGATAGTAATTCCAACAATATGAACATGGCTATTGAAAAATCTGTATATGTGATGAGGTAACATTCAATATTGGTTCAGTGGCTACCTACTGGCCTAGATGTTGGTGTAGAGATATATATCTTTCCTTTCATCTACAATGTTCCCATCCGATATCTCTCTCTCTCAGTCATAACTACCAATTCCTTCTTGTCTGTAGGTTGTAGCAGTCATGACTTCCTTAGATCAACCCCCGTCGGAACAGCAACCAGAGAAAAAGCTATGGTATCGCTCATCCCTCTTCAATGCCTTTGTAATAGGCGCAGTAGGGTTTCTGGCCCCGGGAATGTGGAATGCGATGTCTTCTCTAGGTGCTGGAGGTGCGGAATCGCCGTTCTTGGTTAATGCTGCTAACGCATTGGTTTTTGGTTTAAGTGTGTTCCTCCCCCATGTTCCTTCAAGTCTGAATTGATCTTGGTGTATATTTTGGGGGAGGAGATTGGACCTTGGAAACTTTGCTAATATTGGATGTGAAGTGGGAATATTTTGTGTACTAGGGGGGCCAATTGCGAATCGGATAGGATTGAAGTATACATTGACGCTTGGAGCAGTGGGGTATCCGGTTTATTCGTATGTATTCTCCTTCGCTTGCGAGTTTGACGAGAAGAAGAAGAAGAAGAACAAGAAGTGCTAATGAAGCATAGGGCTGGTTTATATGCAAACAATCGATATGGAACTGTCTGGCTGGTTCTTGTTGGAGCTGTCACTTGTGGAATTTCGTAAGTTCAGAAAATATTAGCTTGGTGTGGCATAGATGAACTGACATGATATGATGTTCAGTGCGGGGTTATTCTGGGCTTCAGAGGGAGCAGTTGCGTTGGGATATCCAGAGCCGGCGAAAAGAGGGAAATATATGAAGTGCGTTAAATCTGTCGTCTTGGTATATATGAGGGTGATGAGCTAATGGAAATAGTATCTGGTTGTGGTTTCGTACAGGAGGACCGCTTGTTGGTGGTGCTATTGTTTTGGGTCTTAATCAGTGCGTTATGTCCAATTATCTTATACTTTGTGGATCTTATTGACGAGACATTAGTGCGAGCAACCAAAAGAAAAAGGGAAAGGTTGGGTATGGTGAGTGATCACTGATCTCCTCTTCAACATTCGATTGCTGGAAAAGTACTCATGTGCCATATAGCTGTATACATCATATTCATTACCCTTCAATGCCTAGCTGCGTTCATAGCTCTTGCACTCTCTCCTCCAGACAAGGTCGGTTAATTCTAGACATCGTTCAAAAACAACTTGCTGACTTTATCAGGCCCAAAGAGCAGATGGGTCAAAGATCAAGATTGTGCATGAGAAATCTTTCAAGGCGGAAATCAGAGCGCTCATTAAAACCTGTGCAAGACGCGATGTATGTTTACCCGATAGACTCTCTGCTATGGTCTATACTGACTTCACTGAAGATTCTACTACTATTGCTTGTC
Source organism: Botrytis fragariae (assembly GCF_013461495.1). Lineage (NCBI taxonomy): Eukaryota > Fungi > Ascomycota > Leotiomycetes > Helotiales > Sclerotiniaceae > Botrytis > Botrytis fragariae. Next base: position 477,956 of record NW_023501003.1, read on the forward strand.
TTTTGGGCTGCATACTTCAATCAATACTCTGGAAGTAAGTCCTTGGGCCCCCTATTTTCAACTTCAAGAATCTAAAATTGACATTCTTTAGATTATGAGGTTTATTACTTTGGAGTTCGTGCTAGAGCTTTAATAGGTTTCGTTGGTATGCTTGCCTAATTCTCAAATCCTAGCTCCTCTGTTCCTTTCACAATTCTAACACCGAACAGGAAATTTTGCCAATTTGTTTGCATCCCAAATTATGAGTACGCTACTTGATTACAAAAAAATCTCAGTCAAGCAACGTCTTAATATTGGGTACGTCTACCGTCCAATCTTTTCGCTTTCCACCAGTCAAACTTTTCAAGATCATCAAATTCCGTCTACTAACAAAAATAAAAAGTTTCTACTATGTGATTTTCTGGCATATCGTAGCTTGGATATACGCCTGGGTTGTCAATGAGAAATTCGGTGCCGAACAACCTGATCTCGATTGGACCGATGGAGAATTCACAAAAGGGTTTTTCGTCATCTTGTTATGGTGTATGTAAACCTCTCTTCAAACCCTTCCACGGCAATACTATATGATCAGAAAGAATTACCTGCTAACGATACACGCTATCCACAGCTTTCTCACAACAGTCGCTACAAAATTGGCTCTACTATTTCGTATCCACCAAAACAGATAATATTTCAGAATTATGTACGTTAAGCTTTCATTCAGAGCTGCCTTTTCAGGAATTTGAGTCTGGTCGTCCCAATATGATACTAACAATCACAAAGCACGCTTTACAGGAATCCTCCGCGGCCAAGAAAGTTTCGCCCAAGCTGTCTCTTTCGGTATCAACACAAGAGATTGGTATAGAGGTCGTGTTCCAATGGTTGTGAATACTATTTTACTTGGTGCGTTTTCTAATTTTCTCCCTACTTCATCAGATTTATCCTCCGCAGATCTGCCTTTAGTTTTGCTCTCTTACCATTTCCACTCTCATTACCCATTCCCTCCGCTATCCTCTTTATAACTTACTCCCTACCCCAATAACTTCCTCCACTAACCGAATATCAGTAATTTGCCTACCAACAACCTATCTCGCCCTACGCGAACATGTTCCAGTTGAAACACCCAAAGATTACGGATCCGAGCCAGCTAAACCATCTGAGTCTGGTCTAGAACCGGGATATGAAACTCCTCACTCGGATGACAAGCAGGTTTTGAAATTGGCTGTTGGACAGACAGTTGAGGCGGGGATGTGAAGTATGCTATGACTTTACGATTTGTGGTTTGTAGGGGGTTGAAGATTTATGATAAAATAGGGGAAGGATATGAAGAGGGATACTGAGATGGGAATTAGACCCAAAGCGGAATCTTGGGTGGGAGAATATAGATCTAGAACCGATAGAGATGTGAATAGTATATGCAGCAATCTCTCATTTATATCAACTTGGGGCCACCAATGCGATAGATTGACCTAATTAGAAGTAATTTTATCAACTTACCTGCTTGTAATTTGTTCTTTCGCCCTCTCAAAAATGTTGCCTCATTTTTTCAATATAATATTTCCCGGTATTTAGAAAAAGAGTAAGAATTCTGGGTTGGTTAAATAGGATGAGATTGTATGAACTGTTTCAAATTTTCATATCGGTAATTTTCTATCTTTCTGGAATGACATACACAGCTAGGTCTATAAGTTGTTACACAATAGGAATTTAGAAATTATACATAAGCAGAAGAAGAACGAGGACTGGTTTAGTGATGTTGAAAGTATCGTAAAGAGAAATATTAAGTAGGATCTTAACGGGCAATGGTGCTGGATGAGACGAAATTAATGATGAGATAGTCGAAAGTATCCATATCGCGAAGAACAAAAATTCGGAAAACGATGCTTGGGATGGTGATATACATTGAGCCTGGTCTAGAGAGTATCAGAGGAGATGTGTTGATTACAGTAGTTGTGCCTTTTTATCGATGTCGGCGGTGCATGTGAATTTAAATTCTCTTTAGCGTTTATTTACATGTACATACGATTTCCTTCCAAGTCCAAATTGTTTAGGGAAAGCTCTATCTTGACTTCGAAGCTTTATAACGATGGATCACATGAGAGGCACCCAGTCCCGTTCAAAAAGCGTGTGCGAGGCTACTGCTCATGATTGTTGGAAGCCGAAGGGAACTTTATGGGATGTAAGATCATGTGGTTACCTAGGCAATGTTGATAGCGTAAAATGCCAAAACGTGTGAGGCATATACTTTTTAGACTTTGTGGTAATGCAACAGCAATTACTCTGGTCCAGAACTCTTGATATCTTACCATAAGGTTCGAGATTTAGTTCCAAATGGATGTCCAAATGTCACCAGATAACTACCCCACTTTAGCCTTTCAAAACTGAAAGGATCCCTACATACACTGCCTAGCTTAGGATAGTGTTATATATTCTGTAAACCTAGGCGTCTCTACAACAAAAAACAACATCTTTGATGGTCTAACGGTCATGATTTCCGCTTGTCATCATCTGGCAATGCGCGGGAGACCGGGGTTCGACTCCCCGTCAGAGAGTTTCTGATCTCATGCGAGTAATCTTTTTGCCTTTTTCTTGCCCTCAACTTGAGGTAGATCTCTGATTTTTTTTCCCTAGGACCTTATTTTTTCGATTTTCGTTTTATCGGAGAGAGTGAGAAGTTGGGTGAGATCAGTGAATATCAAGAATGTGTTTGTTTGATAGGTCAAAACAAACACATGCATGTGGAGAATCCAAAACAACCACTAACTTCTTCAAATGCTGTGTTTGCGTGGTGCAAAATATAAGCGGGGCGTGGCGGCAGGTGTAGCGAATCGTCAGGGGCTCGGGCTCGTGCGTCTACCCCACCTAGTCAATATGCATGTTCCGTAAACAAATCAAATACCGAGTTGTATCCACCATTTTTCAAGATGATCTGTTTCTGCTTATTGGCTGAAGAGCATTGTGATCAAAAGAAATATTTCTTTTTATCATGTTCAGTTGGCATTGATGTTTGTGCCTGTACCTGACTTAGCCCTAGGCAGAATCTATAGTGTCCAGGGAAAAAAGTGCAAAAGAATCGTAGATGCTCTACTGGTAGTTGCCCGTTCTAGGAATCGAACCTAGGATCTCATCATTACTAGTGATGCGCTTTACCGCTAAGCCAAACGGGCGTTGTTTGTTGAAGCACGTTGGCGTTGTTGTCTACTTGTTCATACCAGTAATTAGAAATGAGGTCTAGGATTTGAGTGGGGTTGGTGGGGGTAGATATCGCCGGTATCACAGGATATGAGTGAAGCAGGTCAGACAAAGCAGCTATGTGTAGATATCACCATATTCCCGAGGTGTTTTTGGTAGTCTCTCGTCCCTTTATCTAATTTTGAAATATCATCTTATCTATCTTGCATATTTCTCAGATCTCTAACGATCACGGAAGTTTCTATTATCAAGAGTGGAAAGTAAGCATATTCTAATTTTCTAATGTACAATGAATGCGAGATGGGTTTCCCCTTGAAATAAGATGAGAGGATTTAGACAATTCTGGTTATTTCTGTTATTGTTTCCATCTACACATTGATTTACCCTTTTCAAAGACTATACTTTAATTTTGTATTCCTGATAAAGATTTCGTCTTACCCTCTTCCGCGATACTCAAAACTTTCCATAATCTGAATCACGAGTAATGAATTAGCATAGAACCCCAATAATTTTATCCAATTTTCATCACGACTACCTGCCAAGGAAAGAAAATTAACTCACCTATCCATACCAAACCTCAAATCTTTCTCGTCCATAGCAAAAGTAACACGATACCAACCCGGCTCCTCAGATGCAAAAGCTTCACCTGTAGCGAGCCAAATCCCATGTTTCAACATCTTCCAAGAGAGTATACGTTCTGCTTCAATGGTCGGGGATGTAAGATATGAGCGGAGATCTATCCAAATAAAAGGACCGCAAGATCTGTATTTCACAATTTTAATTATTTTCTCTCGCCCATATGAGAACTGAAAAGAAAATGTGTGCTTACGCAGGAATGTAAGAAATACGGAATTCTTTCAATCGTCTGGTACAGAGCTCATACGCATTTCTCATTTTTTGGGCAAGAGTTGAGAAATAATAATCTAGGAACTTTTGATCATTCAACATTAATGTCCATACGTGATCAGATAATGAAGATGCCCAAGCGAATTTTGATACTGCTCCCAGAGTACGATGGAGGGTGGGATTATGTTGTGAGATAATACATCCAATGCGTAGACCATTCGAGCAGAAATCCTATGACAATATATATCAGTATTGAAATATTCATAAATGCCTAGATTCAAAGTCAATACATACCTTACTCATACCATATATCACACAAACCAAGGCTGGATCACAGAACTTCCCAATATCTAATGAAAGTATCGAGGTAAAAGACACTGGATTCGGGATATCCTGAGTTGGAAAAACAGCCATCGCATATACTTCGTCACTTATAAGGTGAATATTGTATTTTGAGCAGAGAGCAAGATATGCTTCCAAGACTTCTGGAGCATAACATCTTCCAAGAGGATTGTGAGGATTACAGAGCATGAGCCCCCGAATCTTTACACCCTTCTCTCTCGAGACAATGAGTGCTTCTTCATGTTTCTTGACTCCAGCCATAGTAGTCACATCTTCGAGTGCACCGATCGGTACGGGTACCACCTTGACTCTTTACTTTCGAGTGAGCATAAAAACTTCAGTAGATAGGATCATAGGCAAAACACACCTAGCACGGTCTTCGAAATCTCCAACAAATCCAACATAGAAAGGTTGAGCAACTAAAATCCCTTCATTTTCTTCGGCGACACAATAACTTAATGCATCAAGGATAGAAGAACCTCCTCCCATGACTGTTACATGATCCCTCGATACAGATTCCTTTGGTGAGAAATTTGAATTCCAGAATGCGGCGAGAGCAGCACGCAATTCGAAGGAACCGGTTGGCCCATCTCCATATGTGAGCACTGCATTTTGTCAGCAGTTACTTATTTTTGAGATGATGTAGCAAGAGGATATGCAACAAGGTACTTTTTGGGGTTGCCCGAAAATTCGAGTTTATATAGTTTGCAATTTCATCATGCCTAAATTTTCACAACTGTCAATCACACAGCTAGGATAGAGGACCGATTTCCAATGTAGAATCAAACATACATAAGTCTATTCTCTGCAATACCCATAGGAAAGATACCATCTGGATTACTTTCAGACCAAGGATTTCCAAATACCGTACCCATGAAATTTCGGATTTCTTCCGACGAGATGTTCTGAAGACATCGGGAAGAGAGATTTTCCATCTTGAAGAATAGGAACAGAGAACTAGAACCTCTTCAAGAAGAGTGTAGAAGAAATGTTTACATATAAAATACTGTATATTCAGATCGAAATTGTGTACGTTGACTCCAGGATTAATTTTGTGGAGTGAAAGAATATGCTGGCTGTTCGCAGGAGAAAAAACAGACCGGAATTGCCCACTGGCGAAACCCGTCGTTCAACAATCCAATTGTTCCATTTCAATTCAAAGAATCAAAAATTTGAGGAGTAGTATCATAACTGAAGCCCATACAATGTCTTGTTTATTAGTACTATGAACTTTCATATTTTAATTAGGGAATTTATTGGGGTGATCAGTTTTGGCCTCTTTTTTTCTCCTACGTGTAGGCCGGATGCGCGGGATCCGGGATCCGTGCAAATTTTGATACTTATTTGTCTGCTCCCGACAAAAATAAGAAAATGTAATTGGATTTTTTTGTCTATTATTTGAAGTCTCAATTTGAATAGTCCAGCTCTTGAAGAAAGAGACTAATTGTTATTATAACCTCTGGCAAAAAACGTGTCATCTACGCGTGTAACCTAAGGAGCTGACAACCACGAATGAACCAAACAAACCAATTAAATGGGATATCGAAATCGAGTCTCAAAATATTAGTTATACTACAGTGGTATGGTTTTGCCATACGCTTCAGAATTCCAAGTAGAAATCTGGCAAGCGTCACTGGTGATCCAAAATTGATAGTCAATAACCATAACTCACTTGTACTTTTTGTTTCGATGTTCAAATCTGAGCTGGGTCTGATCCGAAATTTTGTTCAGTTATCAGATATAATTTGCCCAAGGGGAGTCCACTCAAAGTCTCATCAAACTGTTGTGTACTTGGGGTGGATGGATAACGAACCCCAAAAAGCCCCCCTCACAAATACCCAGACTTCAACATACCACTCACTACACATTCAATTCTCAACTAATTGTGACTATTTTTGTATCAAAGAAGAGCTCTTGATTAGCTTCAAAGGTATCATCTGGAAGAGTACTCGTACACCAGAAGTATACTCCCGTCACCAAAACTCCAAACTTCCTCAACATCCCCAAATCTCAACTGCAAAACAAAGGTCCTGAGGTCAGACATGCAAAAAGAATTGAGCCCCGCAGGGATCGAACCTGCAATCTTTTGATGGAGAAGACTGTTATTTCTAACAGAAGTCGAAGTCAAACGCGTTGCCATTGCGCCAGAAGCCCGATCTTGTTATTACAGCGGGATTTTTCTTAGTATATATACCATTGACAAGGCAAGAGAAAAGAGCACTCCGTATGGTGGAATTTTGAACGACCAAGTGGGGTGTTAAGTGATGCGCTGTTACGAATAGTGTGGTGGGATTTTCCATGTGGCGCTTAGCTCTAAGAAGCGCCTAGCTAAACTAGCGAGTTTACAAATTCTTCAGTACTCCCTATTGTGTGCGATGTGTGTTTATTTTAAGGCAATGGGTCGTATACGGATTAATGATTGCGCAATTTGTTGATTTCATTTGATCAATACGGTGTAGCATACCCGTCTCTAAGAAAAGCTTCTACGGAAATTCCAACGCATGATTGATAGTCCGTAATGATGCACTATCGCGAGTGCGAACAAGGATTTGCGAGCTAATGCTAAGTAGGCTTAGTAGTGACATAGCACGGAAATCACGGACTTTTTGAATTTTCCGTTGCCAAGATTCCTTTTGGTTCGTCTGTTGGACGCTGAAGAACAATCCTAGTCTCAGGGACTGCGCTGCACGTATGTCGCATGCACTAGATGGAAGGAGTTAATCGATATTTAGAGGCTGAGTAACCCAATTGTTAATCTCCTTATCAAGACGGAGATATGTGAATTCGAACACATTAGATCACTCACGGCGCGGAGGTAAGGCAGACAGGAAACGGCATATTAGTGAAGTTCGGACAAAAAATGATAAGGGGTTACGGTGAGAACAACATTTTTGATTCATGTTTCGCTAATCCAACTCCCACCTACCCTTGATGGTATTGAGGTTTGAATGGTCACTTTTATGTCAAAAACAGATAGCTGTTGAAAATAAAGATAAGACAATCAACAGTTTTGATGGTTTTGACAGACTGCGATCTACTCAGCAATTAGTCTTGACCTCATAGATCTCACTTTGTATCTTGGCTCTAGATTTCTAGATAACAGTCTATATTCGATTTACTTCATTTTGATTTGACAGATCACGGTAGGGCTGTTTAATGCTTTGAAATGATGGAGCAATGCAGCAATCAACACTCAAACGAGATCTCGCTCGGACTTCTGCGGACAATTGTGTCAAGAACTGAGAACTTAGTCTAGAGTACAACAGCGAGAACAGCTTCTTTCTATTTGAGGGGAAGGCAAGAAGGGAAGAGTTATCCCTTTGTTAAAACTTAAAAGCGTCGGCAATCGGTCTTAACAAGTCTTTATTTGCAATCATTTTCATGTGATTTATCATCCACTTAATCTTTGGGAAAGTTTCCGTTTCAAAGTAAGTTGAATGTTATTTTCATATATGTCAACCTGGGGTTAGCGCGTGCCGCACGCACTGTCGGTATTCTGGTTGTCCGAGAGGATTGTGGAAAAGGAAATTTTGATGGGTGGCCGATTACATTTTGGCGTAGACAATTCGTGTACTTCGAAAACAGTTCGTAGTTTCGGTATTTTAATTTTTTGTTGGTTGCTTTTTGTGGGTTTGATTCCTGAATATTCACATCTAGGGGTTTCCGGTCTAACATTTGAAATGCTACTTAATTATTCATTGCTCCTTTGTTTGAAGATACCTAATAAGCCTCCTACGTATTAATTCTTGGTAACTTCTATTTGAGGACCTTTTATTTGGATTTTATTTTTTTTATACATTTTTGTTGTTTTAATTCATTGCTTTCTTCCAATTGGTAGTTCCACATCAATATTTCAATTGCCATCATGGCAGCCACTGAGCCTGAAGGTTTCTCCTCGATTGTTCGACCACACGAAGGACATGGAAGTGCACTTACAAGGGCACTTTCATCATCATCCGCCTTCTCGGATCGAAAACGACAGAGAGCTTACGATAGTTCCGATGAAGATGATAAGGGCGAGAAGAGTATGGCTGAAGATTGGGGTCTGATGCCTGAACTTCAAGCTATGCGACAGCAGGGAGAAAAAGATCAGGCCAAAGGAAGAGATCTTGGTGTTACTTGGAAGAATTTAACAGTCAAGGGTATTGGAGCTGATGCAGCTATCAATGAGAACGTTGGATCGCAATTCAACATTCCCCAAAAAATCAAGGACGGACGAGCAAAACCACCTTTGAGAACTCTCGTCGACAATGCTCATGGGTGCGTTAAACCTGGAGAAATGTTATTGGTTCTTGGAAGACCTGGAGCTGGATGCACGACTCTACTGAAGATGCTTTCAAACAATCGAGGCGGATATGCGGAGGTCACGGGTGATGTACATTTCGGATCATTGACCCATACTGAAGCACAACAATACCGAGGACAAATTGTCATGAATACCGAAGAAGAACTTTTCTTCCCTACCCTTACAGTCGGACAAACCATTGATTTCGCAACGAGAATGAAGGTTCCATTTCATTTACCTTCAAACGTCAGTTCTGCCGAGGAATATCAACAAGCAAATCGCGATTTCCTACTCAAGAGTATGGGTATCTCGCATACTCACGATACCAAAGTGGGAAATGAGTATGTGAGAGGTGTTTCTGGTGGTGAGCGCAAACGTGTTTCGATTATCGAGATGCTTGCTTCCAGAGGAAGTGTGATGTGTTGGGATAATTCGACAAGAGGTTTGGATGCTAGTACCGCTTTAGAATACACGAAAGCTATCAGAGCATTGACGGATATCTTTGGCTTGGCCAGTATCGTTACGCTTTATCAAGCTGGTAATGGTATCTATAATCTTTTTGATAAAGTTCTGGTTTTGGACGAGGGCAAGCAGATCTATTATGGACCGATGAAACAGGCAAGACCTTTTATGGAGGAGTTGGGTTTCATCTGTGATGATTCTGCTAATGTTGCTGATTTCTTGACCGGTGTTACGGTATGCTCTTTCTCTCATCACTACATTTAATTTTATACTAATCCATCTTACTCCAGGTACCAACTGAGCGAAAAATCAGAGACGAATTCCATAATCGATTCCCCCGAACCGCCGGTGAGATTCTGGCTGCATACAACAACCACTCCATCAAGAAAGAAATGGAAAAAGAGTACGACTATCCCACAACCGAAATTGCCAAACAACGGACCGAGGATTTCCGCACATCTGTACAATACGAAAAGAGTCCTAAACTTGGCAAGGATTCTCCTCTCACCACTAGTTTTGTGGTCCAAGTCAAAGCTTGCATCATTCGTCAATATCAAATCATCTGGGGAGACAAAGCAACCTTCATCATCAAACAACTCTCTACTCTCGCTCAAGCTCTCATCGCCGGTTCTCTCTTTTACAATGCCCCTGCCAACTCCAGCGGTCTCTTTGTCAAATCCGGTGCTCTTTTCCTCTCTCTTCTCTTTAATGCTCTCCTCGCCATGTCCGAAGTTACCGATTCATTCTCTGGCCGTCCTGTCCTCGCTAAGCATAAAGCATTTGCACTCTATCATCCAGCCGCCTTCTGTATCGCTCAAATCGCCGCCGACATTCCTGTTTTGATCGTACAAATCTCACATTTCTCACTCGTCATGTATTTTATGGTTGGATTGCGTCAAGATGCCGGTGCATTCTTCACTTATTGGATTCTTATTTTCTCAGCGACCATGTGCATGACTGCACTTTTCCGCGCCATCGGTGCTGGGTTTTCCACATTCGACGCCGCAAGTAAAGTTTCTGGATTCTTGATCAGTGCTCTGATTATGTATACGGGGTATATGATTAAGAAACCAGACATGCATCCGTGGTTCGTGTGGATTTATTGGATCGATCCTCTTGCCTATGGCTTCTCGGCTATTCTGGCGAACGAATTCAAGGGTCAGATTGTTCCTTGTGTTGCGAACAATTTAGTGCCTAATGGACCGGGATACGCAGACTTGACATTCCAAGCTTGTGCTGGTGTGGGAGGAGCGCTACCTGGAGCTACCAGTGTTACCGGAGAACAATATCTCAATTCACTTTCTTACTCTACGAGCAACATCTGGAGAAACTTTGGTATTATTTGGGCTTTCTGGGTTTTATTTGTTGCTCTAACCATCTACCACACAAGCAACTGGAGTGCGAACGGGGGTAAATCAGGAGTCTTGTTGATTCCCAGAGAGAAAGCCCACAAAAACACTGCAGTTCTCAAGGCTGCCAATGCAGGCGACGAGGAATCTCAAGGTACCCAAGAAAAACGTCAACAGAATTCTCGTCCCACGTCTCAAGATACCAAAGTGGAAGACGAAACCAGTGACCAATTAATGCGCAACACCTCTGTATTCACCTGGAAGAACCTTACCTATACCGTTAAAACTCCATCCGGCGATCGTGTTCTCCTGGACAATGTACAGGGGTGGGTTAAACCGGGTATGTTGGGTGCACTAATGGGATCATCTGGAGCCGGAAAAACGACACTTCTTGACGTACTTGCGCAACGCAAGACAGATGGTACTATTAAGGGTTCTATCCTCGTTGATGGCCGACCTCTCACTGTTTCATTTCAACGTTCGGCAGGCTATTGCGAGCAATTGGATGTACACGAACCACTTGCCACCGTACGCGAAGCCTTAGAATTCTCTGCACTTCTCAGACAATCAAGAAACGTCCCCGACGCCGAGAAATTGAAATATGTCGATACGATTATTGATCTTTTGGAAATGCACGATATGGAGAACACGTTGATTGGCAACACCGGAGCAGGATTGAGTGTCGAGCAAAGAAAACGTTTGACGATTGGTGTGGAACTAGTTTCTAAACCCTCTATTCTCATTTTCTTGGACGAGCCAACTTCCGGTCTGGATGGTCAAGCTGCTTTCAATACAGTGCGTTTCTTGAGAAAGTTGGCGGACGCTGGTCAAGCTATCTTGGTTACTATCCATCAACCTTCCGCTCAACTCTTCGCTCAATTCGATTCTCTCTTGCTCCTCGCTAAGGGAGGTAAAACCGTCTATTTCGGCGATATCGGCGAGGATTCCAAAACTATCAAGGAATACTTCGCTCGTTATGATGCCCCTTGTCCCGAATCTTCTAATCCCGCTGAACACATGATTGACGTTGTTTCCGGCGCCTTGAGTAAAGGAAAAGATTGGAATGAAGTCTGGCTCAACTCCCCCGAATATGAATATACGGTTAAAGAACTCGATCGAATCATTGACACTGCTGCCGCTGCACCCCCCGGAACAACCGACGATGGCTTCGAATTCGCGACTCCTATGTGGCAACAACTCAAACTTGTCACCCATCGTATGAACGTATCCATTTACCGCAACACAGATTACATCAACAACAAATTCGCGTTACATATTGGATCTGCTCTCTTCAACGGATTCAGTTTCTGGATGATCAAAGATTCGGTTGGCGGTCTACAATTACGTCTCTTCACGGTTTTCAACTTCATTTTCGTCGCACCGGGTGTCATGGCTCAACTGCAACCACTTTTCCTCCAACGAAGAGATATCTACGAAGTGCGAGAGAAGAAATCAAAAATGTATTCCTGGTGGGCCTTTGCTACCGGAAACGTCGTGTCTGAACTTCCCTACCTTGTTATCTGCGCTATCCTCTACTTCGTCTGCTGGTACTACACCGTTGGATTCCCATCCGATTCCCACAGAGCAGGTTCCGTTCTCTTCGTCATGATTTGTTATGAATTCATCTACACCGGTATTGGTCAATTCGTCGCCGCCTACGCACCAAACGTCGTATTTGCCTCGCTGGTCAACCCTCTCGTCATCGGAACCTTGGTCTCTTTCTGTGGTGTCCTCGTGCCCTATGCACAAATCACCGCATTCTGGAGATACTGGATGTACTACCTCAATCCCTTCAACTATCTCATGGGCTCTCTCCTCGTCTTCACCACCTGGGATCACCCCGTCAAATGTCGCGAATCCGAGTTCGCCATCTTCAACCCTGCCAATGGTACCTGTGGCGAGTATCTAGCTTCGTACATGCAGGGCATGGGGGCAGCAGCGAATCTGATAAACCCAGATGCGACAGAGGGATGCAAAGTTTGTGAGTACACAACCGGAACCGATTATTTGCAAACCTTGAATTTGAAAACCTATACCTATGGATGGAGGGATGCGGGAATTTGCGCGCTGTTTGTTTTCAGTGGATATGCGCTGGTGTTCTTGTTGATGAAGTTGAGAACCAAGAAGACCAAAGGGGCTGAATAAGGGGGTAGTCTGTTTTACCATGTCAAGCTTTTCTCTCTAGACATTCCTCGTTATCAAAATAGAAGGATGGGAGGGTATTTTATTTATATACAGGAAAGGAGTAAGGTTGTTTATATCATTCTTGTTTTTATAGATTGATAGGATTTTTGTGTTGGCGTAGATTTATGTTATATGACAGTAGATAATTAGATTTATATCACTTGGGTACTTGAAGTACCTACTTTTACATTTACATTCTCGAGAGAGGCTGAATATACTTATATCTCCTCCACTTCTGTCCGTCTTTCGCATCATTCAACCATACATAGCAGTAGCAATATCGACATCAACATCCACCACCACCTCCACCAGCACAAACACCTCGAATACATAAATAAATCCCCAAGCCATCTATCTCGCCATACCCACCTACCCACTAATTCACTACCTGTCTGCCCCCTTTACTTATTTACTCAACTTACATCCCTAAAGAAATGAAAATTAAGAGAAAGAACAAAACCATCTATCTACAAAATGTACTCACTTCCTACCTCCAGAACTCAAATTCTAAATCCTGATATGAATCTCAATCCCTAATACCCAATACCCAATACATCCACCCATCCCTCTCAACACACCAATCCAAAATAGAACAATCAAGAATACACACTCAAGATTCTACACACCATGAGATCCTTTTCTCAGCACCCGGTAATAGTCGCAATCAAACAAACCCCTCATGACGCCTCTTTATTCTCCTTCATCCTCCTCCTTTTCAAGAATCGAAACTCTCTGATTATCTCAATCTACATTATACATTCAATCTACACACCCTCATATTCTTATACCCTTGTATCCTCTACCCCATCACATACTCTCATACTTTTGTATCCCGCCCCATAACTCATATAACTCATTATACAACTATGTATTCATGTAATCCATACAACATAAAAACCAAAACCCCGAACAAGAACCTCCTTTACTTTCCACTATCTCACATTATCTCATACTACCTCCCACTACCTTACTCGCACTATCCTATCCCCAAACCATCCCATTAAAGATTCCAACCCTTAGGAGAATGATTTTATTTCCAGACATTTTATTCATCCCTATTTCATCGCCAAGTAAGCTCTAAAACAACCTCCCCTCCTTAATCCCCATCCCCATCTCCTTTTCCATCTCTCTCCCGATATCCCTCTCCCTATCTCCCCTCTCCCCTCTCCCCTCTCCCCTCTCCCCTCTCCCCCTTCCCCTTCCCCTATCCAGCAGACCAAAAACCGAGCAAACAAATAAACAAACCAGTATCTCGACCAAGAAAATTTCACAACCTTAACCCAACAACCCACCAACCCACCAACAAACCAACAAACCAACCAATCAATTAGTCAATTAATTACGCATAAAGCACGAATAACTCGTTCATTCATTCACAGGATAGTATAGCATAGTACAGGACAATTAGCCCACAGATTGACAAATTAATAAAAAGATCAGAGATATGAATGTGAATTTAAAGGTAATATAATATGAATGAATGAATGAATGAATGAATGAAAGATAGATTGAAAGAGATATATATACCTGCGAAACGTAGATACGAGAAATGATACAAATCCCAGTGTGGTCGCGTATAGTGTGTAAATACTGAAACATGATATTCTTTCGTTCGTTCTTTCTTTCTACACTACTTCCAATCCCTTGCACTACATACTCCCCTCCCCATCTCCTTTCCATTCAGATTGACTCTGCAATTCTGCCCCAGAAACTATCAGTCCTTATACTATAATATACAATTCCCTAGCCCTCCTCTTCCATCATCCATCATCTTAAACCTCACAAATATTTCTTATGTCCCCCATTCTTCCTCTTCTTATACAACACATAAGCGACAATTAATCCGATCTGACTGCCCACTACCACGAATGCCAATCCCGCATATCCGATCCCCGATCTATGGTTTTTCAATCCTTCTCCCACCGTTCCAAGTACGCTACCATGACTTTCCGCCACTCTCTGTTTCAAACTTAATACATGCGCATCTAATGCTTCATGTAATTCCTTTTTGGTGCTCTTGACATCACTGGCTACATCTCTCAGATTTCTTTCCAGACCAGAAACTGAATCGAGCTTTGAGAGAGAGGATTCGAGTCTAGAGATTGTGGAGGAGAGAGTATTGAGATTTCCATTAAGAGCTTCAAGACGAGAAATGGAGTTTGCTTGGTATTGAGAGAAATCGCGGTTGAGAGCTGTGATATGTTTCATCATTGCTTGAAGACGATTGTGGAGGTCTGCGAATTGCGCATCGGAGGATTTGTAGTCTGATGCGGGGGTTTCGCCAGGTGTATCCATGGTAAGTCCTTCTTGATTTTGTTGTTGGCCATGTTGGTTTTGTTGTTGTTGAGGTGGATTATTGGCAGCTTGGAATTGTTGTTGATTTTGATTCCCTGGATTTTGAATTTGATCATCAGGAGTGTGGGAATCGGTTGTAACGACGAATTTAAAGATTTCAAAGGAATCTGGATTTTCTGCAGAAGCGGCAGTAACTCCAAAGACATAACCTAAGGGGAGCTTGATCTTATCGGATTGGAAACACAAGGCACCGTCAACCTCGACTTTGAAGTTATCGGCAGTTTGGCGGATATGAATTTTGGATGGGATACCTCGGTTTCGGTAGGAATAGGGGCAATGGCCAAATGCGAGGGAATCGACAGAATGATGAGAAGAGTATTCAGTTGTACCGTCGTTCAGGAACCCACGAATATAACCACCCTAAATGGTATTAATATTTTGTGCAAGGTAGATCGCAGATACAGAAACCTACAGATCCAGCATATTGGTCAACAACCAAAGCTAATCCATCAAACTTTCCAACCGTGTATATGCTTGATACTTTAATATCCTCATTCTTAGCATACCAGATATTCAAATTACCACCTGCTCTCTCCGGACCAGTAGCACGAAATTCGATATCTGCTGCCCATTGTGAATGTTGTAACTTCTTTTCCGTCCATACAGCTCCTCTTTGATTTCCTGGAGCAGGTGGTGTAAGAACGATGCGATTGCTGAGGATGTCTGGATAGTTTGGCTGTCCTATCATATGAAAATTGGGGATGGCGCGACCATTTGGAGAGATCCTATAATGGTTAATACATATTATCTTGGGTACAAGTAAATTGAATTCTTGACATAAACTTACTTTCCATCATGGCCGAAACTTAAATCGTTATTAAGATACGTAGCTTGGGTATATGCAACGAATGCGGCGACTGAAGTAAGGGATGCTTTGAAGAAATACATTGTGTTTATACTCGAGAGCTTTCCTTGATTCTTAATTCTTGATAAGTTATTCTTAAGTTATTCTTTTGTAACCACCCAGAATAAGAATAAGAATAAGAACTGCCAGCGTCCTTGAAGAAAATTTCCTCAATTCCAGGAGGAAGATTCAAATGTTCATGAAGAGGACAGACAATGAGTGAATGAGTGTGATTAAAAGGGTTTAAATCCTTACTGTATGTAACCTTCCGAATATCTGTGTTTAATATCGATGTAGACACTTGGCAGGATTAATCGATCAATGGCTCGCTCGTACTCCGTTCCGTACCCCCAGGCCACTTTCGTCCGGGACAATTTTGCGGAATTTGCGGTTGGAATTTTGATTTTGAACTTTGAAGGAACTATTTTCGATGTGGGATACCATCTAGAAGAAGAAGATACACACAGCTTAATCCTCTTTTCGGCTTCGGTTCAACTTGAAGACAGATTGCAATGTATTTTGAACTATATTGGTTACACAATAAATTCCCACCAGAGTGAGAAGCAGATTGCGAACGGGTTTCCCCAATGATTGAATGGAAGGGCCAATTTCTATGGTGAATTTATGATTGATGATGTGTCGTATAGCTATTTCGGACGGTACAAAAGCTGGATCCATGTTGTTGCGACGGGAAGTTGGGTATATATATGGGAGGAGCACGGAGGGAGTATTGGAAGAAAGTCTTCTGTGAATGGATGGAAGCTTTCTCGCCTTCTATGGATTGTTTCTGTTTCTGTTTCTGTTTCTGTCTGGGTCACCTTGGAACTTTTGGATGTCTCTGGTGTCTCTGGGTTTCTGGTGTTTCTGATGTTTCTGGTGTTTCTACAATCCTTGTTGGTGGCCTGTTTCGAATGAGTTTTTGGTGTCAAAATGGAACCGGGGAAGAGCTTTGGGATTTCGGGATTTTCTCCATGTAGACAGAAAAAGCGGTACACACTCGAGACATCACTCACACCACACTCACTCCATGCACACGTGGAAAACATTGATGATTGGAGATCAAATTCCAGCACCAATACAAACCACAAAGTATGTAAGATATATAGTGTTTTGCATACATCAATAGCTCTGAAATACGTTTATCTCAATGTGAACTAAATATCTCAACTTTCTGATTTGCTATCGAATATTGAAGAGAGCATACCCAGGTGTCGGAGATCTGATGACAGAAAGAAATTCATCCCCAGCTACCACCAGTACAAGTATGAATGTCGGCATTTAGAAATTCCGTCATGTAGTGGAACTAAGATGTCACTTCATATTTATTTACTTTGAGACCACAATTCCATTTCATCCATTGGAATTGACTTCCCTTTCACACAAAAGCAATTTCAAACAATCTCATCTTCATATGGGGTATGACTAGATGGCAGAATTATATCCTTCAATTGCACAATGTGCAGTTGTAGCTACGGCTTTCAAGATATTGTTGTTTCCTGCATAGTGAGTTCTCTCCATCCTCCCCTCCACAAATGGACTTCCGCCCAGTCTTCAATTGAGCTAGGGTACTGATTGATATCGCAGCAAGTCTACAGACTTTGAAGTTCATAGAAATTGGCTCGCGATTACGAATAGTTTGCCATTGAACGAATGGTACATCGAAAAGACTTCAGAATGGACTCTCGATTACCCACCCTTCTTCGCATATTTCGAATTATTCCTATCAAAGTTCGCAGAATGGATTGACCCGTTGATGTTGGTGGTGAAGAATCTGGAGTATGACAGCTGGCAAACCATTTATTTTCAACGCGCAAGTGTTATTGCAACAGAATTAGTTTTGGTATATGCGCTTCACCTGTAAGTGATGTTGATCCTTCCCTTATCTCAATATTGACAGCTTCAAGCTTCGTGAAAACCGCCCCCTCCAGTTTAAAACGTCCTTCACAAGCAGCGGCTCTTTCGATTCTACTCTCGCCAGGTTTACTCATTATCGATCATATCCACTTCCAGTATAATGGTTTTATGTACGGTCTCCTCATATTGTCCTTAGTCATGGCTAGAAATGAGGGGACCAAGCTAGCAAGTGGTATACTCTTCGCAATATTGCTTTGTCTCAAACATATTTACCTGTATCTTGCGCCAGCATATTTCGTCTTTCTGTTATCCGGATACTGTCTTGGGCCTAAGTTTGGACCTAAGCGTCCGTTCGATATAAAATTTGGAAATGCTATTAAATTGGCAGTTGGTATTGTAGCAGTGTTTGGAGCTGCATTTGGACCGTTTGTATATTTTGGTCAAATGCCTCAAATCATCAGCAGACTATTTCCATTCGGAAGAGGTCTATGTCATGCTTATTGGGCTCCAAATATCTGGGCTATGTACTCTTTCACGGATCGAGTGTTAATTTCCAGTAAGTCTTTCTTCGCCCAGACATGATCTCAAGCTACTCGAACTTCGTATTTCGATACTAACACGAGTACAGTTGCCCCAAAACTCGGCCTCGCTGTTGATCAAACGGCTGTCAATAGTGTGACCCGTGGTCTCGTTGGGAACACGTCCTTCGCCGTATTACCCGAAGTTACCAAAAGCATGACTTTCGCTTTGACAGCCATTTTCGATTTCATTCCACTGTTCAAGCTTTACAAAAGCCCTACATGGGACAATTTTATCGGAGGTGTAACCCTCTGTGCTTACTCTTCATTTCTTTTCAGCTGGCACGTTCACGAAAAAGCAATTCTCCTGGTCATTATACCGTTTAGCCTGATTGCCTTAAAGGATCGTCGATTCCTTGGAGCATTTCGTCCATTGGCTGTGGCTGGTCATGTTTCCTTGTTCCCTTTGCTTTTCACGGCCGCGGAATTCCCAACGAAAATTGTGTACACGATTTTCTGGCTTATCTTGTTTCTCCTTGCATTTGACCGCTTAGCGCCAGCGTCAAAATCTAGAATCTTCTTGCTAGATAGATTTAGCACACTCTACATTGCGGTTAGCATACCGTTGATACTATATTGTTCGCTGCTACATCAAATCGTCTTTGGTAATAAACTGGAATTCTTGCCGTTGATGTTCACGAGCTCATACTCTGCAATTGGAGTTGCGGGAAGCTGGATTGGATTTTTGATTGTATATTTTGAGAGTTGAGATTAGTCAATGATACCCATTTTATTTCTGAGGAGTTTTGGACTTCATTAAAAGTGCAACAAGGGTCTAGAATGACATTTGTGAAGATGCTCTAAGTTGATGATTTCGCACAAGTGCCTAAGCGAAATTTAGAGAAAGGATTCGTGTTGTACGAATATTTGCGTTAGGAAAGTATGAAGTCGAGCTAGAAGATGGAAGGTGGGAGGAAGATTGAAGATGGCCAGAGAAGGGTATGGATCCCAATGAAGGTGTATTAGGATGGTGAGAATAACTGTGTAGGTGGGAGGAAGATTGATGGTACGGGAAGTTGGGGATGAGGTGTAAAGTGCTTGATATTGGGAAGGAGTCAGCTATTATACGTTTGGGGATATGTGGGATTGGAGATTTAGATCATTTTAGATACTGGTAGGCGTGAGTAATATAAGATCAGAATTAACTTTCAAAACAGCAATTTGCAAGTGAATTGGTTTGGGCAGGGGTGAATGTGCTGTGGTGAATGAGTGGGGGAGAGAGGAGGGATTTTGAAGTCAAGTTTTCTGTAATCTTGTAAGTATCTCAGACTGGAAATCTTGTAAGAGGGGGGAATAACAATCTAGGTATCCAATGATGCTCTTAATTGGGACTATATCTAATACAAGGTCCCCCAAAAGACGCTCTTATGGCAAGATTGAGGGAGTAGTAGAGATTGGAAAGAATTAGAAATGAACGTTAAAGTGTTTGGAATTGGAAGTGATCTAGCCATTTTCAATTCGAGATGTGATGCATTCAACTACCAGAACTGCAGTCTTTTCAAGGAAGAGATAACATCAATGCCAACGTTCAGAACCGTAATTTGCAGGGATATCAGCCCCCCTATTCATATGTATTATGCGATAATCATTTTTTCATAAGAAATTATCGTGATTTTCAATTGATTCGGTCTTCTCTCAAGGAAAATATTAGAATCATGCAAATCTGGTGTCCTTAGGGATTTGGTAGGGCATTCGAAGGACAAAGCTCGGGAGTTGAGGTTGGGTTGTTCCAAAAGCGTGGCCTGGCTTAGCGGATGCGCTAAGCCTTTTTAGTCAATTGCCAACGATGGCATCCGCCCGGATTTTCTTCTGGCAAAACTTTTGTGTGTTGTGAGACTTTTATGTAGAATGATCAGTCATGATTAATTTTTTAAAGAACTGTCAGCAACGACAACATCATCTAGAGTAACCATGACCAAGACTCCATCGGTATATCATGTAAAGGAACAATACAGCCGTTCTTTTCACCCCCCCTGAATCTAGAGAGAACCCTTGGGACGATATCAACAGACGACAACTCAACACGTTATACACCGGTACGGCTCAAACAAGTGAATATTGCCTTCAAGAACTCATAGAAAGTCAACAACAAAGAGGAAGCATTACATCCGAGCACTCTTAAGCACTTCCCGAGTCCTTGGCAGTTAGGTCGAAATTCGAGGAGCATTACATGAGAAATGCCTATTAGTTGGAAATATTTCCCCAAAAATCATATATTTGTGGTTACTGGGTCAAATGAAAAGATAAACTGATCAATGTACATTCATATAATAGATCTCATCTCTGGCTACATATTGAGCACAGGAAAGTTGTATAACCCATGAGGTTTGAAGAATTTATATCAATTAATAGAATTGAATACGGTTATGGGTCGCGAGTTCTCGAATTGGTCTCCGTCCTCACTAGTCCGTATCCATGTCATACACCCACGCTAAGCACAACCTCCCGACCTTTTCTTATGTTCTTCTTCTTTTCCCCAATCCACTTCTTCTTCCTCCTCTTGTCAACTCTTACAACGCGTAACAATCAACAAATTTCATCAACCATCAACTCTCCACACCCATTGTACAAGTTTGGAGGTTTTCTATATCACGTACCGAGACCCCTGGACGCGTCTTGAGCTACATCTGTAAGTTTAGCTGCTGATATTGATATACTTCCACAAATACCACCCAAACTGTGGAAGGGTGATCACAATTGCCCTTTTCACACTACTCCACTCCACGTCACCGTTAGATCAAATCACCACCGAATTTTTAGGAGTTTCAACTCTTATATAAGTTTGGCGCAAAGCATGTCACTTGCCCTATGGAGGGGTATATCAGAAACTAACATTCTTTCTCTTCCCCCCTCAGGATTTTCTGCTTGGTCAATGACCTTTGACAACAACTAGATATAACAATGGTGAGATTCGCATCTCCATCCCTTCAAAGTTTATAAACATGACTAAATTTCCTTAGGTTCTCTTCAAGAGGAAGCCAGTACAATATGTACCTAAACCGCATGTCGAAAATGAAGACACAGAGGTACAAACTTAATTTACCCTAAAGATTTACTATCATGCCAGGATGGCTAATAACAGTCATAGGTCTGGGTAATTCCTGCTACTGGAGAGTATTTCTTGGAGTATGAACAATACTTAGGCCGGTAAGTTCTACATTTTTGCCCCTCACTAAAACCCCTCCGAGGACCCGCGCTAACAACAACAGAATGGATTTCTATAGACAGGTTCGAAACTTACCCAATAGTAGCTAGCTAGCAATATTTACTAATAATTTCTAGCATAAATTCATTTGCCAAATCTCTGGTCATTCTCAGTTAACATTCTTCGATGCACTCAAGAGTGAGGTACGGGAATTCTCAGAATCGCATCGTGTCAGTGAAGAGGAAAGGCTAACATATTATAAAGTTGGCAGGCGCACAAGAAGTCGAAGAGGCGTTCCCAAATCCATTGAAGCAACCAGTTCTAAGACGTGTACAATTCTCAACTATTTCCCGAATCGATACCTTGGTGGACGTTATTTTCGAAGAGTTCAGATCCGACTATTTCCCTGGCGAGGTTGTTACAGTTCATGTGATTACGGGCGATCGACTTACTGGCACCGTTAGAGAAAAGACGCACTTCGGAAGCAAAGTTCTGCCAGATGGCTCACTAAGCGCACCTTTCTCGAGATATTTCGTTAGTCTGGATGGTCGACCAAATGAAGAAGCAGTGGTCGATGACCAGCATATTACTCGTGATCGCAAGATATTCACGAAGCAAGTTCTGCGATCTTTTATCAAAAAAACCGTTACGAGAGAGGCATGGACCGGCGCGCCTTGGCTGGTGAAGCACGACGTGGCCGCCATTTATAATATCGACACCAGGATCCCTCCACATCTTCGATATGAGAGTAAAGCTGCAGAAAGAAAACATCATCAATCTCAGAAAAAAACGGGAGGGACTGATTTTGATAATATGATTGGTAGCTTTCATGGAGGAAATGGACCACAAGCTAGACTCCCGGAGTTGAAGCCAGCACCCAAAAGCCATAAAAGCAAGCAGCAACAATCCCAACTAGCAAAGGGTAAGCAGCAGCCATTTTTAGAGCAAGCTCCTTTGAATTTCATCCCCGCACATTTCCCTCCCCATCAATTCTACCCCCAACCCCACCCCAATTACAATCCACCACAAATTCCATTCAATTCTCACCCTCCTCCTCATCCTTCTCATCCCCACCCCAATTATAATCCCCCTCCTCAAATTCCATTCAATCATCATCCTCAAGCTCCTCCCTTCATGTCTCACACCTTTCAAGTCAATGGACAATCACAACAAGCGGGACCCCACTTCCAGAATTTTCACAATTCTAGCTTTGCGCTTGCGCCTCTTGCTTCGCTTCCTCCGGCTCCTCCTCCACCACCTCCTATCAAATACCCAATTGAGGATTTGGAAGTTCCTCCCCGAGTTGATGGACCGAAACGACCCGATATCAAATACTTTTCGCAGGATAATCCAATGATGATAGGAAAACCAAAGGCCGAGGGTAATGGCATTCACATGTCATCGATCGGCCAGTTGTTGGAGACCTGGGACACCTTGAATGTTTACTGTCAAATCTTCAAATTGGACTCGTTCACTTTTGACGACTTCGTCGAAGCCTTACAATTTACATCTGAAGACGTAGACTGCGAACTGTTCGTCGAAATTCATTGTGCTGTTTTGAAGATCTTGGTTAATTCGGAAGCCGATGATGGAAAGCTACAAATTCAGTTACCGGAAATAGAGGAGTCAGACGACGAAGAAGAATCTAATGGTGAGGCCAGCGTTGCGCCATCGCCTACACCAGAACCAGAGCCAAAACCTAGAGGACGTGCTACTAGAAGTAGTCTCGCAAAAGCTGAGGCAGAAGCTTTACAAAGAGCCGCCGAACAACCTCCCGAAGAGCCCGCTGGACCAGTCAACACTCATCGCGCAGCGGAGATGGAAGATAGTCTTGAATGGATCGAGAAGCTAAGAAAACGTGATTTCAAGAATGGTGGCTGGGAAGCTATCATGGTCGGCCTCCTGTATCAACTTTCGAAAGATGAGAGGCATTTTGCCGCTTGTGAAGCACTCCTTGTTGAGCTCGCCCCCCTCGATTCGGAGCCAACACAGGAAACTGCTCGCTTACAGTACGCTAAACTCGACGTCAATCTTCGTATCAAGGCACTCCAGATTATTTGCATGCTTACTATGGAGACTAAAGCAATTCGTGGTTACATGGAAGAGAGTAGTGAACATATGACGGAGCTCCGAAAAGAAAAGATAAAGTATCAGCGTGATAAGAAGGATGCGTAAGTTATTCAATATCATTTTTGGGAGAAGTTACTAACCGTATTAGTCATGATGCCCTCAAGAAGCTCAACGAAACGCGCAAAGCACTTGAACCACCACCTGAGCCAAGTCCTGCACCAGCTGCAGAGAAGCCTGCAGAGAAAGAAGCTTCAGTCAGTGTTAACGGAGATGTAACTATGGTCGACGCTGAGGATGAGGTTCAGGACTCTCACGGTGATGAAATTATGGACTCGGATGGAGACGCTCCTCCAACTCGATCATTACGCCGTGGATTGGATCGAGCAGCAGAGCGAAAGCGTAAGCGTGAGGCCGAACAGGAGAAGAAAGCAAAAGCAGAAGCTGAACCTAAGGCTCCTAAACAATCCAAGGCCCTCACAAAAGTCCTCAAAGACATTCAGAAATTGCATGATGAGATTAAGCATTGCGAGGAAGAAATTGCAATTCTTGATAATGACCTTCGAGAAGCTGATTGCCCTCGTACTCGCGTACTTGGTAAGGATCGATTCTGGAATCGCTATTATTGGTTTGAGCGCAATGGTATGCCATATAGTGGTCTTCCTACCAGCTCTACTGCTGGTGCTGGATATGCCAACGGCTGTATCTGGATTCAAGGACCAGATGATCTTGAGCGTGAAGGTTACATCGAAATGCGACCTGAGTGGCAAGATGAGTATCGTTATAAATTCAATCTGACTGTACCGGAAAGAAAGGTTATGGAGGAAGGCAATACTCATGTATTCAATTCTCGTGAGTGGGGATACTATGACGATCCTGAGTCAGTTGAGGGCTTACTCAATTGGCTTGATGCCCGTGGAAATAATGAGTTGAAACTTCGAAAAGAACTCCAACTTTACAAGGACAAGATCACCACTCACATGGAAAAGCGCAAGGAATACCTCAACCCTAGCGATGAAAAGAGTATCGATTCTAGTCACAAGCGAATGTCGACTCGTGGAAAACAACAACCTCATGTTGATCACACAGCTCATCGATGCTTATCCTGGCACAACAATACGGCAATTGAAGAATTGGGTCATTTGCATTCGGATCAACCACGAAATCGTAAGCAAACTAAGAAAGCGGCTCCTATTTTACCACCGGCAGTTGAGGAAGAGAGACAAACTAGAAGCGAAGTGGCGAAGAGACAAAGAAAGCGTTGAATAATAAGTGTTTTACAGTTTTGATGATGTTAGATTACGAGCGCTCGCAAAATCTACTGCTACATTTTGTTCATGGCTATTTCACATAGAAAACCTTGAGTGCGCATGGAGTTCATTGGTTCTATGTATTTGAATTTGGCTTTGGGGGGAGTTTATGGATGGGGTTGTGGTCTTCAAAAACATATTTGAAGTTGGGAAATAAGGAAATCTCAAAAATTACGGAAGTGCGTGCATATATGGTATTTTACAAAATGGATTGGCTTGTATCTAGATAGTGTGTGGTAAGGAAAGCATTGCTTGCGTTGCATTTGGATGGTGTTGGGGGGCTGTATTTTGATGGTTAGTTAGCACTGAGAGGGGCAAGGAAGAGAGGAGAGATTGGAGGTGTGTTTGTATGGAATATCATGTGCTTCAGGAGGGAGTGAGTGAAGGCAGAAGAAAGTAGTAGTATAGTGAGTGATGCGAATACCCAAAATACATATGAATTTTTTGTGTAAAGGGTCTTTTTTCTGTAAAATGCTTGTGTGTGTGTGTGTGTGTGTAATCAGATACATAATAGGGGAATAGAGAAATGAAGGCGAGCCTCTTGGGGTATGATGGGGTTCATAAGTAGCTAGGAAGAATTATACGTAAAACGGAGGGAACGAGGCGATGGTAAAACATACCCGAATAGTCGAAAGCTACATACTCGAGAGTATAGATAGATAGAGTTAAAGGAGAAGAGCATCGGTAGTGCGGTATCACAACTTAACTTACAAGCCCGATTCAAGAATTTCATTTTAAATCATACTACGCTATGATGAGAGAGATCGCGAGAAGATTGGGAAGTATAATGATGATTTTGTCATAGATTTGAACCGATTCATAACAAAAATAGATGATCCTTATGATAAAGTACAATCTTTTATGTTTTACTCGTACAGCACTGGTGAGTTGAGATCTAAATTTTTCGTAAACGGCTATAAGTATCTACAAGAACCTCGGAGATAGGTTAGTTGTGTGACCTTCAAATAAGTTCTATTCAGAGCTGTAGCTATATCAAAAGGAGTCAGGATATGTCTTATGTTTAGCTTATAAAGGGGTTTTATAGAAACCACAACGCCAGGATAGATTGGCCGATTGTGAATATGCGGAGTAGGGATCTACAAAATTGGCGCATTCGACACCGAGTGCAATGTTGGAGACACGCGGGGGACTGTATCGGGATCGAGGTGTTTGCATGATGAGAATGCGTGGAAGCTTATAGAATGCAACTTTCCTCGTGATTCGTGTCAAGCTGCGATTGCTAAGTCGACAGAGAAGACATCCATTTCTCGGAATGGTATTCAATCTCACCATGTCGATGGTATAAGTCAAAGTATATGTCGAGATCCACAACAAAGTTCAATTGGCCTTTGTCCTTCTCGTTACTGTACAACCCTAGCTCTCTTGACTGTATTCTCGATACTGCTGGCGACAAGAAGTTTGTCCAGTCTCATCTGGCCCCGTGGCACATATTGCCCAATTGCAAAAATGCTTTATCATGGTAATATACTTGTTTGTTTGTTTGGCGGTGGTGCACATCGCGTAAGCATGAAATGGGAGAAATCAAGCACGCTTTCTGCATCACAAAATGAAGGATATGCAGTTATTGTCTAGGTTTGAACCGATTTATGATGAATTGGAGCGATTTGTATCAACGAATTTGCAGTTCACTATGAACCTTAGTGTAGACGATTGGATACTGCAAGCACTCAAACTGCATACAGATGGGTATAAGAGGCTTGGAAGTAAATGAAAGTGGATTGGTAGCGTGGTATGCTTGATATTTTTGCTGGGACATGGTTCGAAGTTATGGTTATTTCTACGATGGAAATGTTTGCTGGAGCCAATTTGACACCTTGGAAAGCTGAAGAGTCGCAGGTTGGGATGTGCGATGGAACGATCAGAGAATGCAGAAAATTGCAAAGAGGATATTGTGGTAGGTGGGGCGAAAAGGTGTTTGAGCTTTGTGCTTCTAAATCTCTCGATCCTGCGTGTTTTTGTCTGCGCTGCTTATCATGGCAGTTTGACTTGCTTGTACTTTTCAGAGAGCGCAGAATAGCAGAGATTATCTATCACATTTTGTACTTTCAGTACGATATGATTTCTTTGGAACTCATTTATTATACCTATGCATCCACCGCTCCGCGTTACAAGAGAGAAAACAGCCAGGAACATAGTTCCTCCCGGAGGGACAGCATATTGTGCGAAATCAAGCATTATTTGACGATACTTAGAGAACAAATGATGCTGGTTCAGGCTTAGGACCTCGATGTATGCATGGTCAAACTAAGACTTTGATATATATGGATGTATATTCCGGCCGATAATGGCCAATGTTCTCTGGACAGAGAATAGTGACAAAGAAAATGCTAACAACGATGAATATGGAGTCGATCTTCCTCCACGATATAGCATATTGCAAGCCAATATAGGAGAAAACTCGAGCCCGAAGAATAAAGTTTGGAATGGTATGATAGCTTTGCCAACAATATATAATGATGACTCTTCGTCAGTTGAGACAGTCCTTGATCCTCGTTTGTACCTGGAGCTTTAATAGAAGGATTACAACGTGGTCATGATGCTCAACGTATATATGTATTCGACTACGATGATAAGACAATCTCATAACTATGTATAAATATTTTGGTGGCAGGAGACGATAAACAAAATCCAGATAAGCAAGAGAATGTCTCAACGGATGGCTCCCTTTCTCCTCTTTTGGGCTATTCGATCGAGCTATCACATCATTTGACTACTTGCAATCGAGACCAAAGCGATTCCGGTTATAGTGACTTTGAGGAGCTTGAGAATGGATCTTTGTTATACTTCCTCCCCCAGCAACAAGGAGATATGACCGTAAGATCAATGAAGAGAAAAGACAATAAATAGCAAGGATGTAGAGAGCAGCAAAATATTTTCGAAACCGGCATTGAGAGGGGTGATAATACAGAACCTAGAAAATGGCGAAAGCTTATTTCACTGCCTATCAACCACACTTTGTTTCAACGTGATAATATATGTCATCATCTTTGATTGCATCGCATGGCATCGCATGGCATGACATCGCTAGTCTATTCTAATTGACTCCTTTATACAAAGCCCTATTAAGCATTCACTAATGCCCAATTATAACAATCGCTGTTATTCACTACAATGCTTTCCGAGTTCTGTATATGCGGAGCCGGCGATAGTCGAGTATCAAGAGTGGCCCTTCCAGTGCTTCCTTAAGGGCACCAGCATCGGGAATGTGACAATATATAACTTTGAGTTTCAATTGCGGTATATTCAGGACTGCTTCATTTCCCCGCTTGTTAGAAAGAAGCATTGGGCACTTGTGCATTCTCGTCTCCAAGCACCAAGATACATTCCAAGATATGACCGGCAAGGATACGTGCTAAAGGCAGATGCGTTCGGTGAAAGGCAGATGAATCCGAGACGATAGTGAGGATGAAGAAGAACAGCTGCTTCTGGGAGGAATCTCAAGTTGCTCTTCCGTACAGAACGCAGACGGCGATCCAGATGCAATATTCAACGAAGCTCAAAATGTGAAATTGGAAAATCATACATCAATCTCCTTAAATTTTTCGTCATACCCACCATGTTAAGAGACCTGTTAGAAGTAAGTTAAACATGTATTTCTCCTTCTTGCTTGTTTCCTAGGATTTAAAGTTTAAGTATTAGAATCGATATAATTTTCACTGCTATTGTGAAACAAAGGTTAAGCAAATATTTAAACAAGACTAGTAATTTAGTCGATATGGTTAATCATTATATTTAAAAATGATTTCTATTATGTTCTAATTTATAGATCACAGATACAATGCTTGATCCATTGTTAGTCGAACGTGAAGGCAGCGAGATTTTCGTCATTGAGAGATGGAAAGATTGTACCCCAATTATCCGAAAATAATTCCAACATATTTTCACCAGGTGACTGCATTTCATGTTGCTTAGCTTCTAGTCGGTCATGTGTGAAAATTGTTTGCATGGCAATTGAGACTTACATAGTTGTTCCCTAAATCATGTGGAACCGAGGACTGCGCAACCGAAGGCGCCAAGACGTCTGTCCCTAATAAAGAGCCTGGAGATGCTGCTGAGTTCTTGACAGATTCGATAGTTGAACGGGCCAATCGCGCAATTTCCCGGACGAAAGGCAAAGCAGTGTCTGGAGATGCTAACTCCAAGCGGCTGAAGTGACCAGTGCAGATGTCTAGCAGGGCCACATCAGACGATGCTGTTGGGAGAGCAGGGCATTTCAGAATATAGATAAATATATTGATAGCGCTCACGAGAGGAAAATAGAATGCCAGCCTACACATATTTTAATATAAGGCGTTTCAACATATTCAACAGCCAGCTGAACGTGAATTGTGCTGAAAGACATACCATATAGGTGTCGATGCATCGACATGAATTGCGTCGGTATCCAGTATTATTCCCCTGGCTGCATTGACAACAGCATGTGAACTTATCGAAATGCGATTTCGCAGTGCCGAAGACTGACCAGAACCAAACAGAGAGCTGTTCCAGGGGTGCGTGAGAATTGAATGAATTGCCATGATACTGCCATAGTAAGCATAGCGAAGATACATGACATGGTACATATTGATGTATTCTGGGCGTTTTCCATGTCTTGTAGTGGGTGAATCTGGCTGTAAGAATTGTGGCAGAGTGTCCCGCCATTCTTGGAGCTCTTTGTTGAGTTCTTGAATCACTTCCAGAGTTTTCGAGTGTGTTTGACGGAATGCCTTTCCACTTGCCAGTTGCTTTGCGATTCGAGAAGAGATTTGAGCATGCTGTACCATGTAAATGAAAGGATCAATGTGCGGGGTATTGTTAGCAAGCTGGATGTTTGGAAAGGGGCAACTAATGTCGTCGTCGTCAATGATCTACACCAATTATTAAGTTTTCGGTTCTGAAAGCGCTAGTTCACCAACGATAGACTCACCGATGGTCGGCCTGATCTGTAGCTTATATGCTTCTCGAGGATATAGAGGGTCCAAAACAGTCTAACTCGATGCTGTTGTTTAGCTAGTGGTAGATTCCAAGATTGTGCAGGTTGCCTGTGGAGACCTTTCGCCTGAGCTAACCGCGTTGCACAGGAAACAAGCATGTACCCAAGAGAAGGGCTAGCAAGGCCTTCAGCAAAGAATCCCTGTCAATGAAAAAGTTGTCAGATCAAAGACGAACTGCCGGTGGCATGGAAAAATCGAACCATTGCTATCAATGCTTGCACTGCCATAAGACCCGTGCTTCCATATAAAAGCTCAGTATGGACATCCAAGGCCTTTTCAAAGTATCGCCAAGCTTGCCCCTGAATTTCGCCAGACATATCTGAGTATGGCATATTAGATGAGCTGAGCCTGTAACCAGAAGCATACACTGTGTTTCGCAGAGCATACCAAGCTGGGTCATCATCAGCTACATCATTTTGAGCGAAGTGATGGCGAAGACGTGCTTCAAAGTGCTCTTTAGACACCAGACCAAGGCTGGCGTCGAAAGAATAATCAAAATAGGCTATAAAATGGATCAGAACAAGAAGAGAGTCACGTAACATGTATCAGACCTTGGCACCATTCCCATGCGACATTCTTATCAGGCTCAGCAATGGTTTCATGGCGAGGATTGCGTCGCATCTTTAGTCGCGAGTCAATATTGAGCACAAGGGCCTTAGCGGTCTCGAAGAAACTCGGCTCTCCCGAAGTTTCTGAGACCCACGTAATTCCTGGGATCGAGCAGATTGACAAAAATGATGTGGGCCCTATAGAATGGTTAGGCTAGAAGAGAGAAAATATCAAAAGTCCGATACCATGATATTCCCATCCAACCTACTCAACACATTAATACCACGGATGGCTGGCGATGGAAGCTATGCTTCAGAGGTGGGTCACCTACCTCAGAACCTAAAAGATCGGCACATTCGACATGTTCGACATGAGGCGAGAGATTCTGAACCGTTTGAGGTGATGTATGGTAACTGAGAATCTGTGACGGTGCCAAGGAGGAGGACGGTGCAGACTGTTGCGTTATCTCTTGTGTCGTAAGAGAGCGGAGAGTTGGAATACTCTCTGGTGGTTCAAGTCCCATATCGTAATTCTGATCCGTATTTCTCACGGGGTCATGCGGCATAGCACCAGAGTTTCCCGATCTGGTGGCTTCTGCAGGATTTGAAAATTGAGACTGCTGCTCTCTATGGACGAAACTTATTGCATTTTGTTCACTGCTTGGAAGGCTTTCTCTGTTGGAAAGCTCAAGGAGAGACTCCATTCGTGCAAGTCGTTCTTCTAAGTCTTTCCTAGGCTTTTCGCGCTTCGATCCGACCCTTCGTTTCACAAATGGGAAGACACATTCTTTCCCGTGATCCTATCTGAACGGTTATTTTGAGAGTTCAATTTCAAGCATTCTATCTGGTGTTTTTTTACTATACAATTCCCACATGGATGAGTTCGACCGCCTAATGATAGCGTCAACCTTTTTGTCTATCTTCACACCTACGAACTTACATTTGATCTTTTTAAGCCGGCAGTATGTGCAAGTAAAGGCTCGCCTTCTTTCTTCGGGCTCCTCCTGGGGTTCATCCATGGCCAATTTTCGTTGAAACAAAAGAATAAGAGAAAAATCTGGGTGAATCTCCCTTCAGAAAGGCGCGGGGCCGGTGAGGGGGGAGAGGATGCGGATGTACGGATATATCAGCAGGAAGGTTAACAAGGTTATGTTAGTCAGAAAAGTCACCTGGACATGTACTAAGGCTATTTCACGTGCAAGCTGAGTAAGCAGATAAGGTCACATGCACCTTATTAGACCCTCTTCGTCAATGAAACGTTCATAGTATTGAGGTTATTGATCTTTATATTGATCGTTTTGATACTATTGATATTTTGGGCTGCTTATTAATGACCGAAAGTTTTCGACCAATCAGGGATCGGGAGGACGTTTATCCCCTACGGTGAACCTTCGAGAGGCTCCTGCCTCGAAATCAAGGCCTCAAGCCTGATTTTATTATGTAATCACAATGTGGTCTGAGGATGAGATAACGATTGACCGATTCTTCAGAAGACATCATTCATCGCAGCCTCAAGCCTCCGATCCATCTAAAGTATCATTCCATACAAATCCGACCGAAGACAGGGTTATCGTCGCCAACGGCTATTGCTGTGATATGTCATCACATAATGCCCTTTTTGTATTTCTTTCTTTCTTTCTTCCTCCCTCATGGACGCCTTCACCTCCAACTCAACTCGTCACTCCTTATTCACTAACACGTATTGGACAGAAGTTGATGGGTTTTGATTCTTCGCTAAGTCAGATGGCTATTTAGAACAGTAACGCGTATTGCCAATTGATATAGTTCAATGTTCTGGAAAATGTGGAATTTAAACGCTTAAATGGTAGTCCAGTCGATTCCAGCAAAGACTTCTTTCATACCAACCAAGTTGGTGATGCCCAAGTCCTCCTTCTTGATAATCGCATCCTCTGCAATCCAGCTTTTCTCGCGAGCGTAGTCCCAGAACTGCAGCATGAGTCCAACTTCACGGCCCCACTTGGGCCACAGGGCATCGTAGTGATCCAGGGAGATCGATGCATATTCGGCAGGGAGTCCAGAGACCTCAGACCAGAGTTTCACGATATCTTTCGCAGTGCGTGTCTCGGTCTCGGCAAGAACAGTTCTACCAGGTAGAGTAAGCTGAGGCTGTTGAAGAATGGCAAGAACGTAGATTCCGGTATTGATCACTGTCGCACCAAGGGTAGTGATTGGGGTGTCTTCAGCGATAGGCAACAGCTGGACGTGCTTGCCAGTGGTTTTCTACGTCAAATAGAACATTAGCCAAATTACATATCAATTGATGATGGAATGAGAACACTCGACTCACAAAAAGGGTAGGTGTGAACATGGGCATAAGAATATTTGTGGCATAGTAGGTGATGAAAAGGAAAGTCGTCTTAGCCAGCAATGCCTTGTTCTGGCGAATGTACTCATCGACCTTGGTCTTGCTTTCAAAGTGAGGCACAGAGCATTTTCCGTTGGAGATTCTCTGGTTGTCAGGGAGTGTGCTCCAGATATAGTGCTCAAGAGTGGTGGTCTTGGAAGCAGCATTTGCGCAGTTGATACCCTGAGTAGACTCAATAGTGACGGTCTCCTCGGCGTCTTTGGTAGCGAAGGGGGCGAAGAAGTCGGTGACAACGAAGATGGCATGAGAACCCTATTTCAATTAGTATATGGTAGTATTAGCTATTCGCCCCCATTGAGCTAAAAAACCACTTACCTCAAATGCTTTAACAAGGCTTGCCATATCGTTAGTGTCCGCAGCCACCATATCGACGCCCTGCGCAGTGAGGGCCTTGGCAGAGGCACTCTCAACATTGCGAGTGATACCGCGGACCTTGTAGTCGCCCGACTTCAAGGCGGTGGCAACTACAGAGCCACCTTGCGCCCCAGTAGCACCGACAACAGTGAGAATCTTGGACATGTTGAGATATAGGAAATGAAGGTTATCGAAGGGAAAAATTTAATACTATAAGAATCAATGGGATCAATGTGAATGGAATGCTAGACAACGATGCCGGACACACGCATTTTATATTCCATGAGTCGGCATGTGTTAAATATGTTGGATTACATCATGTCATACTGATTAATGGACAACCAGCTTCGACGACATTGGTAAATCCACAACTTCGAGATCCTACCATTGATGATGGTGTGCGCTAACCCTAATTTGTTCGGGACTCGGGACTATAAGGTTGATCATGTCCGAAATGCCGGACTCCACAGTTAGGTTTCGTGAGATGCATTTTCCGTCCATACTGTACTTTCTTTCTGTTTTCGCCACCTCTTTCCATAAATCATACTATCCCTAGACTGCTTGCGTCTGTAAATACTCATGCAAAATTTCAGTCGGAATGCCGAAGTGTAGACCGATCAACAAACTTGTTCATATGGTATTGCCTTAGAAATAATGAAACTATTCTTATGGGATCCTTCTTCGGCAGCCAGTAGTTTCTTGGCCACTTGGCCACTTGGCCATTGCTACAAAGAACGATACCTTGGTGGATATAATCTTTGAAATACCGGGCGAGATCTCTACACTCCAACCCAGTCATCCTCTTCACAAGCATTCCAATCGAGTACACGTTCTCGTGAGTCGGACATTTCGCATTCCATAATGACTTCAGTCTTGTGAAATCTTCTTACTTTAGATTTTCAGGGTTCTGGCACCTGCACGTTTAACACGACTTCTGTGGCAGAGACTTCAGAATATATCCCCGAAAGCTTCAACTTGATTAGTCCTCCAATGAGCGTTGCGTGAAAGCCAGAACCTTCACTATTTCTGTGGAGATTGACTGATGGAGTTTTCAGATACATTTACAACGCTTCCGGCTTACAAGGGCCGAAGCTGGTTGGCTATTTGCTATCTGGTATACATGCAGTTTCAGTTCACCTCGAAGGAAATTAAACCAGTCTGGGACTTGGAGCTAACAACTTCTCTCTTTGTAGTGCAAAATCTAGGGGCATGGAGACGATCTAAGATTTATATAAATTGGGGTTGGTTTACTAATATTCAATATAGGCCTTTTTCCTGGACAGTTATCTCGGTCCGCACTTGACGGACGGAATGGGGCAAGTGAAGTGATGAATCTGGGAGCTCCCTTGTGACCTGCATTTACTGATTTGTGCTCCTAAGGCTTGTAATTTTGGACGGTATAGATCATGAGCCCAACATCTCGTAGCAATATGGCTCAGATGGGCAGTAAGAGTCCTTGAAAGCTCCGCTACTCCACGGATTGATGGGAAGATAAATAAGTGTGATGTGTGTACAGGCATCTATTTATATTTGCAGTAATCTTAATCTATATAATTCAACCTTGGAAGCAGTTGTGTTCTCAAAAATTTTCAAGGCTTGTCTCTCTTGATCGGGAAGTGCTTAAAAGAGTGTATAATTGCTTGGTGGGATTATTGGCATTGATCAATACTTGCTAGCCGTAAATCTTCCAATATCAACAGTGGGTGCACAGATTCATGGGAGTATCTTCAAAAAAAAAAACTATCAAATTACACCAAAAGTCATCCTTTTCAGAAATTCATTAAAATTCTAGCTTTCAATGTCTCACATTGCAACTTGTATATATTATAAAAACTAAGTAAAAGTATTATACGTTTCAAGAACATCCTGATATTCTTCTTTATGGGGGGTTTCAATAAGCTTAGTTAGTAAAACCACACTACAATTTTAGAGAGAATTTTGTACTGTGGATTTCCAAAAGTCCATGCAACAACTACTACTGTATGCCTTCGAATATGACTTGGAATTTTGTGGTTCCTCCCGTCTAATGCGTCTTAACTTTATTCATCCCCACTTCTCGCTCAGAAAATGTTTTCCCGCTTCAACCAGCTTCATTTTCTCCACTACTTAGGTATGTATCGTATCAGCTTCCTCCGTGTCACTAAGTGACATACAGCACATCTAATGATACAATTCAGCCATCTCCTGAAAATTCCAGTATTTCCGCATATTCTCCGCCCCCAAAGCTCTAACCTCATCATCCAGATGTGCCCATAAAACTTCCCCAAAGCTCTCCATCAAAGCTTTCAGATGGGAAAGCTGGAGCTCGGTCTCGCCAGTGCGACACATCTTCACATATAGATGCATTTTGTCTAGTCCGTAATGAATCTCACGGTGCTGGCCGACAAGATCCTCGCGAAACTCTGGCATTCGCGCGGCTAGCTCGGGGAAAAAGTGCCGCTCTTCGATTGCATGGTGGAGGGTGAGTTGAGTACAGAAAGATTCGGCGAGGTTGAGGAATTCGTGGATGGATTGGTGGCTGGGGCGTTTGTTGTTGGTGCAGGCGCTGTAGATCTCGTTCCACATCCTGCGGAAATTGTTATGCTGAGGAGGAATTGTCAGTGTTATTCTGGGTGGACTGTGAGATTATCAAGTCAAGTCCTTACGAATAAATCCATGTGGTCTGCTAGTCTGTTATAAGCTTTAAATTCGGACGGGGTTAGCATAGGAGGCTGGGTTGATGTTTCCTCGACACCAGTTTGTTGACTCCCCACCATAATGTATTCGGTTGAAGATGGTGTGGTGTAGAGGAAAAAGTTTTTGCAGTATTTATATTGTAGCAGTGTAGGCGAGTGTGTATCGTATTATAGGTGATGGGCAAAGGCCAAGAATCCCTACTGATCGGTCATTTTTAAGGTAACAATCCGATAATTATCGCAATGCCAATCTAGAGTAAGAGTACCAAGAATTCTTAAGAAGGATCGAGAATCATCAGAAGGGGATGAATCAGCTTTGAGTTATTACAATAATGACTTTCCTTGGGACTATAGAGTAGACTGGAGGTGATTTAGCGACCTTTCCAAATTCGTTCGGACTCGGGATCACTATAATTAGCGAACCTAGGGATGAATACGTGTGTAAATTTGGAGCTGAATCCCAGAGACCCCGGGCGATTAGATACTTTGAATATATCAGAAATTTTACTTTTGCTTTTATTTGCAGAAGAACTTGAAGACAAAAAAAAAAAGAAAAAAGCTGCAAAGGTCCTTAAATGCTAAAAAGGGGTTAAATACCTGAGATATAGTATTTTCTAGCTAGTTAGAAACTAGAATTGCCCCTCATTTTAATACATACTTTCACTACCTTTCGATACGCGATGTAGTGCGTTATGTGGTTCCACGGAATTTACGTAGGATCAGTGTCCGCAGGTGAATATAGAAAACATCGAGGAATAGAGACTCGACTTCGCCAGATTTTGAAGTCATCTTGAACCAAACTCTCTGTCCTCTCAAATCGACCTCATTGACACATGTCATGAAAAAGCCATTGGGGCCCGACCGGTAGAAGAAAGCGAGAACAATTTATACTGCACTTGCATACTGTGATCCAGGTCATTGGTTCACATGCTGATATCCAGCCATTTGTTGTGGTCGCTGTTATAGCTAACCCCCCAAGAAAGAGTCTCTGGGCATAGCGATATAGAGGCTCTAGAACAAGTGGAAGATGAAGACGGAGACGTAGAACAATCAAACAGAGAATCTTCAGGAACCTATTTTGGCCAGGAGGCTGATTTGGAACACTAGAATGAAGAGACAATGATGGATGGTCGATGAAAGTAACAAGTGGCTTCTTTTCAAAAGCTGCAACAAGAAGGTCCAGAATTTCAAAGGAATTCTTTGGCTACCTGCAGATATATCCGTTGGTCTATCCAAAGGGTTTCATAATGCGCCAAAATGATATCACGACCTTACCGTGAAGCAAACTCCGCGCGACATCAGTCTTCATGGTGGATTCAGAGCAGCAAAAAAAAAGAATGAAGTCTTCCAAATCCTCATGATACAACAGCATTGACAATAGCCGCAGGCATCTATGGACAGATTCTACTACGGCATCACAGATCTATTTACTCAGCCCAGGGAAGATCTCGAAAAGAACGGCACCAAGGGCATGCTCAGAGGTTTTGGCAAAGGCGATGGTGGACTTTTTCTTTTTGAAACCCTCTGCAAATTGAATGTCAATTTTTTTCTCTCGAATTTCAGCCGTTCTGGCTGTCCAACTATCATCATCTAGCACTTTCATCATTATATCTCTCTACATTTTATTTTCCATTCAGAGATTTCATCAGAGGATAATTGATGCAATACGTTGCTGTAGAATACACAAGTTAACCTTGTTGGGTTACAATTGAACCCTGTTTCCCGAGGTCAGAATAACCTTACTAAGCGCTATTCCCCATTTATTCGGAGCTGGAGCTTTCCTCTCCGGGAAGCCGAGATGGGGCGCGCAACGCAATACATCAAAGCAAAAACAAATTAGGGGGAGAGATAGAATTGGTACTACGCCATTACACGATTTTAAAGAATTTTGCTCATAAGAAATCTAGTAAGAAGAATTGTCAATCTAGGTAGTGTATTACAATTATAGAGGTGTTTTATTAATTGGGATAAAAGGTAATAGAGAAAAGTGAAATGAGAAGGCTATAACATTATAAAAATTATAAACATCCGTACAATATAATACTACATTATAATCCTCATAACACCATCCAACCCTGACTTGCACTCTGCCAATAAAATCTCCATATTCATCCGTTACTATAATGAAGATATCTCCCTTCTCCCTACCCCATTTCCCTCACCCCGGATTTCGCATTCCGCATCCCGCAAGAGGCACTTCTCCCATTTATATTATCTGTGGATGTGTGGATTCGGAGATCTGAAACTTGAGAGATCTGGAAATCTGGGGATCGGGAGATGTAGATACTAAAATGGATGTGCGTGTGAAGTTGTATAAGTATAAGTATAGGTATAGGTATTACCATGACAATGACGCTCTCTCGAAAGAATCTTTTGCTTGTTTGATTTGGGTAGATGTTTAGATATCCAGAAATTGAGATGTTGAAATGGATTAAATACACGTTACCGCGGGGAAGACATTTCCCCGCAAAATCCATCTAGATATCTAGATATCCACATATTGAAATGGATGAGATGTGTTGCTGTAATAGAAGTTGCGTACTCAAGAGAAGATTCGAGATGGAAAGGTAGTCAAAGGAGCAGTGAGAAGGGTAGTGAGAAATGCCGTGAACGATGTCGTGAACAGAGTTGTAAAAAGAGCATTGAATGGCGCATTGAGTGGAGCCGCGGACAAAACAGTGAAAAGAGCAGTGAACAGATTATTGAGCAGAGCATTCATTATTCATATAAGTGCTTCGATGCGATCTATACCAAATAAAATTAACGAAGTTCGTAATAGAATAGAATTGAATTAAATCGCTTAAGATATTACAACATGCTCTCCCACTCCAACGTCCAAACGCACAATCACCAATTGTGATATCAAGATTTAATTCCAAAACTTTTGGTAACTTTTTTGAAACCTTTCTATTTTCTCCCTTTATTTACTGATAGTTTCGTCATTCGAAACTCGACTGTTAACTCGATAAATCCAAATCCTGCGGGTTCTCTCGAGTTCTCGATACCTCTAAAATCCGCAACAATGACCCACCATGTTGTAGATGGATTCGACTTAGGTTACCTTGACGCCCAATATATGCGTTTGCAATTGCAGAATCAAGGTTTCCCCGTTGACGATAACATGATTAATCAAAATCAGATGGACAATAGAGGTTCACTTATTCACGGCGATATGCTTCCCCACAACCAAACAGCAGATGGAGGCTTCCAAACTGACAGCAATATGTTCTCTCAAGATCATATGGAAGATGGAGACTTCCAGACTGACAGCAATATGTTCTCTCAAGAGCAAATCGCAGATGGAGGTTTCCACATTGACGGCGATAGGTTTTCTCAAAGTCAGATGAACAACGGAGATTATGCGATCGACAACGATTTCGAGATGACTGACGCACAAACTATGGATGGTACTGTCTCTGCGGATGGCACTTTCTCTTCTCACGAAGAAAATAGAGCAGACGCAGCTGACAACGACATCGAAATGTCAGACGAAAGCATGATGGATGATGTCATCTCTGCCGATAACACTATTTCTCCCCAAGGAGAAAATGGAGAGAACAAAGTCGGCGATGATGCCGGTGACAATGCGATCATTGCTGCTCCCGCTCCTAATGACCACATGACCCAGTGTCGCATTATGTTCCTCGTAAGTCAGAATATGCAAAGCCTCATGATCATATATGTTCATTTGTCGAGGACAATTACTAACTTCCAATAACAATAGGCTTTCAACCCTCCTCCCGCTGTCCCGATCGACCCAAGCCAAAGAAATATGTTGCGTACTGCTCCTATCGAAATCAGACACATGATCTACGAAATCTGTTTACCGGAACCAAGAACTGTCAACTTTGACCTCATCAACTCACCGAGGTCCAGTCGCCAACAGGAGTATAAATGTACAATCCCAGGTATCTTTCGAGTAGATAGAGACAGCCGAGCATACTGGAACATGAAGTATATTACTATAAACAAGCCTCACTACCGAGCGATGCACAAGTTCTACGGCACTCGCAACCCGATGCCCTTGATCTTCAACCCTAAGATCGACACAGCGTCGATTACCTTTCTCAATAAAATACCAGCATGGGGATACAACGAAACTAAAGAATGGTTGCGACATGTCCAGGATTTATTGCCCAATGGATTTGCCTGTGTCAGGGTTTTAGATATTCGCGAAGTCTCCACTAAAGGCCCAACTCTCAATGATTCTGATTTGCAAGCATGTTTCTTTCGCACGCCAGTTTGGAATGACAACTTCTGGACATGGTTTAGAGGGCTGGAAAAACTTTACTTCACAGCATCCAATGTGGGTTCCCAAGGGAAGCGAAAGTTAAGAGAACCTGACTTTGCCAGACTTAAAGATTTTGTTCTTTCATATCGTGCCTCGGGTGTTGCTTTGGGTATACAGAATCCAATTCCGTCCAACAAAGTGGTGGTAAGGTCTTTTGTTCCGGCTTGAATGATGATATCTGAGATGAAGTGGATCATGGAAGATTGGTAGAGGTCGGAATATGCAGGTAATGTGGAAAAAAGGATAGTGGTAGGAAAGCATTGTAGCGAACTTGCACGTTGGAGAAGACTTGAGCAATAGAGACCGTAAGAATACTGGGGATTGGCATGAATAGATAAAGATACAATGGATGGGTAATGATTGCAGGAAGATGAATAAGTCAACGGAATACAAACAAATCAACAGAAACAAGAATTTAGTATCGATTCCAAAATTAAAAATGTGTATTTTGCCTATTCTTCAAGCTTGAATTGAACATATTACCACGTCCTGATCCGGAAGAATAATCCCTATGCATAAGATACAGGGCTGATAGTTCAGCACTTGCTCGCAAAGTGAAAAGTATCGCAATTTATCACACTTTGCAACCACTATACCTCCAAACTACATGAAATTACTGTGAGTGGCAGTGTATCCAATATTCTGAATTAGCATAGCAGAATAAGTTCAAGCATTTAATATTTAAAAGATCTGAATGGTCTAATCAGACTCGGACGCTTGAAGACACTTGATTTAGGATGCCACTAGCCCTTACACGACAGTTGAAGGTCCAGGATTCAACTCTCCCTTAGACCTGAATCTGCTATCCACAAGAGAAGTAAGCACTAGCTCACTCTTATTCTTCTCATATTCTCCAGTTCAGCACTTGCTTGCTTATAAACAGAAAGCATCACAACTCATGATACGTAGAGACTGCCTGCTACCAGATTAATTCCTCATCTCTGTCAGGTATCTTCGATATCCAGGATGCAAGACCTAATTCACCTTTAGACCCTAGACCGCAGTCCCCTACCTGCAAAAGTAAGTAAGCACAAATCTCCTCTTATACTTGTGATTTTCTCCTTCGAATCGTAGGGTTTGTAATGCCTCATTCTCCCCCTATTTCCCTGCTGTTCACCCTACACTCTCCTTAAAGCATTCCATTCTCTTCTCCTCCGTCTGACCTCCTAGGAGAGATTATCCTTCCTCTCTTCTCCCTTCTACAGTCAAGAATTAAACATCCCATACGCTGTCTTTACCAGAACAGTTTCGAATACGGTATGCGACCCCTCTCTCCCTCTATTTCCCAATCTTCCAGACTTCACTATCCCCCAAACCTTCATCCCCCTGACTCTGCACATCCTCATAACCAGAACACTCCTTCATCCTCCTCCTCTCCGTTCCCCGTCGCTTTCAAACACCCTCCTCGCGAAAACGAACTCCACAATCATTCCATCACTATTTCATTCCCCATTCCACAAACTTTGGCCATCGTGCAAACCAAAATCCAAATCGATCTTTCAATCAACCCCCTCGCTCTCAATTACTTCTCCTCCCGAAAACGAACTCCGCACCCTTCCTGCTACCATTTTGTTCCTCATACCATTCCATATATCCTGCCCACCTCCCAAACCCAAATCCAAATCGTTCTTTTGTTCCTTCGTTCTTTCATCCTTTGACAAGTGCCCAATATCATCAAATAGTCACCACCTATGTCGCATACCTCATACCCCTCTCCCAACCAACTCCATATAATCCCTTCCCCAGAAGGAAGTTCCACCTCTCGAAACATATTGAGGTAGTAGGTAGTAACCTCCGAACAACTCACGTTTAACCTCCATCTCCCTCATCTCCCTCCATAGCCAATTTCAAA
Organism: Botrytis fragariae; assembly: GCF_013461495.1. Classification (NCBI taxonomy): domain Eukaryota; kingdom Fungi; phylum Ascomycota; class Leotiomycetes; order Helotiales; family Sclerotiniaceae; genus Botrytis; species Botrytis fragariae. The sequence continues at coordinate 519,848 of NW_023501003.1, forward strand.
AGGAATTCCACAAACACCCCTCTCATACTCAAAAATCACACATCATCATCACAACCAACCTCATCAATATCCACCTCCAACAACAACTTCCCCCCACAAAAAAGAAATGTCATCACAAATCAAACATCATCCCTTTCAAAGAATCAACTTTCAGAGTCGTGCTTAAGTTAGGTACAGTTAATTTAAGCCAAGTTAAAGTAAGGAGCTCGGACCCCATCTTTCTAATCTAAGATCAGGTCACGGGTTCTGGATTTGTCGTGCTGTAGTCCATTTAATCTGGACAGCTGGAGTCTGTTTTAAGATCATCAATTATCAATTCTTCAGTTTTTCTGGAAAGCAGGATAATGGAAAACATAATGAAATAGGATGCAGGAGAATGGAGTTACAATTACAATTACAATCATAATTACATTCTTATATGCATTCATATATACAACTATTCATACCAAATAATAATAATACAAGCAAGCCAATCCAAGCAACCCCAAAGAGAGATGAACAACCAATCTCAAACAACAATAAAAGAAATACAAACAAAGACGTCCTTCTATCCTTCCACACTCCATGCACATTCAACATCCAAATAGACTACAGCACAGCACAGTAGCAGTACAGACTCTCATGCATGTACACATACATTCTCCCCTCCCTCTCCCCTCCCTCTCCTCTCCCTCTCCCCTCCCCTCCTCTCCCTCTCACCCCCTCTTACGTTCCTCTCCACCACTCGTAATCCATCTCCCGAGGTAAAGTTCACAGAATCTCATTACATCACATCACGTACATATACTAAATACTAACTAGATATTCATCTAACGCCATTTATTACTGAAACGCGCTCGCCTATTAATATCCGCATGTTGAACTCTATGGATATCTTGATTTAACTTATTCTATCCATTCATTCATATAGCTATCGCTAAGCGAAGCTGAGCTGAGCTGAGCTGATGAGTTGAATTGAGAGTATACAATCAAAACTAGCAAGCAGTGATATGCTGTTTCTAGCTAGTAAGTAATAGCGAATACCCAAAAGCTGGTAACTGGTAGCTGGTAGTGCTCTAGTTGTAAGTAGGAGTATTCCACCTTATTTCTCCTTCCTAATACCCGACGCCTGACGCCTGCATCTGCTCATAATATCTCATTGCGTAGTAATGGAACCATCTCACTCTATCCCGAAATCGGAATATCCTTTCCAATTGCTATACCAGGTGTTCCAGTTCCAGTTCCCATCCCTGGCGTGCCCACCACTGGCGGTATATTTCTCTCACCACCCTCAGAAACTTTTCAGGTACTCCTCTCGCGGCCACATTAGCATTCCCAACATAAGCACCGAGTAATTTACTCCATCTATATTCTCCTCTTAATAATTTCTGGATCTCTTTATATGCATACGAGTTTACGTATGGTAAACCTGTCTTTGGGTCGCGGAATTTGGCGGGGTAGTGTGTTATTGCACAGAGGGTGCGTGGGGGGTGGGTATGTGATTTGGTTTTTGCTAAGGGATGGAGTTAGTACGGCGGAAGGAAAACATATAATCGCTGGAGAAGGGAAGGTAAAGGTTGAAGAAAAAATTGATTAGACGAGGAGGGCTGAAAACTTACTAGGAGCTTTAGGAAACGTTTGGTTGAAAAGAATCCTCGTCTGTACATCTTTATTCTTAATTTCATCATCATTAAAATTGGTAAGAATTAAGCAATTCCTCAATGAGTATTCCGTAACAGGTGGTTGTGGAGGAGGTGGAGGAAGAGGAGCCGAGGCCGAAGAATAAGGCGAGTAATGCTGAGAAGGGGCGAAAGAGAAAGGAGTTGTTTGAGAAGGCATTAGGCGAGGATAGTTTGTATTTGGAGGTTGAAAACCGGGGAGGGGTTTGGAACCATCGAGGGATGGGGGTTGAAGGAAGAATGGAGGGACAGTGGAAGGAGCTTGGAGGGGGATGAATGGAACGGCGTGGTTGTGGGATTGGGGGAGTTGAAGAGGTCCGTTTATATGGGGAACGGCACCGGTGGTTTGTTGAGGTGGTTGAAGTCCACTTATATTTGGTACAACTCCGGATGTTTGGTTTGGTGGTTGAAGAATGCTGGTTGATGGTGGAATAGTCGGTGGCTGTGGTGGTTTGAGAACGCCGATAGGTTGTGATTCTGGGTGGAGAGGAGGATGTAGAACGTTGTCTGATATTGATTCCTGCTTTAACGAAATTCCATCTTTATTCACATCACTATTAGTGACTCCAGAAGTGGTTCCAGGTGTAGAGTCCTTTACATCGCTAATTGGCGTATCGTTTGTAGCCGAACCTGGAGCAGCCGCTCCTTTCAAGGTAGTTGGTTCTACAGACCCAGCTTCACTCTCATCCTCCATTTCTCCAGCTTTTCTCTTCTTCGATTTTTCCTTGGGCTCATCCGGTTTGAGTTTCTTTGATCCAAGTGCAATTAATTTCCCTCCAACCCACATCGCACGTCCACTCCACCAAGTAATAACAGGCCCATCCAATTTTCTATTATGCAATGCCGCCAACTTTAACCTCTGCTCTTCTTCCCTTTGTTGTTCTGCTTCTTCCCATCTACTTAGACTCTTGGAATTGCTCTTCTCTACCCTTGCAGCTTCTGCCAATCTATCTTCCTGCGTCATGGCTGGTTTCCTTGCGGCTTCCTTTGCTGCAGCTGCTTTCTCCATGTTGGCCAATTGCTTTAACCTCTTCTTTTCCCTATCTATCATCTGCGCATGTAATTGTTCTTTACTTTTTTGGGTCGTACCACGAGCCGAAGCTCGAGTCGGCGCATCCTCTGGAGTTGGAATCCATGAAGCCCGTTCGGACTTTTTCTTCGGTCTTGGAGCAGGTTTCGAAGGAATTGTGGGATCGATCTTGACTCTCTTTTTGAATATCTTCGGCATGCCATCAGTCATCTTGCGCTTTTTAGCTAATCGTTCGGCCTTTTCCTTGCGCTGCAACTCTTTCTCTCCTTCGAGGTCATCTGCGCCGGCTGCAGGTCCTTGATCATCGTCGTCATCGGATGAATCCATTTGTACATCAGAATCGGCCTCCACATCAACAAATCCATGATCTTCTTCATTTTCATCTTCTGCGAATAGAAGTTCTAATTCGTCATCTGGTTCTTCTTGTTGTAGTAAAGCATTCAATCGATTTCCTGCCGTCGAACGTTTTTGTCGTGATGTGACCATCCATTCCACTTCTCCTTCGCCATCTCGATCCCCGCCGTTTTGTTCGCTATCGCTACCACTGTCGTCATCGGATGAATTCTCCTCAGTTCGCATCGGGGTATCCTCATCGATATCGTCGGCCATTTTTGTTGAATTGTTTTGAATGCGCTGTCGCAAATTTGGGTAAATAAATTGTCTTCGAATATTGCGCAGAATTGTTATTCACTACCGGTAGCCACTATATGCTATTTGACTGTGCGACACTCATCTTGCAATGTTGAAGTTCGATCACAATTATTGTTGTCGAAAATCAATATGGCGGAACAACCTTAAGCCGTACCTTCCCGGTCTCGCTGATAGATCCCCAGAATCACGTGTGAAGATCTCGACCGGTCGCAACGCCGCTTAATGACTAAAACACGAAAACCACGCGACAGCTAGTAAAGCGGCGGCGTATAAACAAGGGAACTGCTAAGGAAGTTCCCGTCGGAAAGGTCACCGTATCGTCACCTAACACCTGACTTAAAATTTCTGCTAGAACACAACCCTAATTGCTGATCTTGACGTCACATGATCCATTTATTTACAAAGTCTGGTACGAGTTGAGTGGGTTTTGACATCTCAATCCTTGCTATCATTCTCGCCATCTACCGGAACCAGACTCACAGCCTTTGAAGATATATACGAAGTATATTGAGGACACTTTTCCCTGAGCCTTTTGGTTTATTAATAGAAATCTAGGAAAGTGGTCGGAAGTCTCATAAAACTTGCTCCATGCTCATATTTTATCTGAAAGTCACAGTACCAATACATCATTCATGCAAACAGACTTCTAGAAGAACCATAACACATCTCAAACATTGGCATTTCACGAATATAACGCTTTCTTCAGCGATGATCCTGTGTTTTTGATACCAAAATACATCTTTGTACCCTCTAGCAGCATTTCAGATATCACCGTGACAAGCCAATAAGCCGTATGCAAATCGCCTCAAGGATGAATCTCGCAATGAAAGTTTATATTCGTTTTTAGATTAAAAAAGATGTGCTCTTGGAGCAGACGACAGGGCTGTGAAGCTTTCCGATTGAAGAGATGGACACGGTTGGAGTTGCTCACATATATGCATTTATTACCATACCTGGTATGTAAGCTAACGTTTCAAAATGAATCGAACAGCAGAAAAAGATCAATCAGAGACGAGGGTTTATGAACATTACAAGCCATGAATATGGAAACGCCAATCAAAGCTGACATTTAATCGAACGTCCGAGTCAAAATATACCCAGGTATCGAAGATCAAGACATTAATTGAAGAATTCCGCGCAACCTTCCGGACTCGATTGCCAATTTTTAAGGGGTAAGAGTACGGCATATTCAAGACGAGGGTTGAACTTGCGCATAGCTTGCGAAGCCTAAAAGTAGTCAGTACCAGTAAGTAATAGATCGAAGGATCCGAGGAATTAGACTGGACTTTAGTTCTTTGTTTAGCTTCAGTGCGTGCGTGTCCCATTGTCATACAAAACAAGCCAAAGATCAATGCATTACATTCCAAAGTTCAGCGCAGTCATGATGGTCGAAGCGATAGAAGAACATGATGATACCGACCGGGACTTTTTCAGGTCTGGTCGGGAGAGATAATAAGCATAAAACAAATGTTACGTGCAACGGATTGGGGCATTCTTCTCTGAACGGATGGGCAAATTCAAAAATAGGGGAGATTTGGTCAGGAACGTTGCAATACCATGAAGTCATTGGATGGAAGTCATTGGTGTGAATGCAGGATGATTGAAATTGTGACACTGCATCAATCCCGTACCTTAAATCCTGAAACAGACCCCAAATCTCTGGAGAGGGGATTAGACTGGATCAGGGAATAGAACTCCTCCTCATCCGAAGTCTCTCCAAAGAATGCAAAGAAACAGCTAGGATATCTCGGTGAGGGAGGAGAAAGAAGGCTATGTAGAGACAGACAGAGAGCTAATAATGGGATTCGCAGTCAGATAGCGGTCACTCGAATAACAGCCATCACCAGCTGCAGGAGTGAGTATCTTGATAGTCGGAAATATATGTATGTCCCTACCTACATGATATGCGGTGAGATATTATTTTGAGAAAGTCTTGCAGCAGGCGATGGGAGATTTGATGCAAAGTATATGTACGGAGGTGAGCCCTCAGAATGATTGAATCTGAACTCAGGTGTACCGGTGGCAACGGGATTGCATTGTTTGAATGATGATTTTGAACATTTTGACTATTTTGGCTAGAAGCATTTAGAACTTATCCGTAGCACTTTGACTATTTGCGGTTGTCGTGACCCGTGATCCATCAAAAGGTTACCAGTGCCGTAGTGTCTACTCTCAATCTCAAGCTTTGGTACAACAACTTCGCATCGAACTAATCATTGTCCTAAAATAAAAGTCGCTCCAATAATGCCCAGGTGTCAATCAACCAAAGGTTGTTTGAAGGAGAAAGAGCTTAGTAACGGAGTTCACCACCACGCCATGGACCGACGGACCTTCACTTGCCCAAGTCGACAAAGAGCGAAGAGACTTCGAGAAGAAGGCTAAGTTGAATGAATCGAACAAGGGGAAGATACTAGCACCAGTAGAGAGTGAGAAAAGAATAGCAAGTTGATTAGTTCCTGAATTATCGAATCAAGTGTCATACACTTAATTCGTCTCTGTTAATGGTCGGAATGGACTGATTCTTTGGTCGATCAAAAGGTGTATATAAAAACTCCAGTCACTCGAGTACATACATGACATGACATTACATTACTCACTCGCAAATTGACCTCATCCGCCCTGCTTACGATTATTTTGTTATTGAATATAAACTCACCAGACATGTAATAACCAATACATCTTGTACCGTATCCCGTATCTATCATCGTCACTTTACTCATTGCTTTGTATCTTTCTGTCGCTTTCTGTACCTTTTCTTGCCTGTCTTGCTAGCCATTTTCTCCTTGTATTGTAACCAAGTCCAAGCCTCTCACCCTCCTTCTTCACTCATCGCCCTCCGTCTTGCGTTGGATTTGGTAACACATCAGTTCGCATTACCCAAAACCCCCCCAAAACCCAAAAAACCAAGGACATCCCGTCAAGGATTTGCTTTTCCATTTGTACCCATTTTCGTCCAAGCAGACAAGCTCTGGTGGTTTCAGCACATCGCACTAAAGCTCAATAAGCGAATGCCTTCGAAAGACACGGTCCATCTCAACAATCCATGAATATCTAATATCTCTCTTCACCTTCCTCTCCATCCAACTTAAAACTTCACTGCGAACAATTACATTACTTTCTCTCTCGTTTTGTACCTCAGCTCATAATTTCGTACCTCATGTTAGCACTTCTTCTTATGTATTAATGAAGGTTTGTATATCGAAACGGAAACTCTTAAATCAACAATTATCAACAGAGGCCATCCTTTCACACGAAACCCTTTCTTCCATCGTTCAGTCCCGGGTTCTCGAAATCCCTCAAAAGCTATAATCCAAGCACAAGTCCAGTCTCAGTATCATCCTTTTACTGCCAATAGACTTTGTACTATCACAGGACGACCGAGCCCCCATCGGATCATCAATCCTTCCTTCAATTCAATCGACGCATTCAATTCTAAGTTTTGTTTCTTGCCGGAAGTCATTGATTTGACCCATTGAAGAGTTCGCCTTCTAGATTAGTCCCTCGTCTTTTCTACCAGAAGAAGCTTATCGAATAACTCTCTCGACCCCGTCAACACAATCTTTATCTAGTACAGAGTTTACTAGGCACTCGTATTCTTGTTGCACACCAAAAATTTAGTCGGACCTAAATCTGTTGATCTTCACTGCCAAGATTATTGACAAAGTTTACTATATCAACGGATATCAATCTCGATTTCGGAATCAACAGATCTGTCATCTCTCGTACATAATCGAGAGAATTTAGCAGACCGAATAATCTATAATGTCAAATAAGAGATCCGAACATCCTAATCTTACCCATCTACCTCAGTCGGCCGCTGGGTTCCCTAGATCGGGTTCCTCAACGGCCAACACCTCCCCCACCGAAGCTTCGACAGGACTTCCTTCCTTGAGATCGCCATATGGCGCTTTACCATTAAATTCTGCGGGCAAAATGGCCAGCAACACGCGATCGGGAGCTGGTTCTCCATCGCATGATCAGCTCAACACACAGTCAAGTGCTAATCGATATCCCCCAACCGCCAAAAGGTATGATTTTGTTTTTACAGTTCGATCGTGATACAAGTACTGATGTCGTTATCTACAGGACACGAGAAATTGTGCAAGAAGGGGTTTTAATAGTAGCAATGTATGGGGACCTCCAACAAGTGGCAACTCTACCCCACTTCGAGAAACTATACCAGAGTCTCCCACGGATGGATTTCCAGACTTTGCCCAGCTACCAACGACAGAAACGATACCAACACGTCGAGGTCGTGCTGGCACACTCCCATCTCGATTTTCGTCAGGGGGGCCTCTGAATGCAGCTCCAGGTCTGGGTCTCGCATCGAAGACATCAAGACCCACACCATCACAGAGTCCATTCCAAACTACTACAACAAATCTTGGCGATCTGGGAGATCCGTCCACTAGCACAGGGTTGTTGAATCGATTACGTTCGGGTTCAACCCCTCAAAATCCCCAATATAAAACTTCGCCTTTTGGTCACCCGTCACTTTTCACCAATTGGGGTCCATCTTCAGGCGGTCGTGAAAGGACCTCGACCTTGCACAGCATTGCTAGTCAGTCCTCTAACGGCATTGATTCCCCTGCACAATCTTCGTTCTCAAGAGACGGAAACAATGATGATAAGATAAGGACTCTTGATTACCTTGGTCTTGCTGAAACTCCACAACCTCCTCGAGCTCAACTATCAAATCCAATCTACAATCTTATTGATGCGCACAAGGCAAATCGTTTCCGTTCTTACTCTGTAAACGCCAAGGAGAAGTATGCTGAGGATGAGGATGATGACGAGTATGGTTCAGGTGCCATGACGCCCTACGAGCAGGCACAAGCAGCTCAAGCTCAAGCCGCAGCTATGCTACATATGCAGTTGGCCCAGAATAGTGAGCAAATGCAGCGACACCAGCAAATTATGCAGCAGTATGTCAGCCAAGCATCTGCAAGCAGACCAAGAGCTAGAACTGCCGGTGTTCTCGATTCACCAAATACAAGATTAATGCGTGACTATTATCCTACAGCGTCGTCTCGTCTTGGTAACACTATTACTGCCTCGGAGTTGAGAGAAGCGGATGAGTTCTCGGGTCTTCCAGAAGCTGTCGCCGCAATGAGTCTAGGGCGTTCAAATAACGCAAATGAACACCTTTCACCCAATGACAATTTGGAGGGACCAACTAGTGCTCTTTGGCTTGGAAGCATTCCGTCATCAACAACCACCTCTACCCTCACAGAATTGTTCAAAGTTCATGGTCCAGTTCAGTCCGCAAGGGTTCTCACGCACAAGAATTGCGGATTTGTAAACTATGAACACGTTGACAGTGCCATAACGGCAAAGGCCATGATGCACAACAAGGAAATTTTCCCAGGAGCAGGACCAGTCAGAATCAACTTTGCTAAACCTGTATCTCCAGCAACGACACCAGGTCCTGATGGAGCATTTCCTTCGCCAAGCCCAGACCCTTTCTCCAAGGGGTTGGACTCTGGTGCAAATGTGACCGACGCCAATGGTGCTTTGGGTGCCATCTCAAGACCTGGAACTACTGAACCTCCTTCACCACGACTCCAGGACATCGAGATTGATATTTTGAACATAGTTTCCGAGTTCGGAGCCACTGCGGAGGATAAGGTCAAGATTGGCCAAAGCCTCAAATCTTCCATCTCATATGATAAATGGCAGTCTGAAATACCAGCAATCGCGGAACCAAGCCACAGCAGAGTTCACGATGCTCCTAAGCTCAGAGATATCAGAAAGCGCATTGACAATCAAAGTTGTTCACCAGCTGAGATTGAGGCTATCGCTATGGAAATGCTTGAAGAAGTTGCCGAGTTATCGTCGGACTATCTCGGAAATACTGTTGTCCAAAAGTTGTTTGAACATTGTTCCGATGACACCAGGGACCTTATGCTTCAGCAAATTGCTCCCCACATGGCAGAGATTGGTGTGCACAAAAATGGTACTTGGGCAGCACAAAAAATCATCGACGTATGCAAAACGCCCAAGCAAATCACTATGATAGTTCAGAATCTCGCGCCATACACTGTGCCATTGTTTCTTGATCAATACGGTAATTATGTTTTGCAATGCTGCTTGAAATTTGGTTCGCCTTACAATGATTTTATATTTGAAGCCATGCTTAGCAAAATGAAGCCTATTTCTGAAGGTCGATACGGCGCCAGAGCTATGCGAGCTTGTCTCGAAAGTCATCACTCTACCAAGGATCAGCAAAGGATGTTGGCAGCCACCATTGCGTTACACAGTGTTCAATTGGCTACCAATGCCAATGGTGCTTTGCTCTTGACTTGGTTTTTGGACACTTGCACCTTCCCACAACGTCGATCTGTTCTCGCACCTCAATTAGTACCAAATCTTGTCCACCTTTGCAAGCACAAGGTTGCATATCTCACCGTACTCAAGGTCATTAACCAAAAGTTAGAGAACGATGCTCGCGATCAAATCTTTCAAGCATTGTTCTTTTCAAAAGATGACGAAACTCTCGAAGCCATTTTATCCGACCAAGCTTGTGGTGCTACCTTAATTTTCAAAGTCCTTACCACTCCATTCTTTGACGAGTCCATTCGAAGCAAGGTTGTTGAGAACGTTCGAAACGTTTTGCTTCGTCTCAAGGCGCAACCAGCACAGGGCTATAAGCGTCTCATGGATGAGGTTGGGTTGTCAACTCGTAACGGTAGTGCCGGACCAAGCAGAGAGCACAGTCAACAACAAGCAATTGACCGTACTCGACCCGGATCACAGCAAAGTCAAGCTACCGGACAACTCATGCCTCAATCGCAATACGGTTCCAATCAATACTATCCACAGATGCAACAAAATCCACAAATGCAGCAAAATGCATATGACATGGGCATGGGTATGCAAAGGACTGACAGCATGGATTCCAATGTTCAACCTTTCCAGCAATTCGCACTTCAAAGTTCAATGTTTCCACAATCGTCTACGCCCATGATGCAACCAATGAATATGCAACAGTTTCAATACCAAAACATGAACATGGCACGAGGTACTCCTCCAATTAGCAGCTACTATCCTACTATGCAATCAGGATTTGGTGCATTCAGTAGTCCACAATTGGCAGACCAATATCGAGGAATGCAAAATGCCAGCCCTATCCAACCCCCATCTCAGCAAATGAGCCCTGGACCAATGCTAGGACAAAGCTCATTTGGAGCCCCTGGTCTAAATAACATGGGAATGGGTATGGGAGCATATGGTTTCAATGGCTTGCCCACACAGAACATGCAGTATATGCAAGAACCAGTTAACAGTCGACGTGGAAGAGTAAGTTAAACTCTTGGTCTGATGCAACGATACAATTCTAACTTTGCTCACAGAGATAAATGCACAAATTGAAAACAAAAGTTTGTTTTATGGGAATTGGAGTTTTGCTTTACAATTTCTCTACTCTACACGAACTATGAACCAACTTCTTGCCTTCACGACCAGTATCAAATCTTTGAAGACCGACGATTTTGCCCAGGTGTCAAAATCGTTTTCGACCAAAACCAATTTTATGTTCCATGTATATTGTTCATGTTTCTAAAAGATTTATGATTGGAGATTTTTCGGGGATGTTTATTTCTTTTAGTTTTTAGCTGTGATGAAAACAGCAATTTACTATTCCCTCTGATGCATGAATGAGTCATGAGTGGGTGGGGTGGATTGAGCGGGTAGTTCTCGGCGGTGTAGTGATCACTGATCACAACAGGAAAACGAGAAGTAAGAGATATCTCGGACTGCAAGGTCCTTGTTATCGAGGGGAACGAGATTGACTTCTAGTCGAAAGATTTAAGAGCAGAAACAGGTGTTGGAAAGCCGATCAGCAGTTGACGATGGGCCTCCTAATACATCTGGTTCTACTTATCCAAGAAAGGGATCTTGACGGTGTATTTAGCATTTACTAGCTTGGATCTAGTACGTACTAAACCACTATTTCGCCATGAGCATTACAAGATGAACGCGTAACAAGAACTTGGCTTGTGGAGCACTAGGATTTGGTATGGTGGGATAAAATGACATGATTTGGAAAGGCGTATAAATAGGGTGTGGGGAAGTTGATTTTCAAGAAATGTCCAAAAAAACTCTTAAAATGCTAAAATGAAAAAAAAGTACAAAAGAAAGAAATGATAGATGGCGTGTATTATTGATTGTATATACTGTTGTAGAGTTATTGTTAATTGATAATTGTTTTGAGCTTAGGACTTGTGATGAATGGTGAGATGTGAAGTAAGTAATGAGACTGGGAGATGTGTGGGGGATCCTAGTCATTTGTCCTTTATGATTTGCTTGTGCTCCATAACGCCTCGCACATTAAACTCGCTCACATCTCCTGACCGTGAGTCATAGGAGACTTTTGTGAGGTCTAAGGAGAGGAGAGGAGAGGAGAGCGAGTGATCTAATTATCAAAGTACACTTACTATTTATTAGTGTATGGTATATAGTGTAAGGAAGAGTGTGGGTATGGGTATGCATGGATGGTACAGTGAGAAGTTGTCTTGTCTTGAGTGTTGGGTGCTGCTTACTTCGAGTTTTGAGTTTTGAGTTTTGAGTCTTGAGTCTTGAGTCTTGAGTCTTGAGTCTTGAGTCTTGAGTTTTGAGTCTTGAGTCTTGAGTCTTGAGTCTTGAGTCTTGAGTCTTGATGAATTTGGATTTGAATTTGAATTTGGATTTGGATTTGGATTGAGATGGGATGGATGGATGGATGGATGGGATGGATGGGATGGATGGGATGGATGGGATGGATGGGATGGATGGGATGGATGGGATGGATGGGATGGATGGGATGGATGGGATGGATGGCGTTTAGAGTGGGTGGGATAGGGGTAGAGAGAGGTAGAGAGAGGTAGAGAGAGGTAGAGAGAGGTAGAGAGAGGTAGAGAGGTTGAGAGGAGCGCTGGCGGTTGTTGGAATGGGGTTTGAAGGGGTTATTGAGAAGAGCCCTTTTGGTTATTTGAATGGGGTTGAGATATTGAAAACTATCAAAAGGGTTGCTCGGTGTGCAATTTGTCTCAATCATCACCCAGCGAGCAAGCACATCAGCTTCTACATGTTGATGTATGTTTGAAAATTGGGCCATCTCCAAGTAGAGTTATGTGGAAGAATAGCAAATTCTACTTTGAAAGTTTTGGGGTCTGTATTTTGAATCTTATGGTCTTCGATATGAAACTTCAGGAACAGGAAAAAACATCACGGACTCAGGAGGTGTCGACAAATGAATAGAGGTATAAAATAGAAGTTGTAGCAAGGAGAAAATCAGGATGGCTTTATCATCTCTGATATCACATCATGCAGAATAGAAGTATAAATGGTTGTTGTTTCGGGAAATGCTTTGCAGCTTGGGATTGATGCTTCGCATAAGCATCTTTGTAAACAACTATGCGAGTCTGCATGAGATTTTTAGTATGGGCATGGCATTGGGGTCTATGAGACGTAGAATCAAAATACGAAGCAAATGGATCTGATAAGCCTCAACAAGGTTCCCCGCGGTATACGAAAAGCACTTCAGGATACATTTTGAGAGGCTGGTTTGAATATCTCAGCTCATTACAAACAATCGACGAACGGAAACCACGCTTCTATCGATATCTTTCTACATCTCTTCATCGGTTCGCATCTCCCTAGGAACTTCAATATCACCATCGACCTCCAGGAAAGAAATACGAACAAAAATCATGTAGTCAAGTCGTTACGTAAAATTCTATCGTATTCTTTCTCTTGACTCGAGTCACGGTATTGAGGCGGAAACTAACACGGGAAGACGGGAGGTAACGATTTGAATTCTCGTATATTCTCACCCAAGAGCCAAGTCATCAGCCTGCTGTTACACAGATGTACTGTGTTTACCACGACGAAACATTATCTCCAAGATTTTGTCGTGAATGCGTGACACGTGATGTTTTTGATTACCCCTCATCCGACGCATTCCACGCATTCATCAATGTCTCACAACTTATCATCCCGCGCCCCGCGCCGCAGCAGATTCTGGATATAGGGCTGAAACATATATCCATTATTAGCAATTGCTAAAAATCATCTGGCCCCCGAAAAAAGTCTATTAACGGAAGATGTCGTGATTGGATTTCTTTCATCTCAGCTCCGAGCGCTCCGCAAAGTTTCAGTTGGTGATGTTTGCGCCAAGAACAAATTGAGGAGAAGATGGAGGAGGCGGGAGAGGCGAGGTAAGTCTGAGAGACACGTCATATGGGGTGTAATTTTGGTGGATAGATACTGATAGATTACTTAGAGTAATAAATGTGAACAGGTCTGAATTTGCTTGCTGGCGAAGAGGTGAGCTAGGTAGGTAAGCTTACTATGGAAAATACCGACCATTGAAACAGCATTCGTGAAAGTAGGATAACAAGGTATCGAATTATTGATGCTTATGGGTAATGCATGATTTCACGTCGTACATTAACCCACATTGCACAAGCCTAAATCCGAATATCAAAACTGGAAGCGCATTCGAGAATTGAATGATCTCGTAATGTTTACACCAACCGACAACCATGCCTCGTACATACTCTTGGTTTGTCTCAGTCGAAATCGGGTTCCATCTCAGCCATATTCGGATGAGCCTCATACCTCAAAGTTCTTACCTCTTCTCATTACATGAGAAAATGCTTCGTGGTCTAGCGATCGCCAGTGTAATATTCGGTGGAAGAAGCTTATTCTAAGCCTGATTCTAAGCCTGGTTAGGTTTTTGAGCATATTCTAAGATTTTGAACATGATGCAAGCGTAAATCATGCTCGAATCTAAGCCTAGCTTCGTATACAAATGTCAAGTGATATTGTAGCTGAAAGTTCAATTTGTGAAGCTGCGTGTTGTCGGATGGCTTTGATATGTGATTTTGATGTTTGAGAGGTGGATATGGTTAGAACTTGAATTGTTTTGCTGGGGTCCATTCTTTGATTTGGATACCTACACGAACTGCACGAGCTGCGTGTGTATGCTTATTTTGAGATCTGGGGAGAACAAGGTGAGTGGGTGTTTTAGTGACAGTGCCATTGCGGCGAGGAGGTGGATGAGATGGTGATGTGAGACTTTGTTGGGGCGTGCTTGTGAGTTTATGTTTACTGGGAAGTTATTTGAGGATGTAAATACTTGGAGAGAAGTATATATAGATGCTCAACTTCTCTTCCATATTCATCTTCACCATCGCAATCAATACATCTCTCCACACTACATCAAACTTGCACATCACCATCAACGATCAACAATCAAACCCCCTTAGCTCAACGCTCACACCACATCATAACAGCGCCCCTAGATCAAAATGTACTTCACAACTATCGCTACCCTCATCACTTCCCTAGCTCTAACCTCCGCACTCCCTCTCTCTCCACCTCTCAACACAGCATCTCTTACCTTCCACGGTGCAGCAGGTGCTCAATACACACTATCCGTTCCACTCGATGGTTCGACTACTAGCACCAATAATGTCTTGAGCATTTCTTCTATCTCTACGGATGGCTTCGATGTGCAGAAGAATTGTAAGATTCATGCTGTGGATTACACACCCGCTTTAGTTGTAAGTTTTTGAACTTTTCCTGATCAACTTTTACCCTTTTCCCATCCATGCACTACCCTTCCCTTTCCTTCTTTCCCAACTCATTTTCTTCTCCTCCACTCAACAGAAAATGATGTCATGTATCTCTGAGATTGATTTTTAATTGTCTAAATAGCAAGGACCACCAAACACATGGCAAGTCGGGCCACCTCAAACCATCATCGATATCTCCTGTACAGGTGGAGGTTCCTCTTCGGGTCAAGTGATTAGCATTGAATTAGATGGGGCTGCGGATGCGAAATATTTCATTAGTGTACCGCTTGGTGGAGGACCAGTTTATACTAGTACGTATTACCTATTTTCTCCTCTTCCCTACCTCCTTACGGTCAATCTCACTCCCTTCCCCCTCAAAACTCCTCAAAAGCAACACACATAAGAACAAAGACTAACAACCTCCTTCCCACAGACAACGCCCTCTCAATCTCCCAAGTCCGCTCCACATACAATATCCCCAACTGCAAATTCGATACAGTCGATTACCCACCAGCCTTTGTACAAATCGCTAGTGGTGTTTGGTAAATAATTCCTTCTTTCAAACTCATTTGTGAAACCTCAAAGCTCATTTGCTGATAAAATCATTTTCTATCTGTAGGAATATGGGACCTCCACAAACTGTTAGAAGTGTTTCTTGCCCTGCATAGATGCCTAGGTAACTTCATGCTCTCTCGTTTGCCCGTCGAGTAATAAACTTCTTCGGCTTTCGAGTCACGAGTTTAAAGGACTTGATATGGAAGGGCGGAATTGTATGAAACGAGGTGAGATACAAGAAGCAGGATACAACGGTTTATTTCTATTTTTACAACTTCGTCAACGCATTAATATAAGACGGTCTTTACGGGAAATTGGTTCTTCACCTTCAACAGAGAAGACTGAAGAAGCAATGGATGAAAAATGAAAGGGATTCGCACAGCATACGCATCAATATTGGAGTTCCACGCACACGAGCACACAGATATGAATATGGATGAATATGATACGGATTACGACGGGATGATACACGATCTTTACAGCTTGATACTCAATTCATTTCAATACTTTGGTAATTTTTATTAGTTACAGTTACACATAGTATTAGTTAGGTTAGCATGAAATGATGGGATACTGTTATTTTTTCAACTCTTTCTCGTGCTAGGTCTCAGTTCTTACCTTGTATTTTGGATGATATATATGCTGTGAAGTGTCATATAAGATACAATACCGGAATATGAAGAGGGTACGCTGTAGCGAAGAGAGCGTATGGATATATGTCCGGGATTATGCGAATAATGAGACCATGAGTCGTGTCTCCCAAGAGAAAAAAGACAACAGGAAAAGTAAGGTAATTGTTTGAATTCTTCCTAGTTCCCATCAACAACCCTTCCTTCCGTCTCGACTCTCCATCTCACAAACCCTCGAGCCGGAGAGTTGACCGGAGAGTTTTATTTTATTCCATTTTATTTCCTACACTATAAGCCTAAGCCTAAGCTTAACCCCCACTGTACAATGGAACCGGAGATTTGAGCTCAACCAATCAATACCGATCATCATGGATACGAATCCACAAAGGCGGTTCATGGGATATGTTGAGGAAGGAAGGTTCTATGTTTTATATTATACTCTATCTCTGTTTCTATCTTTGTGAAAGATGCTGGGCACGTGAATGCGGGGTTTAGATTGTTTTATTCATGGTAGAGCGAGAGATATACTAGGTAGCTAAAGCCGGATGGATTGTGATGATAAATGGAACCGGAACCGGGACCGGAGAGTTGTCAACATGGTGATATTTACGTATGATTTCTGGTTTCTTATAAATTATGGGTTCTCGAGATAGGTTTGATGTTTTGGGGGGTTAGAAAATGGGTATATGTAGCTAGAGATGTCCTCTTCGAATAGTGTTATCTAGAAGTTTTATTCATCTCCAACATTACTTTATTTCACTTGACTCACTTAATCTTTAGTCTCAGGCCTCATCCAGTATTCAATATCCAATATCCAACATCCATCCCATCACCATCAAAATGACTTCATCCTCATCTACACCCCCTCCAAAACCCTACCTTACCCTCTCCGCCCAAAAGAAAGCTACACAACAATCCCTCATACCCCAAGAATGGCGACTTTCCACCGAAAAATGCCAAAAAATCTCCAGCGTGATGGAAGTCCCTCTTAGCTGCGGACTCTTGAACGAGACTGAATATCGCATCACTTCTGACTACGACGCCACTGCACTTCTTGGATTGTTGAAGGATGGAGTCTTCACGGTGGAGCAAGTAGCCATTGCGTTTTGCAAAAGAGCTGCTATTGCTCATCAATTGGTGAGTTTATTCGTGGGGTGTTTGTGGGAGATGTAGAAAATATAGAGATGTCCAAAGGAGGACGAAAGCTAACAATTTTCAAAACTGACAGACAAACTGTCTGACCGAAATATTCTTCTCCGCAGCAATCGAAAGAGCCAAGATCCTCGATCTCCAATACGCCTCTTCAAAATCAACCGGCAAACCTCTTCCTCCGCTATTCGGCCTACCAATCTCCCTTAAAGATAGTTTTGACGTCGCCGGATACGATACCTCAACTGGATTAGGTTGTTATGTGAATTCTCCCGCTTCGGAAAATAGCGCACTAGTTGCTATGCTCCTCGATTTGGGTGCAGTTCTATACTGCAAAACCAATCTTCCCCAATCGATCATGACAGGGGATAGTCACAACAATATCTTCGGACGGACATTGAATCCGCGGAATAAATCGCTAACAGCGGGTGGAAGTACTGGGGGTGAAGGTGCACTCCTTGCTCTTCGGGGTAGTATTTTGGGAGTTGGAACGGATATCGGTGGAAGTATTCGTGTTCCATCGGTATGTAATGGTATCTATGGATTTAGACCTAGTGTAGGATTGATTCCTCATGGTGGTGTAAGAGATCTTACTCCGCCTGGAACAGATGGTGTTAAGTCGACTGTTGGACCAATGGCGACTTCTCTCCGGGATTGCGAATTACTTCTTAAATCAATACTCCAAGCAGATACTTGGAAGTATGACAGTACTGCAATTTCGATTCCATGGCTAGATATCAAGCCTGCACATAAACTCCGAGTTGGTGTTGCACAAAATGATGGAGTATTTACCCCATCACCCCCTGTTCGACGCGTTTTAAAACAGGTGATTGATTCGCTCAGTGAAGATAACGACGTTGAAATAATTGGTATCGATCTACCCGACGTCACTTCGATCTATCAAGACTTCATCAGCTATATGACACTATCAGGAAGCGATGTGAGTTCAAGAAATCTCCCATTAACCGGCTTTGAACATGTAGACTGACTTCCAAAGCACTATCTAGAACAGTTCGAGCGAACAGGAGAGCCAGCCATCCCATCACTAGCGAAAACTGGCCTTTTATCAGTGCCAGGAACGACTCTACAAGGCTTCTTCAAATTGAATGACCGACGAGTACAGACTGCAAGAACATATCTTGAACTAATTCGCGATGACGACTTAGACGTAATTCTAATGCCTCCTGCAGCGCATACTGCGGTTCCATTGGACTGCTGGTCGCAAGTAGCATATACGTGCTTGTGGAATTATCTTGATTACCCAGCTATTGTGATTCCGGTAGATCAAGTGCAAGATACAGACTTGTCTGATGATTTGAGTAACGCCAAGTTCGGTCCAGATGATGAACAGATCTATAAATTGTGTAAGTATCAATATCTACCCAATTCAGTATAGCACAGGCTGATATATACTCCCAAAGACACCGGTCCCGAACAGTACAAGGACGCACCCGTTTGTGTGCAACTTGTAGGGTATAGACATAAGGATGAAGCTTTGCTGAAGGCAGCAGCCATGTTGGACTCGATTATAAACAAGGTGTAGTGGTATATGTCATAAGGCTATCCAATTATGAGAGCTGTTTTGACTGGAGATGAATATTTCCTTGGTGTTCAAAGTTTTGAGCCTTTTATTGTAGGCCTGCGGTCCAGACTGTTGGCAATCCTGCGCTAGGTTCTTGTCTAGTAAATGGCGGGTAGCTATTCATCAGATGAACTCCTGTATTGCTCTTTGGGATGAATCTTTCTGCCCTAGCATAGCTTTCTTAGCATAGTTTCTTTATCCAATTATTAACCTGCAAAGCTGCCCCCATACGACAAATTTGTGTGATATTTGTAACAATAAAAGCTTAGAAATATCCTTTATAGGAATATTAGCTACATCCATCAACCAGCCGAACAAGTCGCAGTAAGAGCATTCAACACAGGACATGGTTTGTGGATTGAATCAAACCACCTAGTTGTAACATCCGCATCTCTCTCATGCCAAACTCTCAACAAAAATGTCTTTGTTGCCTTTTGCATAAACCGAGCGAAATCATCCACGCAATCGTCTACGCACTCAAGCGTTTTGACCCGTAAATTTTCCTCTCTAACCTCAACGGCAGCGATAATAAATGGCAATGTTACAAAGCGCATAGGTTTTTTGGTGACTAATCTTGCCATTTCAAGCTCCATCATTACTTCTTTTGACCAGATTTCCGCTTGAGAATCTTCCTGACCAAATGGATATCGTAACCGATGACCCACTAGGAGAGCTCCCAAGCGGTAAATCTTGGCTTGCGCAAGAAGATGAACGATTTCCGTCGAATCAAAGCGCTCAATGAGTCCATTCAATTGAGATGGCTGCCATGGCTCCACAATGCAATGTATTTCATCTAGCTGTTTTTGCAAACGAGCCAGGACATTGGTGTCAGTTGTGTTAAGAAGTGTGTTACTGATGACACATAGATCATGATAGTAGGGTAATAGAGGTAAACAGAGGCCAAGACGACAGTCAATAACGACAGAGGTTGGTACCCGGATCCTCAGTATCGGCTTTTGTCGATGCATAAGACAGTCCATAGTTTCTAACAGGATCAAGAAGCTTCCCCATGGATCATCTTGTGCATCAGAAACTGTCGTTGTCATGAACGGAGTAGTTGTACCTAGACAGTGACGGCAAATATCTGGAACTCCTACGCCGATTGCGGAAGATATTGAAAATGCAAGTAACCCTCCCAGAGCATGGCATAGAACTGCATCTTGTGAAGATAGAACAGGCAATGAACGCAATGCGTCCATAGCCTTCAGTATATAGCGAACACTGAAAGTTGTATCCGCATCGCCTGTGGTGCCTGTTTGTAATTGTTTCACTGATAGAGCACATGCGAGAAAAGCATCCCTGAAAGATGGTAGAGCACTTGATAGCTGAACAGAAAACAATTGCTGCTTCCCGGATTGAGAGCTTGGGTACGCAATGAACCGATCTAGATTTCCTGATTGGCTTAGAAAAAACGACAACAACTCCTGCTCTTCTGGCTGTAAATCAGGAAGCACATTCAAAGGTGAACCAATGATAGGCTTATTTTGCGCCAGCTTTCTGGATTTCTTCGAGGCCAATCTAGTCACCGAGTCTGTATATTGTGCTCTCCTGCCCACAGGCCGTACAGGCCGCACTGTTGAACAAGTCACACTTAGCCTAGCACATCGTGCACAGTGGGCTGAGGGAGATGCGCGATCACATCTTTCTTTGAGCTCGTAGCATCTGTCGCATGCAGTTCTAAACTTCGATCTCCTAGTCACAGACGCCTGCATGTCGCTTACAGAGGGTGGTGTTGAATAGGATTATGGGTTGAGAAGATTAAGAAGAGACGAATGCTTCAGTAGACACATTCAATTCCCTCTATTGAAACGACATTGGACAAGATAAACTTGTTAGAAAGCATGCCTCGTTATGCTTGGAAGAAAGTTCTACTCGTCGATTCAAGTAGGTATCACTCGTCACCTCATTTAGAAAAGAAGATGGATCAGTAAAATCTAAGCACTCAATTCATGCACTATTCTATCGTTTGCTTATCCGCCAGATTATGTAATCGAGCCACATCTTGGCAAATAATGGTGCCCTCAACAAGCATTTCCTAGACACAAGGAGAGGGTGTAGTCGTACATTCTGCTTTGCTTTCGTTTGTCTTTTGAGATGAGGGATTGACCTGAATTGAAGTGAAAAGGGAGAGTGAGATGACACATGAGACGGGCATCAGAGGTGTATTAGATACGCTTCTTGAATGTATTGAATGCATTTTTCGTGTGGATGTGAAAACAACCAGTCAAAAGCAGATCGAGGAGGCCTTGAGTGACTTTAATCTTCCAGGAAAAAACTGTATGGTATGTGCTCATTCTCAAGGGGGTATCGTATCTATCTACCAACGCCAAATCTCAGCAATTCCATGGGAGAAAGTCCGCCACCAAGCATAACCCGCAAAACCGCGATCTAATATCCAGTCCAGCGCCAAAAGAGACAAACGAAGGTGCATAGTATCCAAGAATTGATCACCACAACATCTTGTCTATCTCCCGGCAAAATCCCAACACTCAAATCTAGAAAGCAATTTCGCCAGTGCCCAAACCTTGACACCAACGCCACACCATCCCATGATACCTAAAAACTCCATGACTATACCATGTTGAGTAAACACATATCCAGCGCATCCAACACCCAGACCAACTCAGATTATATCAAATTCGTGTCCCATACGCGGCAGAGAGAATTGGAGAAGATACATCGAGGCCCCATCATCAGTCACGAACGGTATATTACCCACCTCAAACTCATTATTGACAATGAGAATATCCGACGCCGATGAGTTCCTGGTTACGAGTCCCCCCCATCTCTGATCTCCCTCATCCATGAAAAGAGTAAACCCACCTCCAAACATATGATTTCCTAATACCAAAATGACGGTCCAAGGTCTTGTCTTTGATAGTTGTCTTGGTTTGAAAGCGCAATTGGCTACGATTCTCACCGTTTCAAAACAATTTTGTGCTAATTGTGGTAACCTATCGACTGCAGGTTCACCAACACAAGCATTTCTCAATCGAATTGCTTCATCGTAGACATATGGCTGCGTTTGACGAAAGACGTTGGCGCAGGATCTGATTACCGGCTCCATTCTAGCGACAAATTCCTTGTATGCATTGATTCGTCCATGTCTGACTCTCCCAACAGACGAATCCGTGTCCCACAACATCAACTTGCATGTTGCACCCGTATACCTAAAGCTAGCATTGAGAGGTCGTTGGTTGTGCTCTAGTCTCTGTCTATACAGGTTCGCGAAGGTCAAAAACTTTTCAACCTGAAAAGCCGAGTATCTGTCAAGCAAATCGATATTTGGGTGACCGAGGTCGCGAAGTGGCTTGCCTAGACCATTGACACAATTGTAGTATAGACCCTGGACTGCTGTACTGATTCTACTCATGTCGAATTGAGTGCCTCTCAGTTCTTCTTCGGATGCAGTATGGCTTGTAAAGTCCACTGTGAAATATACTATAGGTGCCCAAATAATGTCATCGAAAGGTCGATCTAAGTCGTGATCTATGATGGCGGCTTGTACAAGCGCAGCAAGAGGAATAAAGTTGTTTGGCGTCAAAGGGCGATCAGGGTATACAAAAGTAAAATCGTCAAGCTCAGTGGCATTAGCTTCCCAGCCCACAACTTGCGACGCAAAGCGATTCTCTTGTACAAAGGCTAGTGCGCAGTCAGCAGTTGATGCAACCAGAACCATTTGGGTGTATTACCAGGAGTAAGAATGGAATCATTTGCAACAGCAGCTCCATAATAAACGGGAGCTTCATCTTCTGCTGCGCTATAGTTGCCCTGAAATTGCATCTGCATCTCCTGTCCCGCAATCTTCTCTGTCGTATCCTCCTCCATCATGTACCCATGCACATATTCCTGCATACCTATCTCTGAGTTATCCATAATGTACTCCATACCATTTTCTTGCATGTGCATTTCCATGGCCGCGTTATTTATTGTTTGTCGTTCCATAATTCTTTATGCGAAGTTGATGATACCCTTTAAATTTTGTCAAGTTTCCTCTTTCAAGAGATCAAAAAGAGTTGCGAAATCTTAAAGGAAAGGAAGGTGGTCAAAGCAAAGAATACATGAAACTATACAAACCTATGCGGCACTTTGGTAACTTTTTTTTTCTGAGCTCGAGGTAGACTGATGTGGAAATCAAGACCTGAATGTGAACTTTTGGGAATGAAGGGGGATTTCGGTTAATCTTGGGCTCAAGGGTGGATTTGAAGCTTTGAAGCCAGGAAAGCTTTGGTGTATGAAAGAGAAACGGAAAGTGATGTAGATAGGAGGTATAGAAGAACAGAGGGTGAGGTGGAGATGAAGGCTATAGGAACATGGGAGTCTGATAGTTGCCACGAGAGACATTGTGGCTTGTTCAGCACATTGAAGTTTGAGATAATCTCATATGGAGATTGTAGCTGGATGTTTGAGGCTAAAGGTGGGAAAGGACGAAAGAAGAGAAAGAAAAGCTGCATAGGAGGACGTATGAATGGACGATTAAGTGGAGGATGAGTTAAGGCGCTCAGGTGAAAGCACCAGGCAAGTCAAATACATGGCTTAAATGCAAACAATGAAAAGGTTATGAAAGCACCAGGCAAATTAACTGCAAGGTTTGAATGCAGACAATGAAAATATCATGATAGCACAGGATGACTAGAGGGAGTTGGAGAGACTAGGGTTGACTGTGTAAGCCATTCAGTTAGGGGCCCTCAAACGCAATCCCTTTAAGCGATGTAAAATCTAGAGTTTGAGTGAGGTATACTATCTACGCTATTGCTTTGATATTTCCACCGCTATGTACCATATGTGGTATAAACGCGACATCAAGAAACGCGCTCAAAAGCACGATTCAAACACGTTACACCCGAATCAATTCGCGCTCATAACTCCCTCCCATCTCACCCTCGCAACCTCCTCATCTCTCTTCCCCTTTCTCGGAACCAACATCCACAACCCCGAGATCGTCACCAAAAGCGCTAAAACAACTGGTTGCAACGCCTTTACCCCCTTTGCCTGAGCCAGCGCTCCCACAATAAAAGGAAACACTGCTCCTCCACTTCCTCCAAATGCAGTCGCGAACCCAATACTCCCAACATGTAGTTCCTTCGGCATGAGTTTCGTGACCAATACGATAGCTGTTGGGAACAAAGGGCCAAGGAACATTCCCAGGAATGCTATTGCAACTGCAGAAACGTAGAAGGAGGGGATGAGCCAGAAGAGAAGTTCAAGAGCTATGCAAATTCCAAGGTAAACGAGGACGGATGTGAATTCGCCTAGCCAAGCGGTTAGGAAAGCGAGACCCATGCGGCCAACCGTCATACCGGCCCAGAAACCGGTTGAGGTGAGGGAGGAAGAAAAGGTTGTGCCGGAGCGGACTTGGGTCATGAAGGTTACGATCCAACCGCCTAGTGATACTATGATGATTGTTAATATTCTGAGGCGTGGTGATATGTAGAGAGGAAAAATACCTTCAGCTCCTACATAACCAAATATGAAAGCTGCGAATATCCATGTCAATTTGTTACTTAATGCTTCTCGAAGTCTTCCAGTCTTAGCATTGACATCTCGAGGATTCTCCATTGCGTATACATGACCTGTTTGAGCCCAAAATGCCCATGCCGAAGTAATAAGCTCGGTGGCTGCTACTGCTGTCTGTTTCTTGTCAGCCAACAATTCTTGACGGGATGATTTCCAGAATACACGCAACACTAACCATGATATAATAAAAATAATACCACTCCAACCCCGTCTTGGCTAGCATCCCCGCAGCGATCAAAGGTGCTACTGTTCCGCCAAAAGAATAACAAGCTTGCAAGAAGCCTTGCACCTGATTCGCACTAACCATGTTACCAAGCCAAGCACACCAAGCCGCATCCACAAGTCCATTACCCATTCCTACGAAGACATACATGACGACGAGAACTGGATAGGGGGGATGAAGTGAAATTACTATATAAGAGACGAGATGACATAGTCCTGCGATGACAGCCACACCTCTTTGCCCGAATTTCACATGGACGGTGTCATTGATTAAGGAGGCGAATGTATAACCTGCGAAGGGGGAAAGGAAGATCAGGGAGATGACGGTGTAGGATAGGCTGTAATATTGTTCCAGCTTGATGTATTTCTCAGTATAAAAATTGCTATTTGCAAGAGCACATGTGACTTACGTATGGGATTAAAGCCTTTATTCGTTTAGTATGTGATGTATCTGGAAGTGAAAGATGGAGTGAAGACTTACACCATAAGAACCATCATTCATACCCATGAGAAAGAAACCCCAAAATGAAGCTCCCACTCGATATACATTCTTGTGAGGATAATTCCATTTCTGTAAAGCCTCTACAGCATTATTTGGCGGAGTCGTATCTTGTCTAACATCTTCTGGATCCGATTCGCTTTGTACAACTCCAGTATTGGGAACCCAAGGTGAAGAATTATTGGGAAAAGATTGAAGTTCTACTTGGGTCAGAGTTGTTGTCGCCATGGTTGATGTGTTGAAGTTGAGATGGTTGTGACGAGGCAAATATGTGGAGGAGGAATGTGAAGATAACCTTAATAAAGAGATTCACTTAATCATCAATGTGCATATGAAAATGATTCATGCTCACCACAATCATTATTTGTTTGCCTCTTTGCTTAATATCGCAGTAATCTTCGCGATTATATTTTCCGGGGTCCTGGGCCAACAGTTATAGTGTGGGGGAAGTGGCTCGAGAGTGGAGTGGGTCACCAATCTGGCAAGACCTCGAGACTCGTCGACATTGACTAATCATTAAAAATTCATGATGTAGCATTTCTTAACAAATCGATAGTGAGTGCATCTGTCTAAAGAGACGGTGAAGGTAAAAATGCCTCCTCCCACCCTCACCCATCCAAAGTGGTTCGAGAGTAGGTCATAAATCTGGCAAGACCTTGACTCGTCGACGACCAATCATCGATACCATAGATTTCGTTGCTTTTTATGAAACCATCATTATACCTATCTACTAATTCCAGGACGACGGCAGAAAAAGTAAAAGTGCATTCTCCCACCCCCACTCTTCATCAAAAATCTATCAACACCTCAATGCCATCCAATCACCATCCCCAAGGCATCCAAACAAGCATGTTTTCCTTTTCCGGTCTGACTCGGTCAGTGACGCTTCGAACTATTCACAAGCCGTTGATAAAGGCATCCTGAAGAAATTCATATCACAAAGTGTCGCGTATCCCCCTGGCTAATCCCTGGCAAGGGATGAGCTTCCTAGTCGGAGTTGACGGGAGCGTGGCCCGAAAGATAGGCATGCAGACAATGCTTTGTACGATATCACCCCTCGTAGCTTGTTACTGCTTTTGCGTATAACACCGCTCCATTGGTCGGTCATAAATACGATTCTTGCCCAGCTTATCAACTGGAATTTGTGTATCACTCCCCCAATTCCCCCTCCCCGTCAGAGAATCAAGAGCCGAGCATACAACTCAATCATCCCTACAATGCCTTCCCACAACAACACGTTTACAGCACACTCAGTCAAATTTTAATCTTTTTTCTTATCATTCATCTCATCTAATCTGATAGAGTATCACTACCTAGTTTGCCCCCACCTCTCTCTTCTCTCTTCCTATTCTTCCTTCCTGCCCGGCTGCTTGCAAAAGCTACCATACATCTTTCTTCCTTCCGATAATCCTTATCAGCAAGGAAATCAAAAGAAACATGAAAATCCCCTCTCCTCAACCCCTCTCCATACCATCGCAAAACCAAATGATATGTGATGTAATATAATATGATCCACCCTTGCCTCCTCTCGACTACACGATGCATCCATCGAATCATCTAATACTTATTGAAGTATCTGATATTTTCCCATTTTTTCTACCACACCACCCACTTCATCTGTCATTCAAAACCCCCAATCTGGTTCCCTTTGTCGAAGAAAAAAATCACTGAATCCCATCTGCCATCCTCACACGCAATCCCCTCCTCGAAAATTAAAATCCCTTAAGTCTGCAAACCCCTGAAAAGTCAAAATGAATAAGGACTCCACTTAACGCCATGCTGCACCAATGATTCCCGCCTCAATCCCTCACTCTGCCGATGTGCTTTCGCATCATCTGCAGAGAGTTGTTTCGTATGATGTGTATGATACAAGTCTGAATGAATTTTTGTGTTCCCCCCATCGATATGAAAAAGAAGCAAGATTGAAAAGTCGCAGTCCAAGTGCGAGAGAAACGGAAAAGGTTGCATGCTAGCGCCAATACAATGAAAATAGAATAGAAGGCGAGCAATTGGTTTCAGCATGACTAGTTATGCTTCCTAGTGAAACCGCTTGATGAGAAGACATGATCAGTCGGTGATAAGACCACAAAGAGGAAAGATGTGATATCTATGCCAAGACATTATCATGTGATGACGATGTCACGAGACAAAGCTGTGTAAGTCACCAGTTGGTACCATATCCCATAGTCAAGCTAGATCTGATCAACCTAAAATCATCCCAATCTAATGATCGGAAATCAGGAAATCAGGAAATCACAAGTCACCCTCTTGATTATCCACTATCATGCCGTCGTCGCTATCAACATCGCCGGAGGTCGAAGCTAGACGTTCTTGAAGGAAAGCGGTCATAGCAACCAAAGATGATTTGTCAGCTTGAGTTAATGGCTTTTTCTTGGAGAGCTTGGAGGCGTCTCCTTTTGCGATTAACTTAATAACTGGTTCATCGGCTTCGGACTAAAGAATTTTAGGTTAGATTTGTGTTACGTCATTGTGTTACGTAGATTGGAGGCGTAGAGTATAGGGACTAGAATACTTACAATTAAGGCATCAATAAGGGTTTGTGTAAGGTTAATCGTTGGATTTGCAGTGGCCAGATATGCAAGATTGAGAGCAGCTTGCTGTTCATCGAGACTACGACTGTCAAATTCGGCAGTTTGTAATCGTGGTTTCGAAGTAGATGCCCGATTGTTTACAAAGCCGCGTTGGTTGTAATGTCCAAATTCACGGTGAACACTGTATGATCAATTAGTAAATTGAGCATGCAATAATTGGGAAGAACAACATACCGTGAGATGAAGTCGAGTTTGATACCCTCCTCTGGAAGCTTGTACACATGGCCATACTCTCTCTGCTCATAAAACCCGCTGCCTTGATCTTCGTCTTCAGAAGTAGTGTTCTCAATCTCGATATGACCATTATTTCTAACGCCACGAGCAAGAACAGGCTTAATGAGTGAAGCTCCTTTGATCTTACGGAAACGATGGGCTGGGCCTAAAGATCCTGGTACTTGTTCGAGAAGATCATCAACATGAGCTGGACATCTCCAAGATCTTCCAGGTGGAGGCTCTTTTGCAAGTGGAGGGTCCAAACAGTCCAAATGCCATGAGAGACTGCAATAAGTGCAAGGAATAATTGCCCGACTTGGATGAACAGCTGAGAGGTGACATCCATGACAGAGAATTGGATTTCCTTTGTTGTCCTTTAGCTTAAAGTAATCCGGAGCTTCATCGTAGCCACGGTTATTCCTGTTGTAATGGTTAGTAAGGAGAGCCAAGATAATTACCACCAGATGTAAGCTTACTTTGGTTTTTGTACAACACCTTCTTCATACTCCCCTTCAGTTCCGGTCTTGACATTCTCAAAATATTCCCGAATTGCCTTTGGAAGATGGAAAGCGCTTGGATTCTTTCTCTCCATGTTTGCCAACAAAGGGCCAAAATAGCCAACTTCTTCATCCTTAGATCGAGGAACACTTTGTGCAAGACATTCGTTACAGAACCATTCTTCCGTTGTTAAGGTTGGTGAGTCTGGTGAAAGATCCACACATTTGAAGTGGAAGGAGCGAGTACATCCATCACAACAAAGTAATTTACCGTTACCTCCACAAGCTGCACAATAATCGTCGTTTTCTCCAATAGTTCCACTAGCCTTTACACGCATTTGTTAGTATCCCTCCTTCGAGTATTTCCTTACAATAACAATAATAATGACTCAACAAATGAGATGCTTGTGAATGATGATTGTGAAGGTGGCAAAGTTTCATGTGTGGGGGCTGTTCAGGCTCGGCAATTACGGAGATGGATGTGATGTGAATAATCCACAATCCACAATGGACCATCATCAGAGTTTGCGCTATCCGCCCGGACTTGCTGCTTTTCCCTCTCTCTCTTCAACTTTGTCACCAAGGACAACCCAGCCCCCCAAATATTGAGTATTGAAATACAACATAACGTAATGAAAATTCAACCATATTTCAAAATGCATTGAAATATCATCAAAATCATTACTTCATCATCATCATTTATCCAAAGACAAGCGGGATTCCAATAAATGATGAAATCTCACAATGATGATGATGATGATGATGAAGATGGCGATTTTTTGTAGATGTAGAGTGTAGAAAAAGATTTAATAAAGGGTTAAAGGATAGCTAGCAGCTTGAATGAAGTAAAAAGCGATAATAAAAAGCGATGAAGAACTTTACAGCATCGTCTAATTTATCGTTTCTCACATCGTCGTCGATACCCTCCATAGATATATAGAAAACCAAAATAGCTTACTTGTTGATTTGCATAATAACCTCCAACTGGACTATCTCTTTCACCGCTTGCTCTTGGGATACCAGCTGAAGGACCACTCTTTTTCTTCATTGGTCTGTGCGAGGGAAAAGAATTGTTAGCGAAATATTTTCATCATTTAAATAAGAAAGAAAGAAGAAAGAAAGGTCAAGTTCAATTCAAGGTGAAAGAAAGTTCCGGCTGTCACACTGTGTAACCATAAAACACAACAAGTAGATTGACAAGCACAGCAGAAGTACTTGAAACAATTTGTGGAGGGGCGAAGATAACCGGGGATGCAGGGTACTGAATGATGATCAAAAGATACAAAATCCTTCAAAAAATGTAGAAAATCGGAAATCTGACGTGATATCAAAAGACATAAAATAAAATAATATATGGGAACTTACGAAGTTTTGACACGTAAACCTGTGCCATTCTTTGCCTTTCTAGATGGTCGATTAGATGAGGGTGTGCCGGCACGTGAATTTGGTAACGATCCAGGAGGTAAGTCTGGTTGAAACCCAAGTCCTGTCGGTGAACTCATTTCTGAATCGTAATTGTTGACAGGAGCAGTAGTAGTTTGTCTTCTACTAGCTCGATCGTTCTTAGTGCCCAGTCGAATAGTTTTGGATGGACGACTAGAAGCTGTTGCAGATGCAGTAGGAATGGAAACAGAATCTGCATCATCAGATGCATACTCAACAGGTCTACGAAAACTTGGAGGAGTGACACTTCTTGGCTGTATATCTGGACGAACAAAGCTCTCAGTTCGTATATCCTCAGTGATACCGTTGGTAATCTCTCGCGCCTTGCGCTTCCATTTACCAACCATCTCGCTCTCTTCATAAGTAGGGCGATCAACTGCCTGTGGCTTCTTCTTTGACTTGAAAACAATTTGTGGCCTTTTAGGCACCACTGGCTTTAATATTGGTACTGATCCAACCGAAGATGATGATGAGGTACGTATTAATTCAGGTGCCATGTTTGGATTGGCCTGATTATTGTCACTATCAACACGAGAGTTTGAGTTGTTAGATGTATTGTGAGATCTGGTCGGAATATTGATAGCTTGGAAGGATGGAGGCGCGGGTGACGAAGTTTTAGATTTGTTCCGACTTCGACTCTTATTATTGGTTTTCTTTACCGTGGATGAAAATGTGTCTGATTCGAACCTAGACAAATCTTTGGATTTGATTGGTCGTTTTTGATTAATTGACCCTCCAGCATTTGACTGGGTCTCGGTTGACACGGACGCACCAAATTTGGCGTTGGCATTGGCGTTACCCGCCCCAACAATACCCTGACCCTTAGATTGTTCGAAACCATCCGAAGGCTTTGCTGTGCCAGCATGATTATGAGCGTGGTCAAAATCCATAGGATCATACTCATCGTTATCGAGAATTTGTTCATCAACTGAAGATAATGATGATGAGCTTGAAATTGAAACTGCTCTTGGTCGATCTGATAATTTAGGCAGTGGGGATGACAAAACGGGAACGGAAGAAGAAGCCGACGCAACTCCGTTCTGTTGCTTCTTCGTGATTCCATCAGTTCTATTTCCGATTCCAGGTCCAGTTGCACTTGCATCTAATTTTCCATTGACATCCTCATTTACAGCTGCAAAACCATTTCCTTTGTGCTTTTTATTGGGGTAAAGGCCATGATCTCCCGGTTTTCTTGGGGATCCAGATGTAGAGGCTGGTTTAGCATCTGATGAGCGTCTGACAGAATCAGCAGTTCCTAGCGTTGGAGGTTTGTTAGTAGAAGCAGATGGTGGTGGTGGAGGTGGCTGAGCATATGGTGAGGTATATGTCGTCGTTGCTTTAGCATATGGCGAAGCGTATGTAGTTCTTTTTGCCTCGAATATGGGGGCAAAATGGTATACAGGTTGGGCCGGTGGTTGTTGAACTTGACGTCGTGGTCGATGGGGTGCAGGGTCGCTACCATCTCCATTAAAATAATATTCCGCAGCCTTATCCTTTCTGCCTTCCTTCTTCTTCAGCCCAATCAATCTGTAAAATTCTCGAACCTCTTCTTCCGTAGCCTCCTCGTAGACCTGCTTTTCAACAAGTATGCCGAAATTTTCAGGATCCTCATCGTAAAGTTCCCGTAAAGCATAGGCAGTACACCAACGGTGCTCCTCGATCGCGTGGGAGACAGCCAGCTCAACAATTCTAGCCGTTTTTCTGCGAGAAGCCGCCTCAACTGCACGAGCCCGACCCTCCCTTTGACGAGCCTCGTCTCTTTCATCATATGTATAATTACTCATTTTGTGAGCATGATAGGAAGCTGTAGAAGGCGACTCGTTTGGAAGAGGTGTGCGCTGGACTGGAGAAGTTGCATAAAGGCTAGGTCCTTCACTTTCGTTTCGTACACTGGGAGGTGCGACACTCGATCTAGTGACACTTTTTCGCGCGCTTCTTGGTTGTTGAGGTGTTGATGGTGATACGTTTTCGAGTTCTTCAGTCTTCGTAGATGTGGATCTTCTCCGCGGGAGATTCGAAATAGATTCCGTGGTTTCCATCGCTTCTTGGGGTACGGCCTGGGGTGTCGCCGATAGAGAGGGCGGAAGTGAATCCTCCATCACTTCGGTAACGCCATTTGGTCTGCTTCCATTCGCATCTGCTACCTCTGGTTTGGCAGAAGACTTAACAGCTTTTGCGCTCGGTCGCGTTCCAAGTGGTGCCATGTTTGCGACCACTCCATGCCTCTCCATTCCAGCTTCTGCAAAAGATGGCATGGGAGTAGGAATAGGAGGTTCCGTCCACTTATCCATAAACGTTCTTTTTCGACCTGTATCTGCTACTGTAGCTGGAGAGGAATTCGGATTACGTTGTGCGGAAACAAATGGACTGGAACGACGAGAGCGTGTTGGGCGAGAATTGAGTTGGCTCATAGCTTCCTCGCTCGTCGCCTCCTGCGACCGACCTGACTCCTATCAATTGCGATCGCAGTCCCAATACAACTAATGAATTGTTAGTTAAATGATCATATAATTTAAATGGATTTCGTATACTTCTCTTCAATTCGCAATCATAGAAATGTTCTCGAACGTTGTTTTCAAGGGATATGTACGCGTTGAATTATCGTGGTATGATTGATTTGAGAGGGAAAGAAAGTCAAGTTCTCGCTTCGAGATGAAATCCCTTAGCTAGCGCCCCTTGAGAGCCGAAATCGTTGAGTTGCTTTAAGTGCGCGAAACAACAAAAGGTAAATGACGAATTTAAATCTATTATCCTTTTCAATAGATCACAGAACTCCTAACTACAATAGAAGAATTAATGACCGATTCTGATAGATGATAATTTTGCAGAAAAAAAAGTATCTTATTGAAGGAGATATATCCTCCTATCTGAGAGGTGATTGATCGCGTAAGTTTTCTCGTGCCGTACTCGTATCATGTGAAGAGACACGGTACCATGAAATAATGAATGAAAAGAGGGGTAGAAAACAACACCGGAGAAGAAGAGATAATTTACCTTATTTGTTTGTTATTATGAGAAAGTAGTAAATAGAAACAATATGTTGAAAGGGTGCAGAACGAAGAAAAGGGAGAGGTAGAGCAAGTGGATGAGAAGTGGAAGAGGAAGAAGGATGAACGTGGTGAATTGAATAGCCTTGCTCTTATCGATACCAAGATGGAAAGATGAAATCAATTGGTGATCGAGAGAGAAAAAGTCGCTTAGATCTGCTGCTGGATGGATAGGGCGGCACTAAGTGGCTGCAAACACCTTTCGTTTTAATTTCCTCCGACCGGCTTGGATGAAATCAATGGAAATGTGCAGTTGGAAAGGTTGTTGAGGAGAGTTATATTTGGTTGATGATCTTGGAGATGAAGATGGGAAGCGAAAAAGGTAAAGGAACACTAGGTAGGTAATTTCTGGGCTTTGCCTTCAACCTAATGAATCCTAACCGAGGATTCCAAAAAGAAGGCACTGTACCAATTTACACGTCACATCACATAGCTCAAAGTCATGGAAACACGCAATAATTGATGATTGAATTCACTTGCACCATTATTTCAATACTCATATATTTGCTGCATATCTCTGAATTTGAGAAGCTTTCAACTGCCTAATGAATCTCCCTATGGGATGCAGACCCGAGTTACAACATAACATCACTCGCTCTTCCCAATGACAACAATAAATGAGGCAAGAACAGTGAAATGCTTGACAAGCTTTTATGAAGCAGTGTCGGCAGCAAGATACGTAAACATGAGAAGAGTAGGACTTGTAAAGTAATTCATGAAACACATCATTTGTCAACTTTCAATTGATTCAATCGTCATCTCCGTCTCATCACGTGCCTGTTCCTGATCTACCTATTTACTCTGCTGCAGCAGGCTTCTTAGCAGCCTTCTTCTTCTTATCCTTAGCCAAAGGTTGCTCCAAAATCTTGAGGATCTCTTCGTCGGTGATCTTCTTATCAGTCTTGAACTTGCTAAGATCTGGCTCGGGTGGCGAGGCAATCTTTTGTAGACCGTTTTTGGTAATTGCTGAACATATTAGTCAAATGTTTCAAAGATAGATGATTCATCATCTGCTTACCAATTGTGGTCAATAATCTTCCTACTGCCTCATTGTCCTTGTCTCCAACGACTTCGTATTGCCTGAAAACGTTTCCACGTACACACTCGACAACACCGACCTTAGCATCTCGCTCGGATTCCAGTTGTCTCAAACTGAATGGGAAGGTACCAAACTTCTTCACAACCTCATTCATAATCGCTCTGGAACTTGGTCGCTTCAAGGCGTATGTAAGGTTGGTGCGACGATGAAGAGTGGTTCTGTTCTCGAAGTTCTTGATCTTTCCAGAGCCAAGAGAAACACCCATCTCGACACCCCAAACCTCGCCAACTTCTGGAACACCATCACCTCTTGTACCATCTCCTGGAGCAAGGATGATCTTCTTCTTTCCTTCAATTTCATTGCGCTCGAATTGCCAAGAGGTGGTGTGCTCGACCAAGTTGCAGTCGTAACTCTTAACCAATTTCTCGAGTAAGCTGGTAATCTTAGTTTGAGTAGGAGCTTTAATAGCTGCTGCCTTCTTTTGCTCTTCCTCTGTGCCAACTGGGACCAATCCAGGGGGTACCATCAAACGTAACAGGAGCTCGTTTGCATAGTGTGTCGCCAACAACAGGTCTGCATCTCTTCCACTGATCTCTCCATTTGCGTTGTCGGCAGAAGGGATGACAATGGTATCACAGACAATTGTTCCGAATCCATCGATTTGTGCACCGAGTTGAATCTTGATAGCTTCGCCTTCTTTGAGAACAACGCTTGCTTCGGCTTCGTCCGAGGTAAGAGGGGTATAAGGTGTTACGAAAGCTGAAGGAGAAACAGTGGTTGGGTGGGCAATACCTTTTTGTTTGTTAGTTAAATTAGTATGATCAATAGAGAAACATTCTTACCCTTGACCATCTTCTTTCCTCGGTAGACCTTTGCGATCTCTTCCTCGAGGAGCTTGTCACCCTTCTCGCAAATAGTCACAATTTTCTCGCCAGCCACACACAAGGCAGTAACATCCTTCAAAACCTTTTGGGAGATTGTAGCAGCATTCTTGTATTTGGTGAGCGTATCGGGGTTGTTGAGAGAGTAATCTAGCAATAGTTGATATTGTTAGTCAATTGATGCCTTGAGCTGTTTTCATGCTGGCTGTGCAGATTCCTGTACATCTTTCGAGTCGCATTGGCGGGGTCCAGTTTGCTCACCAACACACCAACATCAACAAAGTAAGATGAAGTTGATGGTGAAGAAGGAAAAAAACTTGACTTACCAATCTCTTGGTTTTCTTCCTTCTTATCGGCCATAATTGCGATATTCTTATGTTATGGTGAACGGTGTCAAGGGGTAGTATCGAGAATTGTTGTTGTTGTAAAGTTTGGAAGTGCAAAAACAATGTTTTCTTATATTTTCCCCTCACAAGTTAAAGTCAAAGGTAGAGGATCCAGGCGAGCCAGGTACTTTAAAGCTTGGAAGGATTAAGGATTGTGTGGGCTTTGTTTCGCTTGGTGACCTCACCTCACCGAGCTTCATCTACAGATGCCTGTGCCTTTCTGCTTCGAGTATCTGTTCTCGACTGTATTAAGCAGGAGCTAAGAGATTGGATATGTGTGAGAGATTCATTGTAAGATCAGTACCGGTAGTACTGCACGTATTTAATCGCATAATACCTGAGGACTTGGTGTACTGGACGATGATTGAATAATGTGTGAATTTTTACGGTTCAAATACACAAGAGAATGTTCTGTTGCATCGATCTATTCGAGTAATACTACCACCACTACTAGCTATTCAATCACACCACCTCGAGACCACCCATGAATCTCTTCTCTTCGGGAGCCAGCGGCCCGCATAGAAGCTTCTTAGAGCTTGTACCTATCTAGTATCGGATCGCCATTCCATTGTTGTTTACCTACGCACCTTAGTAGACACCTTTTCCAATTAGTCTGCCTCCACGGCAGTGGCTCCCAGAGGGCCAGCGGAGCGACATGTCAGCTCTTGAGGTGACTTGGTTCTTGACCATCATTGTAATAAAATAGACTCCAAAGAATCCCATGTTCTCGTTGCGTTTGAGAGTCTTGTTAATATACATACTCGAGTATCAAATTCGTGTAATTGGGTAAGGACAGCAGGATGATGACTAATCAACCTCAAGAAATCAACATTCTTCGCAATCAACCGTAGAAGCTCATTACTATGGAGTACTTTACAAACCAATATCACAATCAATCCAATCATCACTAATCCTACGCCTCACTCCTCACTCCTCACGCCTCACGCCTCACTCACGCCTCGTGTATTATAAGTTAGTCTGTGTACATATTATCTCGTCGCGAGTTTAAAGGTTCGCGATTATGAGATTCATAATTGTGTATTATTGATAATTAAATCCACTTTCCAATAACCACATTCTTTCTTTCATCTTCTCATATTCGTCGCATAGTTGTCGCGAATGTTTTCGCTATGACACCAGATATCCAGCAGACTTCTCAAGATGATTCTTCCTCAGCTAATGCTAATGCAACTGCACCTTCTGAGTCTGCGAATCCCACTTCATCCCAGTCTTCCACTTTAACTCATCGACCGCGAACGAAATCGGATTTCGACAAGCTATTACTTGAACAATACTTACATCACACTTTAATTCATTCCGCTGCCATTGTCGATGACCAGGACAAACGGAAGGCTTATTATCTCCACAAACATCACGAAGCGCAAGATTACGAGCTGGTAAAAACCCACAAAGATGTCTTTACAGCAAGTCGATTATATGGGACAGGTTACAATGGGTATGGGAATGGATTCACCGATGGACCAACAAGAATATTATATTCGCATGCGAAATTCGCGAAGAGGAAAGCGAAGCCATTGCGAATCAAGCGCAAAGATATGGCCATGCAGGCAGATCAAGTGGAAGAGTTGGTTCCCATAAGGTTGGATGTGGATTGGGATAAGGTCAAACTTCGAGATACTTTTACCTGGAATTTGCATGATCGAACGGTTACCACAGAGCTGTTCGCAAAGCAACTTATAGCGGACTTTGGTCTGATTACTCCAGTAGCAGAACCCGTACTACAACAAGTTCAACAACAAATGCATGATCAAATCGTCGACTTCAACCCCTTGGTTTATTTTCCGGAAGACCCCCTGGATGAAATGTTACCATATACGGCATACAAGAATGATGAGCTGCGCATCCTCATCAAGCTCAACATCACCATTGGACCACATACATTAGAAGACAAGTTCGAATGGGATATTAATAATCCTTTGAATTCACCAGAAGAGTTTGCGCAAAGTATGGCCAAAGATTTGTCCCTGTCCGGGGAGTTCACTACAGCAATCGCACATTGCATACGTGAACAAAGTCAATTATTCATACGGAGTTTGTACGGA
Organism: Botrytis fragariae; assembly: GCF_013461495.1. NCBI lineage: Eukaryota > Fungi > Ascomycota > Leotiomycetes > Helotiales > Sclerotiniaceae > Botrytis > Botrytis fragariae. The sequence goes on from NW_023501003.1 coordinate 557,079, forward strand.
GTTGGGCATCCATTTGATGGCAGGCCCGTAGAAGATGCCGATTTAGTTGCAGCATTCTTACCTTCACCTCTACCTTCAGTATTGCGGCCTCATCAGCAAATCAAAGAATTTGCGCCGTATCTGTATGAAGTGACCGAAGCAGATTTAGAGAAACACGACTTAGTATTTTCACGAGAACAACGAAGGCAGAAGAGATCTGTAAATAGGAGGGGAGGACCAGTTTTACCAGATCTAAAGGATAGGCAAAGGACAGTGAGAACTTTGGTTGTTTCTTCCGTATTACCTGGGGCAGCAACGACAGTTGAAGAGAGTCGATTATACAAACGAGTAGGAGTACCATCAGGCAGAGGAAGACGTGCTGGTTTTGGTCGACAAGATGGTGCAGATTTATCAGAATCGGACGATAGTGAAGATTCTAATCCTGAATCACCGGCTATCCAAGTAAGTCAAGGTACCGCAAGGACAAGAAATATGCGCGGAGCAGCTACAGCAGCCCAACAAAGAATGGCCAATATTGGAAGATCAGAAACTCCAGAATCTATGCTAGCACACCATCATGAAACTAGGACATCGGGGAGGAAATCTGGCCGTGACGCTCGCGAGGATACGGTGGATACTCCTTCACTAATAGTGAAATTGAAAATTTCGAAAGAGAAATTCAAGAAATTAGTCAAAGATATGGGCAAAGGTCGTTCGAGTCATCAACAAACTCCTTCTGTAACTCGCGCAACATCAACCTTTGGTACTCCTGCTCCACCTGGATCTATGGGTCCACCTTCAACACCCGGAGTTCAACCAGCTCAACCATTGGCAACAACACCAGCACCAGCTCCTACTCCACAACCAGTAAATGCAGTGGCAGTAGGTCAGATAGGTAGAATTGATGCGCCACCTCCTATACCTGGACAAGCCCCTCCAGCTGTAAGTCTATATCTCTTAATACGTTTTAGCTCATGATTCTACTTGACATACTTCATCCCGTCACCTTTCCCATCCTCCCCTCGTCCCCATACTATTCCAAACCCCAACTAACACTTCTAATCAGCCCCCTCCACCCCCTCCTGGCTAGCAACCGGCCTAACAGCCCTCCATCAACAATACCCCAACGATCGTTTCGAAGGTATGATGCGCTACTCGGCTGTTTCCATTACAACCGAAACTCCCGTCCCAGCTCCAGCTCCAGGCACAAATCCTGAAGGCATCAAGTGGATGTATCTCCCAGAATCAGATGTCATGATTGTCCAGGAAAGTTGTACACGCCGGGTCCAGATACGACGGTGGGGAATTTCGAAGTGCACTTGAAGAATAAGGGACATAGGGAAAAAGTCAATCTGAGAGTTGGAGCACAAGTCACGAATTGAGAGTTTGGGGGAGTTGTGGGAGATGGAGGTAGAGGGGTTTTAACTGGGATTGAAATAGGAAGGATTGGAATGCAATGAAATGGTCTGAGCAGGCGAAAAACTTCAGATGTCTATATGAATAGAGACATTGTATTATAGAATAGGATAGCGTGGTGCTTACTTAGTTACTTACTGGCTCAATTTATCACGGGAATAAATAGCGTTTTCTAGACTCAGAAACACATACACAGAGACATGCAGCAGTTGACATGATATGATCTCATCCCACAACGCATCAAACATAAAACCCACAAACCCCGCACAAACATCCATCTACCCATCTCAATCAATCAATCAAAGCAGCCCTTTAAAACCTTCAAAACCTCAAATCTGCCTAAAATCCGCCTAAAATCCGTCTTATGCCCGCTTCACGACCGCTTTCCACATTTCCACATCCCAATCAATGTAAAGTCTCACGATCGCATCGAGACCGCTTTCTATAGCTGGAGGCACGAGATACGAGATACGAGAAATAAATCAAATCTTCGGCCGAGTTCGGTGGGGTGGGAGAATAGTGGAGTCGCGCATTGGATGCGAAGGGAAGGGTACAGCAAATGTATGGAGTATGGAGGAAGGAAATGCAGAGGGGAAGGGAGACTGGCATTCTCGTGGTATGATGGTGTGGTGGAGCGACGGAAATGATTGAGGAGGGGGGAGGGGCAAGAATTAGAATCTTCGGGAGGTGGGTACCGGGAGATGGATAGAAGGGTATATAAGGGGTATGGCGTCCTGCTTTTTCGATTCGATTGATTGTTTTTATTCTCGTTTACATTTAAATTCTGGTGATCGATTCCGCGTTTGAGATTATCTCATCTGACTTTGTTTACTCTTACACTACTACACTCACTTTCTACTCAAAACCTAACCTAACTTAACACCGCCCCCAACTCCCAACCCTGAAACAATGGCACCCACCATCCTCGTCATCGGCGCAACCGGCAACACCGGCTTCCCACTCACCAAGTACCTCTCCGCGCACCTCCCCGCCACCCACCGAATCCTCGCCCTAACCCGCTCTGCCACCTCCCCCACCGCCCTCCAGCTGGCCTCCCTCCCCTCCGTCCAAGTCCTCGAATACTCCTACCCCGAAATCACCACCTCCTGGCTCCTCGAGCACGAAATCCAACGAGTCTTCATCTCCACCCACATCGAACCGACGCATTTCTCCGAAGAATCTCAATTCCTGCTCGCGGCCCGCGCTGCCGGCGTCAAATACGTCGTGCGCATGAGTACCACAGCCGCCAATGTCAACGCGGTCACGCTTCCCTATTACGCGCGGAACCACTGGGCGATCGAGACCCTTCTTTCTACACCCGAGTTTTCTAGCTCGGGAGAATTGAAATGGACGAGTCTCCAGCCGAATGGCTTCACGAGTATTTACCTCTATACCGCGGCGGCCTTTATCCGAGAATACCGCGCTACGGGCTCGGTGCCGGAGATTCTGCGTTTGTTCGCTGATGAGGATGCGAAGGTGGGAATTATCAATCCGGCTGATGTTGGGGTTTTTGCTGCGAAATTGCTGCTCGCTTCTGATGCTGAGGTGGAGAAACACAATGGGAAGAAATACGTGCTTAACGGTCCTGAAGACATTACCGGACGAGGAATCGTAGATTTGGTAGAGAAGTTTCTAGATGGGAAGAAAGTGAAAGAGGTGGCATACAGAGATATAACGATGATGGATGCGATGTTCGCGCAATCGCCGTATTCGAAGAATTTAATGGCGAGTTTCAAGCATTCGCCAGAGGCGAACTGGAATGGAAAGTGTAGTGTTGCGACGACTAGTAAGGAGGTGTTGGAATTTGCTGCGCCAAAGGGAACACCAGAGGAGGCGTTGAAAGCTATGCTGGAGCAGTAGGTGGATGTTGACGTAGATGAACATTTTTGGAGGGATAGAAGGAGAAGTTTCGGTTGCTGATGAGTAAGAAAGTACGAAAATCGACAGTGTCGAGATGTACAATTTAAAATGTTCTGAAAAGGAGTTCACAAAAGAGATGACTTATTTACCTTCTATTCATTGTCTCTTATCTAGGTGAAGCATGAATAGGAAAGAATTTCCACTCTGGCACATGCATCAGAGGTACTAGATAAGTAGTATAACTGACCCGAATACTCACACTTGTGAATCCAAAAATACAGTCAAAACGAAAAGCGATCTGTCTGAACTATGATTATACTATGATCGTATGAGATCCTATTGGTCACATCGCTCATAGTCCAAACTCCCATTCTCGATTAAATGTTCAGGAAGAGCTTGATATAAACTCTCATTTCATTCTGGATGTTCTGTTCATCTATCCCCTATTCCCAAATTCGAATACCAGATCCGTTCGTCTGTTTGTTAATTTCAAGAAACACCCCATCCAATCCCATTCCACCCTATCCCTATTTGATATATCCCATCCATGATAGACATCCCCAATCCAATACACTCCCAACCATCCATAAACAGATTCCTAAAACGCCTTGCATGAATCGTCCATCTTCTATCTGAACCAAATCAAGCCATGATAACCAACTTGTGTTCTTGAGCATCTATGATTTGATGAATAGTGAACATCACATGCTTAATTCGTCCCATCCCCTCCTGACCCAAGAAAACGCCAGATTTCCATGTACTGATGTATCCATAAATCAAACTACCTCTCATTCCCATGAAATACCGCTAGAAAGAGATCCAAACTAGCCCATCCCTGTACGCCCTACCCAAGAAGTGTCTAGAATCAGGATCTAGAAAATCGAACGGATTTCTGCATTGCAAGTGAAAAAAGCACTGAGCCGAAGGAACCGAATGCTTGTAAGTAACTGACGGAAACAGCGGTTCTGAATGTCCCAATCGGACTGAAACAAGTAAAAGACCCAAATCAAGTGTCCCAGAGAACATGAAGTAAAAAATCACAAATCCCGTAAAGCAAACTCATACTCGTGCAGCCATACTTTGTTTCCTCTGCGGAGCACTCTGCAACGAAAATCCACTTTGTCTTCTACCCGGCAAGCCCATTTCCCCAGTTCCATTCTCATTCGGACCCTCTCCCATTCCCCCATTATTTCATCTCCTACAGCATCCTCTCCGTTCTCCATCGCCGGTGTCGCTTTCTGGACTACCTTACATATATTTAATGTAAATCCATTTGTAGCATTATGTAATTGTTCCCATAATCTCTCATCTCTGTATCGATACTGGATTGGATATTGTATGAGTGGTGGGACTAAAGGTTGTGGATTCCAATTTGCGAGACCAGATTGAACAGCGAGGAGTTCTTCGTCAGAGTCGATAGGGCCATTGAGAAGTTCTTCGTCTTCAAGAGGGGCATTGGCGTCGATTGCTGCTTCTGTTTTTGTGATTGGGTTAGAAGTCGATCTTTGGAGTTAGGAAAGAGTGTGATTGGTATTAGAAGGAGGGAGGAAGGAAGGAAGGAAACAAAGGAATATCATACTTTGTTGTTTGGCTTGGTTTTTCTTCTGGTACTGCGAAAGTAGCATATCGTAAGGTAAGGTACGACCAGGAACAGCTCTTTTAGCTCCCATAGAATGCGATTTGCAGGTTAAGGAGCGGGCGCAAGGAACTCCATCTTTCAGGACTCCACATTGGCGTTCTACATCGACCGGACCTTCAGAAAGAGTTAATTTGTTAGCTAAAAGTGTTTTTTGATATAATCTTGTAGATCGTCTGGCCTCCATGATTGAGATAATTGGGTATCTCGATAAGAACGAAAGAAAAGATTAAGATGCAAAGTGAACATCTTCAAAATCGGAGAACTCTTGAGACGAATAGTGAAACCCGCATAGAGTGACACTCAGATAGTCCCCCCCTTTAGACGCTTCCACTACCTGCCTCCGTAATCTTCCCCATTGCCCCGCCAGAATATGAAATAAAAGCGATGATAGCTTCGGAGATCAAAAATGCATACCTTTTGGTTTCGGAGCCTTTGGTTTTGGCTCTTCCTTCTTCTTCTTCTGTTTTGGACCCTTTTCTCCCTCGCCATCTGCCTTTCTCTTCTTCCCCTTCGCATCCCCATTATTTTTACCCGCGCTCTTCTTCGAACTCTTGAAGCCACCCGGGCCCTTCTCCTCGTCATCGTCATCATCATCACTCCCCATTTTCGTATCTCCATCTCCATCAACATCTTTATTTGCCAATTTCTTTTTGACCTTATCCCTAGCTTCTTTCGCTTCCTTCTTCTTCAATAATTTGACTCTCTTCGCATTCAAACATGCTTTTACATGCGAAACTGTTGCGGTCTTCAATACACTCTTCTTGCAATGCTTACACACTTGTAAATCGGGATCATCTTCTAAAGGTCTTCCTGTAGCAAATGTTTCCAGCGCGGCATCATCCAGCATATTAACTACAGGACCAGGACTCGGAATCGAATCTGCGCCTGATGTATCTGTTCCTTTCTTCTTCTCGTCGACTATTGTAGCCTGATTAGCCCCTCATCATATGAGCCGTGTTGTAGAGTTGCGGTGGGAAGATTACCATCGATAATACTTCCTTCTCTCCAATTGCCAGGCTTATTGTGCTTCGGAGGTTGTTTCTTTAATTTGATATTGCCTAATAACTTATCGCCTCCTCCTCGTTCTCTCTTGGGCGCGACTTTGATAGTTGAATCATCGTCACTCGCGACGGAAACTGTTGATATTGATTAACATGTTAAACTTTGACTGATTGAATAGAGGAGATTTACCTCTCCTGCTAGCCATATCGTCGCGAAACTTTGAGAAATTCTGTTGCAGGAGATGTGATGATGGTGGTTATTTCTTTGTAATTGGTGTGATGTTGGAGTCTGGACAAGGCTGAGATAACCTTACGGGCCCACTGACTGGGGTTGATCTCGACTCGATTCGGTAAACTTCCGGCGAATTGTTCCTGCAGCCTGATCTGATCTGGCCTGGTTTTCGGCCTGTGATGTGTGTGGAGTTGTGGGGGATTTCAAGGTTGTCCTTGAAAGGAATTGTTCAAATCTGTTTGCTGTCTCTTATCTGATAGTTTCAAAGGGAAAATTGTCGACTTCAAGAGTTGGAGAAGGGAGCCATTTGGTAACAGGGAGACTGTAGAGCCTCAACATATATATCTAGCTTCAAGAGTAAGATTCATGCATCGACGAATGTAACTAAAGATTTTCAGCAAATCTTTCTTTCATAGTTAAATTACTTTCCCGATTTGAAACGCTGTACATCTTGAAGGGATGCATAAGCACCGGACACATCATGAATACATGTTGTCTGGAAATTTTCGACAGATACAATCAGCTGAGAAATCTGCATCATTGAGATATGTATGCGACTTATCATACTGCATATTATTGATTCTTTGTGGTATATCTATTTAATGAAATTTACTGCTTCCAAACTGGATATCCGCTACATACATTCATATCTATTTCTTACCCCTACATCTAGGTACACCTCCCAGATATCCAAAACACAATGCAGCCACAACAGCACACATGCCGGCCACCACTGCATTCATATTCCCATACCCAATTCCCTCTCTCAAACTCCCCGCCATCACGGGTCCAACAGTGAATCCCGCACTGAAAACCATACTATTCAACGCATACAATTGTGCATATGGTCCCTCCTCCCCAAACAACTCTGGATTAGCATTATGATATCTCTCCGCAACGTAAGATGCTTCCACAATACTTGGTGCTCCAATCAGCGCCATCCCAAATCCACAGAGTGATAAGAGAACACAGTAAAGAACTAAATCGTGCGTTGTATTTGAAACGGGAAGACGGAGGAGGACCAGAGGTAGGATAAAAAATGTGTACCCAATTGTTCCAATGATCTTGGGTCCGTATCTATCAACTCCCATTCCAGCTAACGGGCCGAAGATGAGAGAGGTGAGAACAATAGGGGTAAATAATAGTCCAGTTTGTAAAGCTGTAAATCCAAAGAGCGATTGTGATTGTGTGGGAATAGTGGCGTCGAAAACTGCAAGAATAGTTGCTTGCATGAAAGCTACTAATTCTGCTGTAAGGAGGCGGGGAGACGAGAGAAGATAAAGAACGGGGAACTTTCTGACAAAATTTGGGAGTTCTTTGCGAATTTTCCAAGAGTCAAGATTTGAATCTTTTCCATTGCCGAGCAATGGCGCCTCTTCTTCATTTCCATTTCCATTTCCACTCTCACTCGCCCCTCCTTGTTCACTTCCGTCCAGTCCCTCCCCAACACCCCACTTCCTCGCAACCTTCTTCTCAATAACCGCCACTCTCATTCCAAAATCCACCCCTAGGAGCGCAATTCCCATCCCAAAAACTGCATTACTTCCCACCTTGTCATAAACCACTCCTCCCAACACCGGCGCCACCAATTCCCCCGTGCTGATGAAACTGAAAATAGTTCCAATCGTGACTCCCAATTTCTCACTTCCAACCGTATCCATCACCAGCGCCAATCCAATTGTCCAAACTGTTGCTCCTGAAATACCCTGGAAAATTCTCGCGATTATCAAGACCTCTATACTCGTTCCTAGCATTAGGAGCACCGTACTCGCTAATAGAGCTACTAAGCCTACTAGGAATGGGAGTTGACGAGAGGATAAACGATCGGCGATATATCCAGCCGGAAATGAAAATAATACGGATGCTCCTGCATAACAGGCAAGAAGAACAGAAGTATAGTATTGAATTTCCGATTGTTCAACCCCTATTCGATCAGAAAGAATAAAGGGTAAGATGGGCACAATGAGTCCGTATAAAAATAAATCGGTAAACATGCCAACGGCTACCGTGGAGAGAATGAAGAAGGTGTTAGAACGGGCTTCCAATGCCCAGGGACGTTTTGATGATGAGGATGCCATCGAGGCTATTGATGCCATGACTGGCGATTTCGAATCGTGGAGATATCAATCCGTGGCGGAATCAATCTGAATTATGATGAATGTATTGAGTTCAATCAATGTTGAAGATTATGATGTCTAGAAAATATATGAAAGAAAAATTTGGAAATTTATATAAGACTTTGTTGCGCATGTCGTCATGTGTAAATCTTTTGCCTGGAGTACTTCCAAAGATTTTCTTTTGCAATGAATTTTTCCTGCGGGTAGACCCGAAGCTAAAAGCTAGTGTGTAGTGTAAGTCGGAATCGATTTCGGAACTGTTATCCTATCGGGATAGATATAAGATGAAGCTATAATATATAATGTCAAAATGAAACCAATTGATATGTTATGAGACGTTTGGGTTTGTCAAGCTTATGTTGTATGTCTTGTTGGTTGGTTTTACGAAAGTATGATATCCGAGCTATTCATCCAGGGGTATTTTCATAGAATGAAGCTATCTAATTACTACACAGATGTACTAGGTAGGGAGCGCGATAGACCTCCACCATGCGCGCGGTAAGATTTATGATCAAGGCACATGGAATAAGAGTAGATCAAAGCACCAGTAAATCTTATAAAATATATTCTATATAATCCCATTGGTATCTGCTGTTCCTCCTTCGTCTTTTTGCTTAAACATTTTCATACATCACAGCTGTAAAACAAATGAACTCACAAAGTAAACTCCTCCACTCCTCTCCCTGACCCCTTCTCGCATCATAGGTATTCTTCTCAGGTATCCATCATCCAATCCATCCCCCTTTTCACCCCTAGAAAATAAAAATCATAATATAAATACAGAAAAAAGCCTCTGGTTCGCATGATACCAGAAGACTCCCAATTCAATCCAACCTCAACGTAGAAACGAAGTCCATAATATCCATCCCTCTCCTTTCGATAAGTAAAGAAACCCACAAATGAAAACCCACTTGATTATTTGGCTTTAGACCAACTTTCCTCTTCATTAAATGTAGCTAACCTTGACTCCCATCCCTATCGTTCTCTTGACTCTGCCCAGTCCCTCACTCATCATCCTCCTGATTCTTTCCCTGACTTCTCGTCTTCCAAACACAACTGCTATCCCAGCCACGAAAGCGACCATTCTTAACATGGCCATCGGGTTTTTTAAATTAAAATTTCCTCCCATATTTTGAAGTACCAATGTCAAATTACGCATTATAATTCCCACCTTTTCTATTATACTTTTCTGTTTTGTTTCTTCTACCGACTTTCGAGGATGTGGTTTAGTGGTCGAAGATTTGGAAGATTTGGAATGTCGAGGATTGTTAGGCGATGAAGATGATGTTACGGATCCATTATTCATTACTGGAGCTTCATCTTCGATCCCGTAGTCAACTTCTGATGTCCCTCCTACGCTTGCTCTGGATTTCTTATCCATTTCTTCTCGTCTTCTTTCCTCTTCTTCTCTCCGACGTCGACTTTCTTCTATATCTCTCTTGAGTTGTTCTTCTCTGTATTCCTTTTCCATTCTCTCTCTCCTCTCTCCTTCCTCACTTTCTTCCTTGAGGCTTCGTAATGCCCCAAGGAAAGCCTCTCTTCTTTCATCGTCCAAAACTTCACTAATCGTGATGAATTCTTTCGCATAATCCCATTCATTATTTCGAAGTAAGACATGTAGGGTGTAGAGTTCTAGAATCTTTACACGAGCATTTAAGTCTCGTGGTGTATCTGCTCCGGGTTGGGAACGACGTTTGGAACCTGGGAATGGATTTGAGGCCGTGGGTGTAGAGGATTGGGACATAGAGAGAGATGGGGTATTAGATGTTGCGAGATATGTTTCAAGGCGAGTCTGGTTCACCTTTTGGGTGCGAGCATGAGCTAAGAGAAGAGTTGCTCTATTTTATTGTTAGTTTCTTCCTTTATAGTGGAGATACCTGGGGATTGAGAGTATGCGGGGAACACGAACAAGTTTATGACGACGTCTGAATCTACATCCCCTTCAATTCCATGATACCCGTTTTTAACAACCTCCTCCCAAACTTCTCCGTCCCTAACCTTGGCGACTAGTGCTCTGAATTGACTTGTTCCGAATGCTTGTTTTCCTTCGGCAGGGTCCAATTCCAGAATCGCATTCAAGATTGTAAGGTATAAACTCCAGACCTTAATGCGAGTCGTACGGGAAGCTTTTGATATTGGGGCCAAGGATTTCGTAGGGTCATCGGGATTGGCGTTCTCGGTATCGGAGGGAGAGGATGGTGTAATTACTGGCAGAATGGTTGAGAGCGATTCAGGTAGACGACGCGTTAGAAAGAGCGTTGAGGCTTGACGATAAGTTTTCGATATTTGAGATGTATGGCGAGATGAAGAAAGGGAATTGGAAAGGGATGAATGGGACGATGAAATTATATGTGATGAAGATAGCGGATCTGATGGATTGATCGCCGTAATAGATCCATGAGAAGCCATGACTGCCGAAAGGTTGTAGAATTGAAAGTAACGACGCGAATAGATCGAAGGAATTAAATACGGGTGGAGGGGACGTCTGGGAATGAAGAAATGAAAGGTAAAAGGACTAGGACGTGTGTATGTATGACATTTGAAAATGTCTCTGATGATTGTAACGAGGGAAACGGTTTAAAGCCTCGGTCCAGGAAGGTTAATAAGGTTAATATGATTGAGGCATAGGGCGGTGTGCTGACTCATGTGATTGGTTGAGGGATCAAATTAATTATGAAAGGCTGGAATGGAAATTAAAGGTGGCATAAAGTTATGCACACACTTCACTTTCAACAAACAACAAGAAGCATGAGATAATAGTAAGCAAGTGAGGTTTGATTTAATAGATACTATTATCTACTGGGATATATCTGTGCCATATATCTATAACATGGTTTATCAGTATGTGCACTATATTAGTACATGCACCACTTTTATCTCAATTCTTATTATTCAATTATAATACATAATATATTAATCAATTAATATATAATCAATTTATAAAAAAGCTTGAATACTCTTAGCTATTAAGACTATTCGATAAAACAAAAAATTATTCTTTAAAAAAACTGTTAAGCTATATAATATCATTTATACAACATTTATTCAAAGAATAAATGGAATATTTCCCGTGACCGAAATTCGATTAATATAACAGAAACTTACTAAATTAGAAAAGAATATTATTATTCAATATATAATTGATATGGATAATAAAGGATTTAGTTCTAAAATTAAGGGGATGAAAGATATAGTGAATTATATTCTAAATTCTTGAAGTATAAAACAAATTGGAAAGCTTTGGGCTTATCAATTCATAAAATGTTGTATAAAGTTAAGAATATATTTTAAATGTGTTTATGACTTTCAAAAAGCTTTCTACAAAGATTCTATATTTATTCAAGATTGGTTTCGATTTATATCAAATATGCAAGCAAAATTTAGTATTCTCGATTGTGATTTATAAAATTTCGATGAAACAGATTTTATAATAGGAATAATAAATATTAGTATAATTATTATTAATACTAAAAGATATAGCAGAAATAAAGCTATACAGTCAGACAATCGAGAATGGGCTATAGCAATCATATATAGCAACAATGAAAAGGATATTATATCTCCATTTCTAATAATTTAAAAACAAATATATCTTTCCAATTAATATATAGAAACCAATCTTCCTATAGATTGGACTATTAAATCTACAAGCAATAGGTGAATAAATAATGAGATAGGTTTAGAATAGTTGAAATACTTCGATAAATATATAAGAAATCGAACTAAGGGCAAATATAGAATATTAATACTGAATAGGTATAAAAACTATAAATTAATATTATTCTAAAACTATTATAAAAAGAATAATATTAAATATATATATTTACTATTATATTTAAATCATTTAATCTAACCTCTTAATATTGGATGTTTTAGTATCTTAAAACGAAAGTATGGTATACAAATTGAAAGATTTATAAAAGTATATATCAATTATATCTTAAAGATTGAATTCTTTATAGCTTTCAAAGCTGTATATCAATAATCAATTACAAATCAGAATATGAAATCAGGATTTCAAGAAGTAAGATTAATTCTATTTAATCCTGAAGTAGTATTTTCTAAACTAGATATTCGAATTTATATATTTATTTTTTCTCCTTCTAATTCAGATCCTTGGGTTTTTTAAATACCTTATAATTCTATAGAAGTGCTTTTTTAATTAATATTAGTTAAATCTTGAATAAATTATTATTAATCAAGTTCTTTTACACCTTTATTTAAAACTGTATTAGCTTTAACTAAAAATATAAAGAAACTAGTATATAAGAATACACTTTTGAATATAAAGATTTGTATATTTCGAAAAGCAAATAAGGTATTAAGCAAATGTTAATACACAAAAAAAACTCAATTATATTAAGAAGAAATACTTATTAAATAGAAAGCTATAGATATATTATTTCAATAAAAGATTGATATTCAAATTCGATATAATAAATATCAAAATAAAAAGAATTCTAATAGAGAAGCATCCTTTAATCGATACTATAATAAATATGGAAAAACAGGTTACAATACAAGAACCTATCAAATTGATATAATAGATCCTAGATTATTAGATTCTTAATAGCTTTAATCAATTAAATCAATAATTATTGAATAATATGAATTCGAAAGTGTTAATTGAGATAAAAGTGATGCACGTACTGATATGGTGTACGTACTGATAAACCACGTTATCTATATCTATATTTATAACTTATCTATATCTCTCTCTCTCTATATATATATCTACCTCTCTATATATTACTCCTATATAATTATCTATCTCTATATATCACTCCTATATAATTACCTACCTCCATATATCACTCCTATACAATTATCTACACTGATAATGTGCCACCGCACACCAAACAGACAATCATAGATACATGTCAGACATCAGACATCAGACATCAGACCATAGAATACAAAAGAACATGTATTCAAAGTAAAACACACAATACAAACAAGATCAATCTTTCTTCAATCTTCCTTCAATTATCTTGTCGCCTTCCTTCCCCTTTCGCTTCCCTCCCATATCTCTTCCCTTCCCTTCCACACCGAGGTATTTGCTAAGTAATATCTTTTTCACACTTTGAACTCCCTTTGGGCACTCATACTCGTGATGGACATTCCTCAACAAATCGAATAATCAGATTCACCTTTTCAATTTTGAGCTTCTCCGCTTTTATGTGGTAGTAAGTAGTAGCTTCCCAAGAGACCCTCCTCAAGCAACAAGCAACAAGCAACAAGCAACAGTAACCGTCTCCAACCAACAAACCTCAATATTTTGCCACAAAATCACCATCAATATGGAAGTTGATAAAGAAAACTGGCAGCGGCTCTTGCTCCCAATTTTAAAAGATATTGCCAATGCTACCTTTGTTTCTTTCGACTTGGAAATGAGTGGTATTACGACCCGTCCAAAACATACATCTCAGGAACGAACGCATGATATTGGAAAACCAAGTCTACAACAGCAATACGAAGAAGTAAAGGAGGCTGCCGAAACGTTCCAAGTTCTTCAATTAGGTATTACTTGTGTTGAGGAAGACCGTGAAAAGGGTTAGTATAATTATTGTTTTCGCCACTCTTGATATTGGACGTTGACCATCCTTAGAATATTATCTTGCCAAACCTTACAATATCAACCTCAGTCCACTGTTGCTCTATGATAGAGTCTTTGATCTCGACCGCAAGTTCTCCTTCTCCAGCTCTGCTACTAATTTCCTTCAATCAAATGGCTTCGACATTGGTGCAGTATTCACCGTGGGCGTTCCCTATCTATCGGAGCAGGAAGAAGTCGAGGCTCGTGAACGTTATGATCAGAGGATTGAGAGAAATGCAGCAATTCCTAGCATTGTTTTCGACCCCAGTGATGTTGGAACATTGGAGTTTTACCGGAGGGCTAGGTCGATTGTTACTGAATGGATTGAGGCAAAGGAAGTAAGTAATTTCCTGTTTACCATCATATATGTGATCACGTTTTTCATCTTCCAGCCGATAGTCTTACAAAAGATACATTATTTGAATGATCGATTTGGACTTGCGTGTTGTAGCCGTTGACATATTGATCAAATACCCCCTTGGTTTCTAAATGCAAGTTCATCATTATCATCTTCACCTCGGGAGATAATATTCTTTGTATAGATGATGCAAAATTATGATGATTTACTATTTCCCACAATTTGCTAATATATTTTAGCCTAAGATGACCTTTGTCAACGTGGATAATTCCAAGGGTCCTTTGAATGGTTTCCAACGAAGATTAGTCCATCAACTTGTCCGCAGCGAGTTCCCACAGTGTAGATGTTTTGCTCGTTTGGATGGATCTTTCATGCAAGTTGAAAAGATTGATCATGATAGAGAAGCAAGGGTATGCTATTCCAATTTCTCCAACCCCCTCATTGCATTTTATACTGAACGGTTCTACAATGTTTTCCTCCGTTTCACTGAAAACTCGATATCCTACCTTACTAATGGTGTATAGTTCAAAATCGAGCAATTGAAGAAATTCAACCAACGAATCGCCACTCAATCTGGAGCAAGATTCATCTTCGAAGCACTTTGCGGTGGTGACTTGACAGGTATTGATCCGATGTGGTCGTATACACATGATGAGAACGCCCAACCTAACACTGTCGATTCTTCACATGCTGCTCTTGAAGCAGAGCTTGCAAAAGTGACTAAGAAACTTAAAGAGAAACAACACGTCATTGTTGGTCATAATCTTTTCACCGATCTTTGTTTCCTCTATAAGACATTCATTGGTGATCTTCCAGCTGGAGTGGGAGATTTTCAATCTCGGATTCATTCCCTGTTTCCTTTCGTTATTGACACCAAGTACCTTGCTACGTATAATAGCGATGCTATGAAACCTCGCGTTAACCTTAAAGAGCTTTTGATTCCAGTAAGTATATACACTCTTCAATTTTATCCTTCCCAGTATATGGATATGAGAGGAGGTTCAACATCTACAGTCTCCCGTCATTCTCATTCCATTCTTCAAGAAACTGACCAGCGAACCCTCAGTTTCAAAAAATCCATATGCCACTCATACTTCTCCACGAAAAGCACAATACCTATGGCGCCACCAATGGAAATGCTCACGAAGCAGGCTTTGATAGTGTAAGTCCAGCCCTCTCCTGCCCCCATTTTCAAATATGCAATTTATCCGCACTTTCTACCCTGTGTTTCAAAGCACCCTTTCTTTTCTTTCTGACAGAATTCTAACATCCAAACCCTCGTTCAGTGGATGACAGCCGAACTTCTTGTCAAACTTTCAGCTCAGCTCTATGCCGAACAATCAGATTCTCAATCCCCACCTCGAGACAATTATAAACACGATTATAGCGATGACTATAAACCTTCTTCGGATTCTGACTCTGAAGACGAAGGATCCGGAGGTGCTTCTCTCTTCTCTCCCGTATCCAATTCTACTTTCCCAACATCAAGTCGAAATGTAGATAGAAATCTTCCCGGTAATTGGCACGCAATGCAACTGAATAATCCTTTTGCGGCGCTAGAACTCGAACAGACGGGTAAAAATGGAAGCAAAAATAAGAAAGACAAAAAGAAAGTACAATTTGGTGACGGAGGAAAGGTGGAGGGTGGGATTCAACAATGGATTCCGAATGCGGAACATGCATTCTGGGAGAGTTATAAGAATAAGTTGAGGGTTAATGCTATCGAGGGAGAAGTGTGTGATTTGAGTGGTGGCGGGAGAAGTGCAAATGGGGTTAATGGGGAAAGAGGAGAGAGGATCAGGAAGCAAGGGAAAGTTAGGGGTGGTTGAGCTTAAACTAATTCAATTTGAGGGGCTCTTGGGGAGTGGATGCGCTGGGGAGGGGAAAGCTGTTTTAGAGGGATGGGGGGAAGATCTCTTGAAATTTTCTCGAGATTAAGTCACGAGGAAACGTACCTGACGAATCAACGAATGGATGAATGAATGAAGCAAGCAAGCAAGCGATATATCCAGAGTATCATGGAGAATTGGCGTGGATCTTACATATCTTACTTCAGATTGCGCATGAATCAATGAGTCGGTGAATCAAATCTTACAATTCAAGTTCACACATCCACATGTCTACCACATTGAACAATTGAAAATTACATTCACATGCACATCACACCACACCAGATCACACCTGCACATATTGACATATAAAATCCTAGGTACTTTCATGCATATCCGCATCATATCATTTAATTCCAAGGATCTAGAAAACTAGAAAACTAGCTACATAGATACATACATATCCACAAAAAGGGGAAAAAAGTCTCAAATTGAAATGTAAAGCAAGTACTTATGCAAGTAAGCAAATTAAACCCATCTTGCCCCAAACGATCCCATAGCATTGTGTTATATTGTATTTCCATCTTTCCATGTCCCATCTTCCATCTTCCATCTTCCATAAACATGAAATTACATTTCTCCTCATCTCATCCACACAACAGCTAGGTAATAACAAACGCATCGCATATCCACATATAATAAACATATTCAGTCAACCTTTTTGCTTCGTAAACCGGGTATACGCTGAACGCTTTTCTTTGTTTTCTCTTATTTCCCCCTCCCCTCCCCTCATTCCTCACGCGTTTCCGCTTTCCCCGTATCTCTATCCATTCTAGACTCCCATACAATCAATCCATCAATCAATCAATCACTTAGCTCTTCCCCTCGTGTTCCTCCCCCTCCCAACTACATCCTTGGTTTTCCGTCCCTTGCCGCCCTTCGCGCTCTCCTTCACCTCTGGCGCCTCGACCTCCTCTTCTACCTCCTCCGTTGCTTCTTCCTCTACATCCTCCTCAACAACCTCTTCCTCTGCAACTTCCTGAACCCTCCCTCTAGTATTCCTCGTCGATTTCAACACCTGTCTCTCGGTCTTCTCCTTCACTTGAACAGGCAACTTAGTTTTCTTACCACCGCGAGTTTTCTTGCCGTTAGCTTTTGGTTCAGGTTCTTCGACTTCTTCTTCGGTTTCAGCTTGTACTTCAGGCTCAGCCATTTCTACATCCTCTTCTTCATTTTCTACATCCGCATCAGCAGTAGGAGATTCTTCTTCTTCTTCTTCGACTTCGACTTCAGCTTCAACTTCTGGCTCCGGACTTGCAGCTTTCGCACCTCTCCTACCACTTCTTCCCCTTCCAGTCGCTCTAGAATTCTTGGCATTCAACTTGGCGGGTTTAGGAGAAGGAGTAGGTACTGCCGCTTCAGCTTCAGCTTCCACTTCATTATTTTTATCTGGTTGGGCCTCCTCCTCGACCTCTTCTTCCCGCGGTGCGACTTTCTTGCCATTCGATTTCTTAGTCTTAGGTGTTGCTTTGGTTGATCTAGAGGCGCGTTTCGGAGGCGAAGATACAGGCTCTCCTTCCATATCAACATCCTCTTGTTCTTCTACCTCAACATTGACTTCAACCTCAGCCTCATCCTCACTTGCAGGAGCTGGGGACGTGACGCTAGATGCAGCCCTCGGGGCCACCCTAGGCGATTGCTTCTTTTTCGCCGATGCTGTTCTTGATCCACGTTTGGGTTGTGGCGATGTTGGTTCTGCTTCGGATTCTGCTTGTGGTTCGACTTCATCTTCCATAGCGACGTCTGATTGTTCTGCATCTTCTTCGACAAGGCGAGTTGACTTCTGAGGTGTCTTTGCCTTGGGTTTTCCCCTGCCCTTTCCTGTTGATTTAGGTACTGGCTCTTCTTCCTCCTCGATATCGCCGGCATCTTCTTCCAGTTCAGCATCACTTTCTTCATCTTCTTCCTCAGGCTCCACCCTATTACCATCTTCATCAAAATAGTCCCATTTACTAACACCTTCCAACATTTCATCTTCATCCTCGCTATCATCCCTATCAATATAACTCTTTTTCGCACTTGCAACGCCTCTTCCACTCTTCCTTCTCTCTGCACTGCTGATTGCTGGCGTTCTTGGCTCTTTAATCTTCTTTGGTTTGGGAGTCTTGACGACTCTCTCTTTCTTGGAAGCTGTGGATCTAGGTCTCCCTTCAGATTTCTGTTTCTTAGCATTGGGGAGAGATGAATCATCGATAGATTTCCGTTTTTGTGACTATCAATAACATTAGTAAATGACGATAAGTGAGAGATTCGGGATGAATGTAAGCGACTCGTACCTTCTTCTTATCCGCATTTCTGACCAACTTGTCTAATTCTTCATCCAATTCCTCGGGTATGTAATTCTTTTCCGCAATCTCTTGCGCGATACTATGAGACTGAAGAGCACCGAACAACTTGGCTGGAACTCTAACTTTAGCTGGATAGGATTGCATAGTCCAACCCTTCTTGGCTTCCCATTTCTGAATCACAGCTTGTGTGAGATCACTTAAAACGTAAAGATTTTCAGATTCAGCTGGGTTGATAGCATCTCGAGCTTGCTTGACACTTTGAGCATATTTGTAAATAAGACCCAAGTTATCTTCCGAGGCAACAGAAGACACATAGTATAGTATATAACGAGCATGATCAATAAGCTCGGCAGGATCAGTGCTATAATCAGGGTGATGGGCTAATAACGATAAAAGTCGTGGCAGAGTTTTCTCCAATACCATAGTCTTGGAGTCAACGAAGACTTTAGCACGAGAACGAATCCATGTGATGATTGAGTTCTTGAAATTTATTTCGGGTTCGAAAGCAGTCAAGAAAATGATGGTGTAAAACCGATCTGGAAGCTTATCCTTGACCAAATACTTTTGGAGTTTTTCAATAAAAGCTTTTCGGACATTGGGATGTTCGTCTTGTGCTACGAAAGATAAACGGTCGAACTGAGCAGGAGCTAGGATTTCGTCAAAAATTGGAGTAGTGCAGAGCTTGAGCATTAACTGTGCAGCTAATAACCTCAAACGAGATTTATGATGTCTGGGGGTGTCCTGCTGCTTCGAAAGCTCTCCATTGTCCACAATCAATTTGTTGAGAACCTTGAAGACTGGTTGTGCAACAGTTTTGACTTCTGTTTCTTCAACTGTACGCAACCTATTAACTAGGATCTTCAAGGCCCAACATTTGGCTTGGCATTCTTCGTCTAGCTCATCATCATTCTGCCATTTGGGATCGGTATCTTTGGCTGGAGTTCGAACTTGCAGGAGAAGCTCTTGGGTGGTAATTTCAAGAATCTCATCACTAAAATCATCCGCAATTTTAGGCGACAATAGTTGCAATTGACTAATAGCTGCTAGCTTGGTCAAAAAATGGCCTTCCCCATACTTCCACTCCTTTGTTGACTTCTCCAAAAGATCCTTCGCATGCATTTCTTTTCGATCAGTGGCAGCCATCAAAAGAGTGATCGCATATTTTGCAGCTCGAGGTGCTGTTCCGAATGATGCATAACTGACTAATGTTTGAGCAAACTTGCGATCTTTGGGAAGTGATTTCGATTCGGTTTTGCTTTTGGCAAATACTGCACATGCTTTCAAAGTTGCCACAGTACCTGGATCATTTTCTTTAGTCTCTGTTGGTGCCTCATCTTCCAAAGTCTTGCATAACTCCTTGATATTCGCAGTCAAGACCTGTGGATTCTTTTCGGAAATTTCGTTCATGACCTCCTGAGCAGTAGCACCCAATCCTTTATCATCCGTTCTGGAATACTGGAGAATGGCAGGCAAGTGACTCCGATTGTATACCAAAAAGGCAGAACGGTAAATAATAGGCGTTAGAGTGTCGAGAAGGCCAGCTGGAGCATTGGGTGCTGCTTCAATCCGCTTAGAAAATTCTTTGATCGCATTGTGAACAGTTTTGAAATCGCTCTTAGGATCCATCGTGTACCGTAAAAGTTGATAAGTTCTTCGATCATGGAGCTTCGCATACTTATGTAAATCTTGACTAGTACGTAAAGGATCTGGAAGGAATTGAAGAAGATACTCAATAACTGCGCCAAGTTTCTGTTTAACATCTGCGGCATCACCTTCGGTCACTCCGCCGTTGAAATCTTCGCATTTCTTAATATAAGCAGCGAGTACATCAGAGTATGATTTTGTTCGGGCCTGTATAGCGAAGAAAGCTTTCTTGGGCTTGGGATCGAGGGATCGAACTAACAGCAAAATACGTTCTGCTCGAATTTTATCTGCATCGAATGGTTCATCGGAAGATAATTGTGATTGAGAAGCGTTATTCTTTGAAATTTTGGCCTTGGAAGGTGGATAAGTCAAAGGTAAGAGCTGTTCGAACATCACATGATCCAAGACAACGTTAAGTTCTAAATCATTGGCAAAGAAACCTTCGAAGATTCTCGAAGGAATAGCACCCAATGACGCGATCACACTCTCGTTTCCTGCCGCAATCTCACCAGTTGCTACACCCCATATCGTACCAAGTGTTGTCATGGCCTCTGCTCGAACGGCAGGTTTACGGTCTCTCGCTCGATCTGCCAGATTACTAAGAACAGAGCCGGACTTGACTACCGGGCCATTAGGTACAAGTTTTTCCATGATATCCACCAAATTGAAGCTTGCAACAGCTTTCACAGCAGCAATTCTGACCTTCTCATCTGGATCATTTAATTTCTCCGCTAATGACTTGACCAATGCAACTTCGTCTTCTCGGTTCAATCCAATACCTCCAGCCTCAGTCACCAAGATTCGCCCAATAGCTGTGGTCCAGGCTGAACGAATGACTGGTGATTTGTCATTCTTTCGTCCGATGAAGCTATGCCAAACTGATGGATGTGTTTGAGAAAAGGATTGTGGTGAACTGGGTTTGACGAGAATACTTGTGATAGGCGTTACTGGATAGTCATCAAGTCGCACGGGAGGATACGCAGCTGGATCCATATTAGGAAGAGGCGGTGGTCCCGCAGCACCAATACCAGATATGATATCTCCCAAAGTCTCGGTAGCCAACAAGCGCAATTGTATATTCTCTGCTGACAATTCTGCCTCTACTTGGGGAATAACATTTTGTAAAACAGAAGGCGATGCGCGCCATAGTTCTCTTAGAAGTCTGTGGGCCTTTTCGAGTTCTTTCAAATCCTGATCTGATGGTCCTGTTGGGGCATCATCTCCATCTGAGTCCGCATCGTCCTTTCGATGTCCGTTCGATTTGCCTCCACTTGTAGAAACTTCCATCATAACGTCGTTGAAATACTGACTGACGTAACGAGACATCTTATCAGAGCAATCATTACAGATAGTCTTTGCCATATTGTATGCTTCTGGGAGGTCTTTCAATAGCAGTGTAGATTGCTTGTCGTCGGCCTTTGCACCATGCTTGCCCTTACCTCCACCAGGTGTAGCAGCTCGTAGAAATTGCGCAACAATAATATCGATAACTGGTGCTCCCACGACTGGCGCTTCGTCGACCAAAGTAACCAAACATTGCGACATGTTATATTCGACATCTTTGCTTATTTGCTCGTCTGTAGAAGACTTCAAAGAACCGGAACATATATCGAAGAAGGTGCTGAAAAGATGGAGCATAAGATCTTCGGCATTAGGAAGATCTGTCATCAAAACGATACTCTTAACTTCTGAGAGAGATGACAAAACATATTTGTGTTCGGTGTTGTATGGGTGGCTAGGATTGGCAAGGGCTGGTAAAATGATACCAACGAAGAAGGTGAAGATGTTCTAGTAAAGTTAGATCCTAATTTAGCAGCGTAAGAGCCCGAGAATGGTATACCTTAACCTGCGAACTAGTATATGGTGCGTCAGGAGCGCAAAGCTTCAATATATCCACTAAACAACAAGCTGTCCATGCCTTGACTCCGTTGTCCTTATGATTCAATAAATTTTGCGCCGCGAGCTCTTTAGCCACTACTGTCAATGATGATTTATCTATTTCCTCCTGATCCATATCCCGCAGCTCACTCGCAAGCTTCTTAAGCCTCTTCAAGAGAGTTTCGGTCGCAATGGGCTTTCCTGCGCGCCATGATAAAGCTTCGTTGAATACTAAGCTGGTAGAGGGTTCTTCCGGTTCAGGGGATTCGATCGCACCGCGGCGCGGAGCCATTTTCAATTGAAAACTCCAATCGCGGAGTCGTAATTTTGGTAAATATTTTCGTTCGAGTCAATTTGAAGATGTGCACAGTGATGGTGGGTTTTCTCGTGGTTGAATGCGTTTGACGGTGGGTGTATTGAGCTTATTGCATGGGTGAATGGAGGAGAAATCGCGTGTAGTACCAAAGTGCTCTGAGACGCGTTGATTAAGCTTTTTTGGGTAATCGCGCTACGGGTACATAGCGCATCACCTACAATACAACAATGTAAACGTACCGATTAATAAACTTTTGACTTCTTGATTATAGAAATTTAATATAGACAATCCATACTTCTCTATTGTTCGAATCTGATATAGACAATCTGTACTTCTCTATTGTTTGAATTCGACATAGACAACTTGTATCTATCGATTGTTTGAAGTTGATCTAGACTATCCATCTGGTAACCTTACAAAAATCGACAAATTTCACTGGCAGTGTCGCCGTGGTCCGTTTATCATGCGATAATTGGACAATCAGATAATAGCCGGTCTTTTTATCATCTAGTACGGGTATAGCATGCTGTAACGGATAGATATATCGTCTTCTCGGATGAGTGCATACTACTTGTAGACAGTTTCATCCACAGCCACAGTATACAAGTCGAGCTTGGAATCATGCTTGTGTTCTAGTACTATAAGACATTGCTCTAAAACTTATATGCCAGTAGTTGGCCTCCTCGTATGGTTGTACATCCTTTTCTCCAGATTCTCAGGATATAAAACACGCATTGTATGGACGATTTGAAATCCAAGCAAAACACTTGGGGAAAGGTGGTCTGATATCTTTGACTGGATACTTAATGTTGCTATCCTTTAGGAAAGAGCACGCATGAACTTGCTGCTAGATTCACTATCTCAAGGGTATGATAGTTCAATATCCACAGACAATTTCTTCACAAAAGTATCCTGCTACTCCTTGATGAAGAGAATGATCAAGCATAACTAGGGGGCCAAGCTCGAGACCATGGCACCGGACATCAGCCTGAGAGATACCTCTCACGAACCAGCAAGCCCATGATTGAAGCAACTCGTCGGCCTTGAAACCATGTATATATCTGAGTCGGGTCTTATGGTGATCCATTTCGTTTGTTTCTAACTCTCATGATTGAGATGATGATGGTATTCTTAGAGTGGAAAGAAGAATGGCTTCAATACTATCATCATCCAATCTTGTTTTCATGCCTCTGGAAACATTCACCACGAAGACAATTCAGACATTAGCAAGAGAGGTCTTTTCTGGGGTGAAAATGACGCTCCGCTGGCCCTTCGGGGACCACTGCCGTGGAGGCAGAGTATTAGGATCTAGTTAAAAAAGGTGTTCTTCATCTTTATATGGATTTTTATGAAACGGCGCCAACTATGTCTGCTATCGGCACTCGAACCTGATTTTTGTTCGACATCATGCACTGAACTTCGACCAGATATGGTATGATGAGAAGGAAGTGAATCTATTCCATGTGGCTAGCGATGTCCCGATGAGATATCTGCTTTCCATTGAGTATTGGATATATTGATTACACCTACTGGTATGCTATCTTTGAGAGCTTGAAAAGCTTCTACTATGATGTTTCAATGTTTGCTTCGAGTATGCCCAGGTGAAGATAGCAATATCACAGTTGCCATTTGAGGACAAACAACTTTAACCCATCAAGGTATATTTCACTCTAGCAATAAGCTGAGATTACGTATTTCTTAGATAAAATTAGCCAGTCTAAGTAAAAATTCTCTAAATGATTCTTTTATTGCTGTTATGAATTCACCTCAAAATTGATTTCGGTAAAGACCTTCGGGCCGAAGAAAAGTCACAGCCTTCTTCCGTTAAGAATCACCTCAGTTTTCAAAATATCAACCTCTCCTCTCAATCCTTCTCTAAACCAAAATATTAACACGCAAGATAAACAAAAATCGTCATATTGTTGATCAATTTGACAGACCACATTCGTTTTTGAATCCCATCCGATTATCAAAACACCCTTATTGTCGTCTTTATATCTTCCTCTCCTCCTTTCTCAATCTCTTAAGAACTCAAAACTACTTTCACTTCCTCCAAACAAAAAGTCTTCTCAGAAGCTTCCCTCGAAGATACTTGACGCCGTATCCTTCATCAACAAAAATAGAAAGAATTCTCTTGGATTCATTACAATCATCAAAATGAAACTCCTTTTGAGTATTCCTCTCTTTGTCTCTGCGCTGGTTGTTGAGGCTACTTCTGGTGGAGATGCAGGTAAATGTCACGTTCCGATCTTCAAGATACAAGTTATCACTATGGATCAATTTCTAACTTCTGTTCATACAATGCAGTCAATAATCAAGTCCATAATGAGGCTCGAGCCATCTCCAACGGAGGTCTTGATCTACCAGGAACTTCACTTGTCACTGTCAATAATGTAGTTGTCGCATCAACACTAGCTTCTGCCTTCGGCGACTCCTCTGCAGCTGCATCAAGTCTTTCTGATAATTTCCCCCCTGTTAGCCCTGGTCATACAAATGTTCGCAGCAGCACCTATGAGTCTACAACTGTTGTTCTCTCTACTATCACTGTAACACCACAGCAATCAGTTGATGTCACTCCCGTCACACAGGCTTCCACTTCTCCTTCTGCTATTGATAGCCAAGGGTACGTAAATCAATTAACGTTTATGTACTGTACTAACGAAATATAGTGCTGCTCTCGTTTCTCCAACCAATTCTGGTGCTGCGATTACATCTAACCCGTACGTATTCAACCATTGACAATTTTATGGATTGGAGCTGATTTCTTGCTTAGATCTCTAGCCACTTCCGATATCACTCAACCATTGGTTTTGGTGACATCTAGCTTAGAAGCAGAGCCATCTTCTTCGGCAGCCGCCATCGCTCCTCCTTCGTCAATTTTCCAGTCTTCTGCCGTTCAATTATCTATTATTGAATCTTCTGCAGCTCCAACATTAACCGCCGAATCCGCTCCAGATGACCAATACACTTTTTCATCCTCCCGTACTGAATCTTCGGCTGTTCTATCTACTATTATTCCATCATTGTCTTCGCAATCCTCGACAATTCAACCAACACCACTTCAATCATCTGCAGCTCAAACATTGACAGAAAGTGGTATCAGTCAAGCTTTGATTGCTCCAAGTCTTCCAACAATCAGTACCAGTGATGCCCCATTTCTCAACATCACTGCTTCAACTGTTCAATCATTGAGTAAGTCTGTGACTTACCCAAACTATACGATTGCTTCAGTTTCTTCGGCATCTAGTCTATCTATCTCTGCTGCCTCTATTATTGTCGGAACACCACCAAGCAACTCTGCAAGCATTCCTACAGTTACTCCACCATATAACAATGGATCAAATAGTTTAGCTCCGGACAACATTGGCACAACCTCAACCTCAACCACAAGCACAACAACAATCACTTCAACAACAACTCGCACCGGTACTATCACTAAGACCATTACAAAACCATCTGCTGATATTACTTCTCAAAGTATTATAGGCAAATTTCCTGACACTGATGGTCCATCCCCAGCTGCGCCCACTAGAGAAACCTTCACTTCTAGTGGACGTACCTGGACTACAACCGAGACTGGTCCTCCAAGTACTGTTACTGCATCTCTAATGTTGAATCCATCATATTCTGCTTCTAGTAATGGGGGTGTTGTTGTTGCTTCCAATGGTGCTGCGCCATCTTTCGGAGCTTGCACTTGCCCATCCCAAGTTACCGTCACTGTTACCGCAACACCATTTGTTGTTACAGGTGGTACACTTACAGCTACTGGTACATTAATTGCATCATCTGTCAATTCTCCAGAGGAATCTAGCGGTTCTTCATCCCAGACAGCATACTATCCCCCAGCCCAAGCATCATGGACCACACACAGTATTCCTGGATTCATCGGTGTTACCATTCCAAGCGGAGGCATGTCCTATCCTCCTAAAGAATCGGTCACTTACTCACCTTCTACTGCCCCCACCAATTCTCCTTCCCTCTCTCACAATCATCCAGACATGAGTATAGAACCCACACCAAACCTTAGTGTCATCTCCAACTACTCCACAACCAGTACCGGTAGCCTCTTAAGCACAGCAGTAGGAACTGGCGTCGGCACAGCCATTACTCCGAATTATGCCCCTACTACCAAACCATCAGTTAGCCTTCCACTAGCCGCTTCAGTCACCCCGACCATTTACACTGGCAACGCTGATGTCAATGTCGCCGGAACTGAATCCGTCGCCTTAATCGTCGGGTTCGTCGCTCTTGTTCTTCTTTTCTAATCTCTTAAATACTTCATTTGAAGAGAAGATCAGTCGAACCTTGTTGTAAAACAACTAGATGAATTGAAAATATGGTGTGGCGATGTGTTACGAATCTCAAAGTGGTGGATATCCAGAAATGAGGAAATTGCATTTATTTATTTACTTGCTCTTTCTTGCATCTTTCTTTTACATACCTGACTACATGCCTTTAGGATTTTTCGTCGGAGGATAGGATGGATAGGGCTTGCAGGATGATCTTGCCAACGGCGTACAGATTAGGATTTTAGAGGCCCAGATTACTTTCTCTTCTTTAGTTAGTCTTTTATGAATTAACGCTTTTATGAATTATACAGGATATATTGATGTAAAATGCATGTGGGTGAAAGTTTATGTGATTATATTTCACGTATCGACACCAAGAGGAATTACTTTGTTGGTTGTGTTCCCAGGTTGATCAACTTCTACTTGCATGTGATGGAGAGTAGAAATATTAGTTAGACAGAAACGAACCTTCGTGAAATCCACTTTCAGAATGCTCATTTAGGTAGTGACTAGATTACTCGTTATCTTCGCAGTTCACAAGCTCTCTAGTCTGAACCATCTTCTATCTCTCTCTCTTGCGGTGTGTTCTCTAGATGGCGCGCAGATTTTTGAAGTATGCAATTCAAATATCAAAAGAAACATCTGAGCCGGGGCTCAGGTGGACCCTTGAAGAATTTCACTACTATTCATCCACGTAGGCCAACCCGGATACACCTTACTCCTCCCATAACAAATCCCCCCATTATCCTGAAAACCCACACCCTCCATAAAATCCAGCATCCTAACTCCACATCTCTGTCCCTTCTCCCACTTCTTTCCCTTCCTACTAACTCATCTTCTTCTCTCCTGAAGCGAAAGTCCCTCTCGCATTAATTCCCTCTCATGCTCATCACCAAACGGACACAAAGTTCTCCCCCCCCTTATCTCACAATCAGAATACTGAAGATCATCCTCCGATTTCTCACTTTCTATATTTTGCAATCTTATCATCTCGAATGTTCCAGATGGGTGATCGGTAAAGGAATCGCGTTTCTGGGATAAGAGTTTTAGTTTTCGATGCGCGCTTCAATGTGTGTTTTTTATCTGGGTTCCAATGTCCTGATCATGCGGTGGATGGCGGCGGGTTGCTCGGTGGAGTTGAAATGGGCGAGGTAGTTGAGAGTTAGGAGTTTACCTTTGGCTTGATCTTTGAGAGATTGTTTCAAGAGGTGGCGATAGGTGAGCATGAATGTGATGAGGATCGCGAAGATGATTAGATGGAATTTGAAGATGTGGAGGATTTGGAGGGATTTGGCGATGAGTTCTGAGAGTTGGACAGAGGTTGGATAGATGTGGGAGACTTGGAAAGGAGCTGCGGTTGCTCGGTTGAAGAGATCGAGATAGTGTTGGGTTGTGGGTGGGTGGCATGGTTGGTGATGCGTCACGGTGATTTGTGGATTGGGGATTTCGTGTGAAGGAGATTATGGATGAGGATTGAAATGGAATACATCATTGGGATTTTATGTTGAATCATTGAATGTGTGGGGAATGGTAGTAAACTTTGAAAGGGCAGATCGAAGGTCTACTAGTTCTTCTTGTTTCGCTCTAGTTGTCGACCGCCCACCTTGTGAAAGTTTGATTTCTATCTAGATGACGAGGATACTTTTCAGGAGTCATTTGATACTTTTGTTTCGAGTTTTTACATGCACTTTTTGTTTTGTTAAATATTTGGTGGCATAGATATAATATCATCTCTGAACTTTTCGTTAAGCGATTAACGGAAAGGAGGGAGGGAGGTTTGCAAGACCCTGGTTCCATTGAAGGCCATGAGTGATGATACTATTATTGTAGTGAGAGGTATGAAGAGAGGTGAGATCTAAGCAGCGTGATGCTATGAAGTCATTATTGTTTTTATAAATTAAAGAGACTAATAGGTAGTAGCTTGAGTAGTGCCATTGTAGAAGGAGTGGATTTATGAAGGCCACAGAACTACTGGGTGGCTTAAACGATACACTTGGATGTTCATGAATGGAATAACTGGAAGTTTGTCTGAGAAATGAGATGTGGACTTAATTTCTGTTTGATATGCCATCATTCGATATTCAAATTCATACTCATTCAGACGTCTGCCATCCATCTTAGTCTGGAGTGCTTGTTCAAGCAATGTGAGATGGGGTTTATCATCAACTCAAAAAATTTGACATGTTCAGAAATTGATTCGATAGCAGTTATAGTTTAAGAGCCAACTCACAATTTTCCAATTGACTTCGATTCTTCAATTGCTGGGTTCTTGCACTGATTACCTACAGACTGCTCACGATAATAGACTGAGCGTTATTTTTGTACCAGGATGGGTAGAATCAGTAGTTTTGATATCCAGAATACATACGGAAAATGTCACTGCAAGTTTGGCTGTTGTAAAAGGAGTGAAAATCGGTCTGAAATAACTAGTCAGATCTTTCTTGTTTAGAACCGGTCATATGGATATTTGAATATTGATATTGTACTTAAACATCAAAAGTCACCATTGGCGTAGCGAGTCACTCATGGGCAGTATAAGAAAGGTTCAAAACTGCTCGTTCAAATCTTGCTATCTTCAATTGGATCTCCTAATATTCAAATCTATATGATTGATACAGATATTCAGAGGCTATGTTGAGCTAATAGACTAAATCTAGTAACTTGATGCAACTTTTGAGAGACACATACAAAGTGTGATATTGTTTTAGTCTCCTGAAGTGACTCTGGAAGTACGTACCACTATTAAAGGGTTTCTAGATGTTTGTATGAATCTCAGACTGCAATGTTGATACCTATGAGATAGCGCGTCTGTCAAATACCCCAAGAACTCCAACATCTCTTGCAAATACGCGAACGACCTTGATCATGAGCTGTCTCTCGACGGGCATTAGTTCACTCTTTCACCGGACTTTGCTTGGGTGAAAATTCAATCGCCTGTAATACCTATCATGAGACAGACGGGAACAGCTCCTGCAGAAC
Source organism: Botrytis fragariae (assembly GCF_013461495.1). NCBI lineage: Eukaryota > Fungi > Ascomycota > Leotiomycetes > Helotiales > Sclerotiniaceae > Botrytis > Botrytis fragariae. Next base: position 586,560 of record NW_023501003.1, read on the forward strand.
GTCTGAGTAGCACTCCATTCTTTAAGAGATTGTTATTGTCGGGATACCTGCCAACGTCTAGAAAGTCAAGGAAATCGTCAAGGTTGAACATCGTCTAGATCTGTGCTGGTAGTGAGGTTACCTTCCACGTTTACTTTGATGAAGACTACCCATATTTAATCGTTTCATCTAAATGTGTTCGATATAAAGTAGTAAGTCAATACTAGAGATTTGCTACATAGAAATGAAAACTAATTGGGATTGTGGTCATGGTTAATTTCTCGCCAAACCTTGGAAGCCGTTTTACTCGAAACTAGCGGCCGCATGTGGGAATCAAAGCAGGTCCCAACCTAAATTAACGATTGAGCGCCCGCGACGTCACTTTTTTTCCTCCAATCAACTTGAAAAAGTTGATCATGCATGGCATTGGCATGGCATTCTCAACTTTTCAATCTTTTCACTTACCACATTCATTATAAATTCCTAATTACGACCCTATGAAATTCTTTTCTTGTATAATTTTTGTTCTCTCATCATGGTAGCATCCTCTTATACCAAACTCGAATCCGATCCTCCTACAAAACCAAGTCTACCATGGCGATTCAGCTCGAGCCTGATTATGGGCGTCACAGGAGCGATATCCCGTTTCTTTTACTATGGTCTGAATAACGTTGAGGCTATTGGGCTAGAAGGATTCAAGGCCACTCTCGATAGACGAAAGAATCCCGAGGAGAGAGAAAGAGGCTTAATTACTGTCTCGAATCATGTCAGCGTCTTGGATGATCCATTGATATGGGGTGTATTGCCCCTCAAATATGGCTTCAACCCCTCTAATCACAGATGGAGTCTTGGTAGCTATGATATCTGTTTCGAGAACAAGTCTGCGAACCCACCAATCATCTGCCATTCCTATTATTGATTGTTCTACAGAGTACTCTCCTCGTTTTTCACCTTAGGCCAAGTTTTACCTACACATAGAGGCGCATACTCCGAGAATGGCGGTCTCTTTCAGCCTACAATCGCACAAGCGATACGAATGCTTTCCGCGCAGCCTTTTACTACACGTTACGAACCACCGATACAAAGGTCAAAGAAGAAAATCTCTATGCGACCAAAAGATCCTGATATTGTCGATCCTTTCTCTTCCGGCGACCTCACGTTCACTACAAATGGCATGGATGTATTTCCTGCACCCTCTGCATATACCTCACGAAAACATAGTTGGATACACATATTTCCTGAAGGACGAGTACACCAGCATCCAAATAAGACACTACGTTATTTCAAATGGGGAGTCTCGCGACTTATTCTCGAAAGCGAACCTTTACCTGAAATAGTTCCTATTTTCATCGACGGAAACCAAGACATAATGCACGAATCGAGAGAGTTCCCGCGCTTCCTTCCTCGTGTCGGTAGGAACGTCCGAATTGCTTTTGGAGAATCAATCGATGGAGAGCGCATTTTCGGAGACCTCCGCCTTCGCTGGCAAAAGCTTGTCCAATTGCAAAAGGAGGCACTAAGGAAGAAGGGTCTGGACGATAACATCGAAATGGGGGAACTTACGGAAGGTCTTAAATACTACAAAGAGGCAGTTGCATTACGGGAAGAAGTCACAACTAGGGTTAGGCAGGAAGTGCTCAAAGTAAGGAGGAGCTTAGGATATGATGATGAAGATCCTAAGCAGGGTTTGGTTGAGACTTGGATCTCAGAAGGAAGGAGCGATGGCAAGAAAAAGAAAGATGGCAGTTGGGTTGGAGACACATGATGAGAACCACTTATAGACCTAATGAAACGTGATGAATCCCTTTGCGCCTGCCTTCTAGATGTGACTTTAATTAGTCCAAACTAATTGGCATATTTGAGGTACTGGTTTGGGATGTTCTGAAAGTGTGATCTAGAATATTAGATGCAAAGTTTTCTATTACATTCTTGTTTTATAAATTTATCCTTCCAGCAGCGGGAACATTCAAAGTATCAGTTTAAGAATATCCTTGGATGTGATTTAGACTGCAAAGATAGGGTCTTGCAATTCGAGTTCAACCTAATTGACAGGCTGCCCCTCAATAACCCTCTCCGCATATTGAAATTCCTTTGGTGGTCCAACACAAACCTTCCACTCAGCCCCTACGTCACGTTCAACATATTTCTTTCAATGCTTCCAATCTAACTCAGTTCCACAAACTGCCGGTACAATAATCTCCATGACTTCGAATTCATTTTCCTTCGCCAGACTTTCCTCACAAAACAAAAGAAAATATCTGCAACACGTGAACATTATATGATGCCCAGCTCTTTGGCAACCGACAGACTACTCGCATGCCAGCGTCGATTGATGATGAACCATTTAAACATACAGATGGGCCCAGAATCAAAACGACGTCCAAAATCACCTGAAAACGCTCCGTTCACAGCGAAGCGTATATTACCGTCCCCTTCAAATAGAACTTTTCCATTCGACAATACATACATCCCGCGACACGAATCGGAACACCTGCCAGTCTGCATCCAGAAAATTATTGTGTCTTGGAACGAAGCATACGATAGAAGATGCATTCAGCTGAGTTATCTCGCTAATTTTGATTTCTTGAAACATCCCCTGCCAAGCATTCCAACCGCAGCCATCGCAGAATGAAAACGACCTCTCAATCGCAACCATGAAATTAAAACAATTGAAAGCGTAGAACCACGAAAGTATATAATGATGATCAGTAGAGGACTCATGTAAAAATTAGAAAAATATCAATGTGTGAAAAGATGCCACCAAAATTCTGCACAATGTTAACCCAACTCATGTCATTGTTTTCCCTGCTCTCCCTGGCCACAAGCCACACCCTCACATTCCAAAACCTCTTTTCTTCTTCACGCCTCGTAATTTTCACACCTAACAGTGGCAGTTATTTCATTCCGCCCCAAACAATAGCGGCGTCTCAATCTCTCTCACTCTACGTGCCTGAATGGAGCGGCAATTTCAAAGCCGTGAACCCCGATCTCTATAACATGGAAAATCCAGGCCCGGAAGAATCCATTTTGGGAGAAGTCTGCTTTGCCTGCTGGCAGGATATCACATTTTTTGATGTCAGTGCGATTTGGAATTGTTGTGATAACGAGGGGGTGCATTGGATGTGGGGGTATGATGATGATAGAAATGGGACTGGGGAGGGGGAGTATGAGCCGACCAGAGAGGATGTGATCGAGGGGGATATATCTGGATGTGAGAAGTTTCCGTGTGAGGAGGTTTATAATGAGAGTGATGATGTGCAGACGAAGACGACTACGAGAGATGCAATTTGGGTTGTTTTGGGGCCGTAGCTGAATGGAGGAATGGGTATAAAAGAGCTTAGTGCACCCCGGGTGTTATGGCTTGAGTCAAAAATTAGGAGTTCGATTTCGAATAGATGGGAAGAATGAGAAGCCATCTGGGTGTCCTGCGTAATGAGCTTGTATGATTAAGTGGCAGAAAGGATTGAAATATTTTATAAGAGACGGTAGCAACTACCAACTACCACGAATTATCGATTTCTTTCAATATGTACACCAATATCCACTCCAGATACACGGTACAAGTGCGTATTAATCAGATGCCTATGTATACAACCCAATAGTATTTCCTCCAATGGTCTTTCCTTCGCGTGGTAGTTCCGTTGCCAATTGCGTAATTTCAATCTGAGCCTTGCCAAAGTGCTTCAGACCGTCGTAGTGGCAGGTCCAGTGACAGTAGTTACGCCATCGTCACCGTCGAGTGCTCGGTCTGCACTAAGAGCTGATTTTGCATTCGAACTAGAAAGAGAATCGTGAGCTCTGCGCAGGTGTATTGATAGAAGGCAAGGGAGGTAGAACGGGAGTGATGTTCTTGATTAGATCTTACATTTTATGCGCCTAATAATTCCATGTGTTAGCTATGACCGGAAGAGGAGTGTTCGAAGGTAAAATCAAAGACGAGGCGCGGAATCCAATATGATAGTAGAGAGAAGAGGGAGGAGCAAATAATTTGAGATGCACTTACAAAAATATTAACAAGTCGCATAGTGACGAAAATCATAACAAACATAAGGAGGAAAACAAAACAGAGAAGCATTGCTACGATTTGATTTTTCTGCATATCGACGTGGATGAAGAGATAATAGGTTCGTTGGCAGGATATGTTCGTGGGTGGTGAATTTGTCGATGATGAAGGATCTGATGAAAATAAACGTTGGGAAGTTCAAACTGCGAGTGATTGAAGCAGGACTTACTCAGATGCTTTGAATATATTGGAATACAATTGAAAGACGGGTGACAGCACGCAAATATTGTTTTAAAAAATTTGTCAAGTTTGGGTTGGCTTCATTCTGTGGTTGCTAGGGATCACATATTTTGGTGCGAGTTGTTTATATTTACTTGCTATAGATCAGACGATGTCGAGGCAAGGCTAGTCATAAGCCTCGTCATCTTCTGTTAAGAAGTGAAGTTTGGTTCTCGCTCACTTTCGACAGAAGAATTGGGTGAATGTCGTTCTTTTTGCCAAGGTCTCTGAAGATGTTCAATGCTTGGCTGATCTCATTCTGGCTGAGAATCCGTGATATATTTTCGGAGAGCGTATTTTTACTCTCAAGAAGAACATTTGCACCGAGAAGAATTCTTATACATGATGCAAACATACTTGGCTTTGATGTCCATCCAAGAGGTCCATCATCTTTCTCCAGAATTATGTTGAGCTGTCGAAGTGCATCCAGAATCCATTTAGCAAGGGGGCTATATTGTTGCCATTGATACTCCCCAGATTTTTCGGTCTGAAGAATTTCGAGATCCCTTGAAAGAACATTACTCCAAAGTTTGGCTTCTCTGACTTCATCGATGAAGAGATTTTGCTCTTCTTCAACAAACAGAGCATCATCTTGTTTCATTGCTGCGGCAAGTTGGTCTTCAGGCGAACATAATCCTGCATAGGCTCCATGGAATATGAACTCATCACTACCTGTGATACGGCAAATGACATTCCAGCTGAACATTTGATCTTGTGGATATTTAAGCCTCAGCCATTCTGCGAACTCCTCACATGCAGCCAACGGAATTAGAGGCTTGCCTACAATAGAAGAAACGATCTGTGCTCCAAGTTCGCGCACTTCATCGTCATCATCGTTGAGAGTATCGTAAAGGGCGATGAGGCATGGGAGTACTTCAGAGCCCCACTTGAACTCATCTGGTAAGCAGGCAAAGAAGTAAGAAAATCCTTTCACAGCAGCATAACGAGTGTCAAAGTCCTGTAATAAGTTAGTAATATTTCAAGATAGTTCGTGGATGGGAGAAGCCTCACATTGTGTGACTTTCCAGCTTCACTCAAATTTTCCGCTCTTGCCATGAAGTTTATCTGGGCGTTGACATCGCCCTTCGACTTCAGCCAATTGAAGAGCATGAAGGTACCGCTTGTTCTCATCAAAGCATGAGCCAAATGCGGCCCAGACTTGCCATTTTCAGAACCCATGAAATGAGCAATTTCTCCAATGTCTAGAATATATTGATCCATATCGCATTGCTTGATACTATTGAGCATTTTCGAGTATACCTCATAGGCACTATTCTCACCTTTCTGCAAGTCTGCTGGGCTTACAATCACCGCATCTAAGAGCGCTTCTAAAACCATGATGTTCTGATTTCTCCAGGCTTGTAGCACGCATTCCAAGGATGCGGTAGCTGTATCGAGATCTATATCGCAATAATCGTTCAAAGCCTTCTTGAGAGCTTGTATATCCTTGGTTAATCCAGATATATATACAGCTTCCCGGGCGGTTGCTTGATGTAACAAAGCGCCTCCTACTCGGCCTTTTTCGCAAGAAAGATCAGTATTAACTTTGGAGTAGCTACAACCATCACCATTCAACAACAAATTGTGTGAATCATGATTGTCGATGAGCTTTTCTCGAGCATCACTGTTCAAAGTGGAGACTGGAAGAGCGAGGAGAATCTGGTAAATGAGATTTTTGAAGTCGATGTATGTCGCCAAAGTTTCTGGACACTGACCAAGGTGACTCAATGCCTCGATATTATCTTTCAGACAGATAAGGTCTTGAACGCCTACATTTCACAATTAGGATTAAGAAATAAAAGCGAGTATTCACTACATACTTGGAGGGCTCGAGAACACAGTAAGACGGCGTTCCAGGACAAAATTGGTCGTCATCAAAACTCCATGGGTATAATTAGTAGATGGGTTCGATATTCTGAGCAGGTTCTGTAGATCAGGTAGCCACTCATCGTGAAGCATAAATGTACACATAGTACGGGCTGCTAGTTCTCTAGTATGCCAGTACTTGCTTCCCAAATGTATAGATACCCTTTCCTTGATTTCGTTGCGAAGTAAAACTGGTGGACCCGCGCGACGAATGATATCCAACGAGGGAAAGACTGACTCTATAGCGCCAATCGCAGGGGTATTGTTTTCCTCCGTGCTTGGAGTCTCTTTGTTTAATAACTTTAGCAAGATCTCAGGCAGCTCTGGGTATTTTTCGTATGAAAGTTTCGTCGAACGGCCATCCCAGCCAGCCTCGATAGAAGCTTTGTTTTCGTTAGTACCAAACAGACAGTCAATTAGACTCCTTAACAGCAGTAAACCACAGTTTCTTATTGCCCAACTGTTTCAATTCAATTAGCACATAATCAGTCTGTAGACATTGGTGTCATACATTTCAGAAGTCAAGCTGTCCGCAGCCAGTTGTAAACAGTCCGGGATATGTTTATCTGATCTCTTGCCCAATGTAGAGCTTTTGAATATCTCTTTTACACAGTTCATTGCATGCACTTGAGGTAAATTTGTTTCATCAGTCTCAGATAACGTAACAGGACGCCCAGCCAAAGATTTTAGCTCTGCCATTACATCTTCGAAAGCTGGACTTTTACTGTTTGCGGAAAGTATTCCAGTAACTAGTGCGGGGATTCCTGCAGATCTGCGTGTTGTAGACGCTTGTTCGAAAATACATTTTAGTGCGCCCTAATCATTAGTTTGACGGTAGCTAAGGTGAACGAAGGGGAATCACGTACTTTGTACCAGACTTCAAGCAAGTCGCTCGAGGCATGGCATTGTGAAAGCTGACAGCATCTAGCAAATGTCAAGGAGACTGTGGAAAAGGCACCACGATGTCGAAGGCTAGATAGTTGTTCAAAAGTTAAGTTTCCCACTTTTTTGAAGAGTTCTGGATCCATCACTGAAGACCCGTCATAACGGCGATCTTTTGCTTTTGTTACAACAGTCCTCATCAGGTTGCTATGCATATATTAGCGCCTCGAGAGTCTATAATCTGATGATATAGTGCTGTACCTAGATTCATGAATCGCCCTAAAGCTGTAACTCAACACATCCTTAGTATCAATGGATTCTACGTCGTCAACTTCCTCGGGAATGTGGCCTTCTGGTGAGTCATTACATAGTATGTCTTTTACAGCCTGCCATATGCTGTAACAACTTACAACAATGCGATTTTGCAGGTCTTCCCATGCTTTTCGAATTTCAGCAGTTTCCTGATCCTTGGAATCATCCTGAGAGAAGTCGATCTCTTCCCAAATATAGCTTGATATCAACAGTCAGCCTAGTACCTGATAGCTATCAAGGAAATTTACCTTATGGTTGAAAAGTCGCTATGAATCGGAGCAACAAGAACAGCTTCACCCAAATCTCTTTGGGCCATTACCACCTTTTTCTCTAGGCCAACGATGAGGCCTTCGACAAGACTCAGACGCCCCTTGACATCCGAAAAGCCATATAGAATCTGGTAAGACCGTGCAACTCCGTCCGCAAAGTCCGCGCGACCCGTACGCTTCGCAAAGCCCTCAGCACGATCAATAAATTCCAACAAAACGTCAAAGTTTGTAGAAGTATGTGACTTTGAGGATCGGAAATTATGGGGACTGGCCAATTTTAATATCGAAGTGGCTCCGCTTCTGACATCCTCAAACGGATCCATTAGCAGATCAAGAAATAGCCTTATAGACTCTGAGTTGAAGATGCTTAGAGTATGAGCCCATATAGTGGCGTCAGGCGTAGTCGTCAACTTTTGATCTTCAGATGAACGCTCCTCTAAACCAGAACGCAACAGCAAAGAGATCGCCCTTAAAGACGTGATGTGTCGCTGATAGGATGCAGTAGGCACAAGCTCCCCTTGCAAAAATTCCAGAAACCAGGTAAGGAAGCTCTCATGCTCGTTAAGTAGTTGTTGCGCATCCGAACGATCATTCTGACGGTCTTGAATTATCATGCGGTCAATCTCTCGTACGAGGTAGGCGGTTGCACCCTTGATACGTTCTATCAAATGCTTGGTATTGCTTAAAACATCATTGCGAAATTTTGCATCTGTGTCAGCGTAGAGATGAGCCATGTTTTTCTGTAAAAAAGTGAGCGCTGCCGGGCTAAAGGGCCGAATTGATGATGCGGACGACACTAGGACCGAAAATGCTAAGGATCGTACGGTATCGGAAGGATGAGTCAATAATGGGCCAATAGTATCTTCGTGTAGAATTATGCAGCCTGCGTTTTTCTTTGGGGCCTTCAGGAATGATGTGACATCTGGTACAATTAAAATACTCCGTTGTGTGGAAGTGGAAGTGAGAAAGCAACTTACTAGAATCCTCGACTAAGCCGGCTTTCTTCCCAACTTCTATAGCTGACAAATGAACCAGCGATTCAGATTCCATGTATTGTCCCTTCATATTTAAAGGTCCCTTTTGATTCAAATCCTGCAAAAAGGCCAAGGAACCAACGCGATCGAGCTTGAAAAGAGGAGGGAGAAGATAGTTCTTGATATTCTCAAGAGCATCAGGGTTCTTACTAAGACCTTCACTGATCCATCGTTGCCATAGTCTAGTGTGATCTTTGGTTTCATCACTTTGATCTTGAGTAGCGAATTCTTTCGATACTTTAAAAAGAGAAACCAAGAACTTTCCCGCGGATGGCGAGACATCCTGGAGGTTCATCCATTGAAACGTTTCGGACACTATAATATCAAGTGTAGAACCACTTCTAGCATCAGCGTCAGTGTTTGAATGTTCCGGATTGTATCGAACAATGGACAACAACTTCAAGGAAGGAATGGGTTTGTTTATCTAAAGATATAGGTTGCGCTGCTTTGAACGCCAAATACACATTTCTAGAGTGCAATTGCGATTTGCACGTTCAATTGTCGGGATTAATGGGTGGATCACTTACTTATCTAGTTCGGTGAGAAGAGGAGATCCATTTCTAGGAGTAGCGAGATCTTCGATGCTTATTATTCCTTTTCCCACCAAGTGCTCCAAGATCTTGAAAGCAGGTTTGACCAGGGGTTGGGAAGCTTGATGACTGATGATGGAGAGTAATCTTTCTACAATAATTGTCACAAGAGACTTTGAGATAGACTTATTGGGGTGAGAATTAAGAAGAGATGTCAACAGATCTAGAATCTGACGCATGGATCGGTGCTGATTTTTCTCGTTCCATTCCAAGTAAAAATTGAACAAGTCTAAACAAGTTTTCTCGGAATATGCGGCTTCCTTGAGAAAAGATGACTGCGAGGCTCTACACTGTTCGATAAAATGACACAGTTTGATGCATGCGTTCCCAGAAGCCTGCGATATCACATAGTCAGTATGAAAGGTCTAGACGTCTTGTACTTTGAAACGGCGCGATGCGATCAAAAAAGACTGTAGCTAAGGTAAAGAAGAACATCCAAAGAGAATGGGGTGTTGGAATGAATCTGAGAGTTGTGATTTTGGATTGAACATTGAGACCGAATCGGATATTGGAATCACAGGAAACATTGAGAAAGCGCTGCACACCGAAGTGAGGTTGATCTCTAAAGTGTAGGAGGGCATTGGAAAAATAATGTATCTGAAATCGAATGAAATATTGAAATGGGATTGAACAATCAGACTGAGTACAACATTGAGAATGCAACAGGAACCAGAAAGACAGCTAGGTATTGAAGAGTAGAAATTGCCTACATGTCGCGGTTGGGCAGCTTTTTCCAAAAAATCATCAAGGCTGCTTCTCGTAAGTCTGGAAACATGATTAGTAAAACGGCCAATTAAAAAAGATGCTTCAACATTACTGTAACTGGTTTGATTCGGGTTGATTTTCGATCCATTTGGGCAAAAGTCGTTCATCTGTTGGAGCTTCGGTACCAGGTACTATTGACGACATTGTGTTGTTTGAGTGGTCGAGCGACTAACAAGCAATCCTCAATCCTCGCTTCAGGTGGGGGAGGGGGGAATGATTTCGAATACCAAGTCAGTCTTCTCTCAAAACGCTGCCAAAATGTCCAGTCCAAAAATGAATGAAAATTATATGAAGGTCCAAAACTGCATGTCTAATACAAGATTGGGAAAACAAGATAAGACGACCCCTTATGGCTCACAAATGTCTCTTAACGTACTTGTAACTTGATCTGAACTGCAATCATAAAAAGTTTGATGGTGGGTGAAATTAATTATATTTGGCACGTGAGCTGGTTGTGCACGGACCCATCGTCATAATCGATCAAGGAACTAAATTTTTGAATTTGAAAATGTAAGATACCGTCAGTACTCGAAAGAATTTTTGATATTACATATTATCGACCAACAACCCAAACTCACGGTAACCGTGCCGATTCTAATTCCATCCTCGGCGTTCTCGCACATCAATTTCGAAGATGTCATTCTGGGACAAGTTGACAGGGCGAAAGCCATCAAAGGATGCTTCTAGTGGCGGATCAACAACCTCAAATACACCAACAGACACATTCACACCTACACCTTTTAACCCACAAGAAGGGCAAGATGTCAGCTCTTTTCTCACAGGGCCAGAACTCGTAGATCCTTCACAACTCCATCCTATGGCAGGTCTGAATCAGCAGACTTTAGATTACCTATCTCTCGAAGAATCCACCCTCTCGGACCTTCCAGGGTCGCAGTCTGCTTTACCCTCTAGAGGCTGGTCAGACGATTTGTGTTATGGTACCGGTGTGACGTATTTGACGGCGCTAACTGTGGGTGGTGCTTGGGGATTACAGGAGGGCTTGAGGAGGTCTGCGACACAACCGCCTAAGTTGCGATTGAACTCGGTGCTGAACGCTGTTACGAGACGCGGGCCATTCTTGGGAAATTCCGCAGGAGTGATTGCTATGGTTTACAATGGGTTCAATTCTTTTATTGGGCATATGAGGGGTAGACATGACTCTGCGAACAGTGTTTTAGCAGGTGCTCTGAGTGGGATGATCTTCAAAAGTACAAGAGGAGTTCGACCTATGATGATTTCCGGTGGAATTGTGGCTTCCGTAGCCGGCGCATGGGCAGTAAGTAGACACTTCAACTTGTGCTCTTTTAATCTAGATGTACTGACAATACTTCCAAGGTTGCAAGAAAAGCCGTATTTTAAATGACCAAATAACGACAAAACTCCTCTTCCATGACGAAACTCCGACCTTATGATTTCAAGATCCGCACACCAGCGAATATCCTCCATTACTCTAAACAGAACCAGCTTTCTTTAGCGTATTAGCACATATTGTTTCGTGCTTTGTCATTATAATAGATTTTGTTAATTGGCGCGGGTTGCATTAGCGGGTTCATCTCTCCTCTTTACCCAAGAAGGGCAATATGTAACATAGATGGGAAAGGTATGGGGAGTAATTCAGAGACATCGAATTTCAGATCTGGTGCTGATTTCTCGAGATTGTTCAAGGTTGCATTGGTTGCACCTTCCTCTTGTGAGATGAACTTAGCTCGTCAGATCAATTCTTTACGGTGAAAGAAGCAACAGAATCAACAATTCAAAGTGTTCAAACCACCTCAGGTGAAGCTCTATGCATCCTTCCGTACTAGATAATTATAGCGGCTACTGCCGTAATTATATTGTGCTCAATCTTCTTTCGCTTGTTATTCAAAATTCTCTTCGATATTTTCAGTCCCTCTTCTTGCAAATCGAATTTCAACAAACTCTTTGAATCAACACAGAACGCAGAAACAATAGTCATCATCATGAATTCATCTTCCCCTATAGAAGCTCCTTCGGAAAGGTCCTGCTCGCCTGCTGAAGTTAAGCACATGATTTTCGTTAGTCTTTTAAAAGAAGGAAGAGGCGCTCCAAAGGGTATTCCCTCTACGACTCTGACAAACCTTTCGATGTACGATCCAAACACAGCTTTTGTATTTGCCACTTCTATGTCACTAGGAGAGGATGAAGGTCTACAGTTAATTGTGGAGAGAGCTGCAAAAGATAATGCCAAGTGTGATAAGCTACGCAAAGATATACGCTGGTATCTAAAACACCCCGATGCTGAAGATATGAGGAAATCAGTCGAGACTCTTCTTGACGAGGACATCATGGCGAGGGGCCTTTTAAGGAAGGATCCAGACATACTCAAGAGAGCAATTCTGGCAAAGGTACAAATCCAGACCTTTGTTTTTGTTATTTTTAGTGTAAATCCAACACACAATCGTTGCATTTTTGCTAACTTCCATGAATAAAGGCACTCTTTATTGTTGAGGATTTCGAGCGAGAAAGACTCGACATTGAAGCTGAGAACGAAAGTCATGATTTTGCAATTCAGTTAGTGACTTTGATAAATGGCTGGGGAGAAGGTTCTCGGGTGAACTTGTTTTACTTCAAGTACAAAACATCTTTCGAAAAGTTTGAGCGTACGCTCAAGGATGAAACTCGAAATAGCAAGATTCCACCCGAGAACATCGTAATGCCTGCTCTCTCTTGGCCATCCGTCAGCTTTGGGGCTGAAGAAGTTGCAATGTACAATGAGAATTCCGAGAACACATCCGGTACCCAGAATACAAACCGGAATGACATATTGACAGAGAATCCTGAATCCATTCAGAAACTATCAGCAACAGCAGGACGAGACCACGCTGACAAGGGCTTCAATCTTACGGATGGTCCATGGATGTATCGATTACCACATACAGGTAAAAATCCTGCTGATAAACCAGGGTGGCGACCCATCGAGGATAAAGATGACTATATGGTTATGCTGGATGGCATCCGCCGTGTCAATTTCAAGTATGCAGAGTGGGGACAGCCAACTAAATGCAGTGTCATGATTATGCATGTAGGTACGCCCCATTGATCAGCGTCCGTATCCCAGTACTAACTATTATGTCTCAACTAGTCGTTGGATCGAGATTGTCAACAGAGATATACCGATAGACGTGAAGAGGAGCGCGCTTACAGTTCAGAATGGGAGAAGGAACTGGAGGAGGCTGGATTTTTTGATGATGGAGATGCCGTTGGTGAATACGGAGACGATTGGATTGAAAACTGGAATGTAATCAATAAGCCTCTCCAGAAGCTCACACCGAGGACTAAAACCTAGGTGCCTGGTAATAAAGTACGGCAACTTGATACTTTTAGCTCGCATTGCTATAATCGAGAGTCAGGAGTCTTTGGGGTGCAAGTCACAATCGAATGTTTAATTGCGCATCCATAAGTAGCAACTCCTCCTCAAGAGAATCAAAGGCAATGAGTTTA